>NC_090935.1:563061196-563383696 GCF_040938575.1 Ambystoma mexicanum
AGTATATTGCACAGTTGCCCCATGTAATTGCAATGTAAAATTGATGGAGATGGTAGATTTTCCTTGAGTTAAGGTCTAATTGCAGCAGTCAAAAACCTACATTTTATGGTTAAGTCTTTGAATACCCTTAGGATGCTGTGACAAATCCTTGGATGTCATCACTTCTCCCTAAGGGTGAGCCCCTTCCCATGAGGCCAGGGAGGTGAATCGGCTACCCGATAGTCCCCCTGAGGGGTGTTACACAGTGGGAGGATCTCATGGGGAGACTCTCAGCCTCTGGGGACAAGGACAGCCATATAGGGAGAACATGGAATGACATCCCTCACCCAACATCCTGCGCACCTCCATTACCCATCCACCCCAGGATCATCTGTCATCAACCCATGGATATGTGTAGGGCCATGGAGTTAAATCCTACTGATGAAGAAGAACATAGACTACCTCAGTGTGGTTTGTCTGATAGATACTGAGATGAAGAACATAGACTACCTTAGGGAGGCTTGTCTGATTAATACTGAGATGAGGAGGAGGTGCAGAGTAATGAAGAATACTCTGTGGAACAAAGATGAGCATTCTAGTCTTCCGCAGGGAGTGTGCAACTAAGTTTCTCAGTTGTTCAATCATCCTGCAGCCAGGTAGGTGCACCAGCATCACACGTGCAGTGCAGACCAGCCTGCAGAGTCGCAGAGTCGCAGAGGTGCCCCCAAAGCCCACGAAACCCCAGCGAAGTATCTAAACCTCAGAAGAGGTAAGGGGAGATAAGAAAGTGCCAGAGGAGACGAAGGGGGCAATGCACAGGCTAGGGTGGCTCTCCCGGGACCTAGTAATGGCAAGAAAGTTATCGGAAACAAAGAGAGACAGGTCTGCCAGAACCAAACTATAGAGAAACTGGGGTCTGGGACTCACGCCTAAAAAAAAGGAGAAATAGAAACCATCTTCTTCATGGCAGTCCCTGGCAGGAGAGTGAACCAGGTCTGCCCTATTCTGAAGAGGGAGAATCCAGGGTCTGGGACCCTCAAAGTAAAGCCAAGAAAGGCATGGGGAAGGAAGTCATTCCATCTGGAGTTGTGAACTGTGTAACTAAAGTTCGAAAATGGTCAAGGGAAGGGAGTCATTTACCCTGGTGTCATGAAGTGAGAAAACCAGTCTATGAAAAGCCAGGGGAAGGGTGTCATTCCCCATGATATTGTGAACTATAAAACCATGTATATGAACTGTGAATTCAAGTATAAGAGAGGGCCAGGGGAAGGGAGTAATTCCCCCCTGTATTGTAAAGTGGAATGAGGAACTGTGAAACCAAGTACAAGATAAAGCCTGGGGGGGTCATTCCCCCTAGTATTGTGAAGTGGGAAGCCAAGTGCACGAAAAGTCATGGGAAGGGAGTAATTCCTCCTGGCATGTGAACTGTGAAACAAAGTGTAAGAAAAGCCTGGGTAAGGGAGTGATTCCCTCGGGTGTTGCAAACTGTGAACAAAGTGTAAGAAAATCTAGGGGACCGGAGTGAATTGCCCTGGTGTTGTGAACTGTTAACCACGCTATCAGGAGAAGGGAGGCATTCACCTTGTAACCAAGGCCAGAGGAAGGGAGTCATTTCGCCTTGTGAGGAACATCAGCCAGAACTGGGCTATCCAGTCCAGGAGGAGGGAGTCATTCTGCTGGACCAAGAACATTAGCACAACCTTTAGTTATACGTGAAACAGACAGAGAGAAGGACGTTTTGCCACAGGACGGTGGATGTTACACGTTACTAAGACATCCTGACACACCCATTAGCACTTAAGATGAGGCAGGGAAACCCCTCATAGATACAGGGGAAGTTAGGATTTATTTTAATTTTCATACTGAATAAAGGTCTATACCAATCACTATGCCACCTGTTGTCAGTCTCCTTTTTCTGCGCCCTTACACTGCCTACAAATCCGCCCTAAAAAGTGCACTGATTATGGCAAAAAGCATACAGATGTACCCTATTCCTAAGGTGGGTGTCAGTAAGTAATATGGCTCCCAATCCCGGTTTTATTTTGTCCCAGCACGCTGGGCTCTCAGGTGAGAGATGGCCCTCAAAAGGGTAGGATTTGTGATGCATATTGATAGCTATGCAGTGGAAATCTATGACAACTAGCAGTGCCACATGGGCACCATAAAAAGGAACTGCAGTGTAAATATTCCATGAGAGAAACATTCACTTTAAAACAGTATCAGAAATGAAAATCATCGCTCGTGCAAAGTCCTTTTAAGGAGCATTTGACTCTAAATGATGCTAAAATGGTCCACTCATATAGTTGGAAAGTTAACACTCATACTTTTCCTGCCGTCATAAGTCACAAAGAATAATATTGTTAGTCAGGACTATCCTGCCCAAAACCTTAGCAATGAAAGCAAACTTGATCACTTCAGAAATGTCTAGTGGATTATTTATGTACATGATTTATTGAGAAATAGTTGTAAAATATTTGATAAATGGCTATGCCAGGTGTATTTTAGGAACGAGTGCTTGTGAAATAAACGGTGCTAGGATTACAAGCGAATAAAGACTTCCATTTATCAAAAGAGCGGGGAAGGTACAAGTAGCTACCCTTAAAGACATTCCAATTAAGATGAAGAAAGGTGTCTTGTGTACTGGTCAGAAACTAGAATTGCAGACTACACAAAATGTTCCTCCAAATTGACGCCCCCTCGGATTGTTTTTATCCCTGCCATGGGCTCAGGAGCCTCAAGAAAAATCTAAGAATGTTATAAGACCTCGTTTGACATTTATTTCAGCAATACTGAGGAACATTTATACAAGTAATAGTTTGTATGATCCATTTATGTTTTATACAGATTAAACACGTCTCTGCATGCGTATTAAAGTTTCTCTTTCCTGGGTGGATTTATTTCCAGGTCATTACTGGGTCAGGCCTTCCTGTGGACTGGCAGCAGCAGAAATAATAGAACCTCTGAAGACTTTTAACCACATGTATGTTTTATTTTATTTTTGGACAGGCTGAGGATAAGAGTTGTTTGTCATCCGTTAATAAGCCTTAGCAGCCGGTCCAGGGGAGCCAGCCAATCAGCTACCTACAAGGCTAGGCATAAACATACAGCGAAACCTGCGTTTGGAGGGATTGGCTCACTCCCCTGCACCATGGTGCCATTGTCTGCTTTGGCTCCCAGCTTCTCTTTTCTCTGCCTGTACCCCTGGCACCCACTCTCATCCTCCACACATCCTCTTCCCTCTCAATACACTTAACGTGCACAACGTGCACACTTTACCTGAGCCGTCCTTCCCCCACTGCAACACCGGTTGACACAATCCTCCATCTCTAAGTTGGCAACCATAGACTGCGACAAGGGACTAGCTCCCGAGTCCCAGCCGCATCCCTGGTGGCCATTTTAAATTGGGTAAACCTTTGGTTTGATGAAGGAGTGCACGACCGCGTGCACCCCTTTCCCAAAATGAATAATTTTCTTTTTTTTTTAATAACAAACACGTTATTTGCACGCCTAGCACCAGGCTGGTGTGCTAAATGGCCTTAACCCTCGCATTCTCACCTGTGATGGCCCAATAACGGCCCACAATCCTTGCAGAGGCCTTAGCTTAATTTGGGCCTAATTTGGCTTAGGCCGGCGGCCCATTAATCGCCACGCCCACCTGCTAATACAGCTATTAATGCCACATTGGGGAATATTTCTAGGTTGCTCATTATAAATATAAATAAACACAATGTCCTGTCTGTGCTGCATGATCTCAAACTGATGATCATCTAAGCTGACCATTTGATAGAGGAACAACATTGGATTTAGGGGACATTGAGTGCCACTATGAGTTGCAGAAACAGCACATGAATGAACATTTCCCTATTTGGGTGTTTTGGGTAGGGTTGAGAATTGGTTAGACAGCATGCATCTTATAGAAGGAGGTGCTCGAAATCTAGTAAAATACAGGGAAATGCAGCATTAAAGGACCTCTTCCCAACCCCCCAATTCCACCATGCCCTCAGCATCAGGCACCAGGAGTGGTGAGCTGTAAATAATCGGGGTGTTCCTTCTTTATTTTATATGTTAGTTACGTATAAAAACAAGCACGTTCCATTACTCGAGCATGGTGCCATTTGCTTGAAGAATCCTCTGTGGTTTTCCATATTTTAGAAGCTCTAGCTGAATGGATCCTGCATGTAAAATCTGTCTGGCAAACAGTCTCAATTTCATGATATGCTCTGTGCCTAAAATGTGATGTTAGTGGTCTCTACTTGGGTGGGTTTGCTGGTCAGTTGGTGGCATAATTGGATCACGGATATACATATAATAAACACACATGTAAACTCTCTGCTGTGCACAGTCTAATGGCAAACCACCAGCTGTGAGGCAAGAGGTTCCATGAGCTCGAGTGTGTCAGTGTTAGATGCTTTCTCAGGAAGATTGCTGACCCTGCTCTAGATTGAAGAGAACGTTTCTGAGAAATATTCAAGATGCAGTAGGAGAGATAATTGCATAAAACCATGAAGGTGGAAGATGGAAAACATCTCAAACGTCCACTAATTTAGCCATGCTTTCCTCTATTCGCTCTTTTTATGACTACTCTTTGCCTCAAGCTAAGAAAGTCTATTTCGCCTTCTTAATTCACTGTCTCGCTTCTCCACCACCACCACATATTTTTAAGCCCCTTAACTGTAGTCCCTCCCCCTTTCTTCCTAACCCCTCTACCTTGTCTGCTCTTTCTTCCTCAGATTGTGCTTACTAATTCACTTCTAAATTGTTTTCCTTATGGTTCATCATCCTCACTCCATCTCGTCCGCTACCTCCTCCACCCACCTCACTTCTATCTCACTCACTTTATTTTCCCTCTTCTCTGACACGCCTCATTTCTAAATCATGCGCATCCCACTACCTCTCCTCTGTTCCTAGCCCATCCCCCCTTATCTCTCAAGTCTACCCTCTAGTCATTCACAATCTTATTGCTCTTTCAATCTTTTTACTCATTTCAACTGCTACTTCTTCTTTTAAACATACATTTATTCTTCCTATCTGAAAATAAATCTCTCTCAATCCCTTCCGCTCTGTACATTTTTGTCCCATCTCTCTTCTCCCCTTTCTCTCTAAAATACTTGAGTGTACAGTGTATACATAAGTGCCCTCCTATGTGCACTCCCTCCCTTCTTCCTCCACTCCAATCTGGCTTCTGTCTTTCTCATTCTACTGCATCTGTCCTTCTACATGTCTTCAATGGTCTGCTCTCTGCTCAACTTACTAAACCCCCTCCTATTGTGGTGCTTCTTAATGTATCCACGTCTTCTTACAGGGTCAACCACTCTCTTTTTCTTTCTACTCTGTCCTCTTTTTCGGGTTCTGTTCTTCAATGGTTTCATTATTACCATTCTGACAGAACTTACTCTGTCACCTCGTCTGGAAAAATCTCCTGTCCTCTTCAATGTGGGGGGTCACCTAGGGTTCTGTTCTTGGCCGGCTTCGCTTTTCCCACTATATTATTCCCCTACCTGCCCTGACCTCTTTGTTTAATCTCTTGTATCACTTTTATGAGAACAACTCTGAGAAGTTCTGCTACTTTTGTTCTTTTTCTAACACACTCCACAAAACTCTTTCTAACTGCCTCACTCCAGTTCATTCTTGGATGCACTCCCACTTCCTTCACCTTATCCCCACTAAAAGTGAAGTCCTCTTTTTCCCCACTTCTACTATTCCTCCCTTTATTCCTCCTACAAGCCTTTCTTTTCCCACTAATAACCCCTTCTTTTCCACTTTAGCGAGAAATCGTGGTGTGACCTTTGATGTGAATCATTCTTTTTCCTCTCACATTGCCACTTCAGCGCGCAACTGTTGATGCTGTTGCTTTTAACATTTGTATGGCTAGTCCCTCGCTCTCGTTTCACACTACTAAGATTTTTATCCATTCTCTTGTATTCTCTCATCTCTTCCCTCTAGGTAGGCCTTCCAGTATCTCATATACCTCCTCTTCATTCCATCTGTAATTCTGCCATTTGTCTTCTGTTCTCCATTCCTTTGCAGGCATGTATGTCCTGCCCTCCCTGAAAATGTCCTTCACTTTGAGTCTTGTCTTCAATGTTTTTACAGCTTGGCCTGATCTACCTTGCATCTTTAATCTGGATTTATGTCCTCTCAGTCCCCTGCAGTTCCTTACGCTCACAGTGTCTCCATCCTTTTTCAGTCCCTAAGCTTTCCTGTGCCCAGTCTTGTTTTCGTTCCATCGCCCTCCTCCCCTCCACACATTGGCACTCTCTTTCACTCCCTATCCAGTCCTCTACTTCTTTTCACATCTTTTGAAATCGTCTCAAGGCTTACTTGCGCTCTCCTCCTTCCTTGATTTTTTGAATTGCATTCCACATGTTTACCTGACTATTGCACCATTGGCAAATATTACCGGCTCTTCAGCGAAAAGCTGTACACGGTTCAATACATTCAAATACAAATACAAATTGTTCTTCGCCCACTGTCTCTCACTAGTTCAAGTGGCCATTGGTTGGGGGAGGTAGCCATTTTCAAAGGCCATCCCTGTTTGAGTTGTAGACAGTGAGGAATCTTCAGGACCGGTGTGTTGTGCTCAGGTTTGTTTAGCCTCAGTGCATTGTGGGCTTTAAAGTCACTGCAGCTCAGTAATAGCTTTGACTGGTTGCCATCGCTATACAGTTTTTGATGTGTTAACGGACTTATGGAAGGGATATGCCAGCCCGTTTTGCCAGCATTAAACGTGCTACTCTACCTAATAAAAATAATGAAAGGGGTTTTTAAGCACCTTGTTGGTTTGAATGACTAACAACACCTCATTGTTATAGCTGACCCACATGTGTTGGATGTTGAGAGACAATGTAGGAAGTGGATCAATGCGGAGTGGAGGCGGTCATGATGTGGCAGGTCTGCAAGGCTGTCAGTTCCCCAAAGCAACACATCTATCTATCTATCTATCTATCTATCTATCTATCTATCTATCTATCTATCTATCTATCTATCTATCTATCTATCTATCTATCTATCTATCTGTTTTTTGTATCGCGCCATTCGCCCGTAGGCCTCAAGGAATGTTGATCTGGGTCTGATTGTTAAGCGCCCATATTTGGCAGCATTGGACACAATGGCAGCTATCAGTTTGGTCTGAAATCTTGATGAACTGATGGCTCATATCACACTGTTGCCATCTAGTGTTTTACATTTAGAGTAGAGGGTGGGCACCACTTCATTTGTAAAAAAAAAAATAAAAAAATGCAAATACTTGAATTTCAAAATAATCTACATGAATCACTGCAGGAGATCCACCCGAGTGCTGCAAACTAATTGGTCAAAAAGACCTTTCCAAGACAAGTGCAAAATACACTTTCATTGCAATTTCAATATATGCAGATGTTCAATGATGGAATAGCTCCATTGGATGAGCCAAAGTCATATTGATAGATATTGTAGAACAGCGAGAAAACCAGAGCTCACCTGTGATGCCCATGCATTTCGGACAGTTAGTCCATCTTTAGGGCTGAATCTAGGGTTAGGAGTTAAATGCATTACTTCGATAGGTCCTTCGTGTCTGCAACTGCAGGTGAGCCTGCATCTGCTACTGGAGCTGGGTCATCACATCGCTGCACCCCTGTCCTGAGCGCGTGGATTGCATTCCTTGCTTTGGGGTGCAGCGATATAATGACCCAGCTCCAGTAGCAGATGCAGCTGTTTTTCTCGCAGTTTTGCAATATATATTAAAATGACTTTGAATCATCCTTTGGAGCTATTCTATCCTTGAGCATATTCATATATTGTATTTGTCTTGGATAGGTCTTGTTGACCAAGTGGTGGAGTACGCAGCATTCGGGTGGTCTCCTGCAGCGATTTATGTAGACGGCCACCCGGGGTTACCGTTTTGCCATTTGGCTAAGGAAAGGCGATGTTAACGTTGAAGAAGAAGTGATGGAAAGATGACGGGTGGGGGTCTCCACAGGAGTTGTTGCAGGTCTGTGAGCAAAAGGAGGGCATTTAGAGCTGCGGAATATGATTGTTTGAAAGGAGCAGGACCAGCCTCAGACAGTGCTCCCATCTAGGCTGCAGCCATTATTCCTGACAAAGGCGAGGGACATCAGAAGGAAAGTACTAGCATTGCATGAATCACCTGTGTGACCAATGGACATCATTCCTTAGGAAACCTTCTTAATTCCAGCCAGTTACAAAGAGGAAGACATTCACTGTGCAGCTCTGCAGGCATTTCCTTGAAACAGCATCCATTATGGCAAGACAAATGCCGATCAGTTATGTTTGTTTGTTTGTTTGTTTATTTATAGCGTGCGCCAGACCGGGGGGTATCCGGGCGCGTGTTCAAGAATACTTTAAGCTTACATGTTACAGTTACACATTTCAGGAAGGTTACA
The DNA here is from genome assembly GCF_040938575.1 of Ambystoma mexicanum. Classification (NCBI taxonomy): domain Eukaryota; kingdom Metazoa; phylum Chordata; class Amphibia; order Caudata; family Ambystomatidae; genus Ambystoma; species Ambystoma mexicanum. Next base: position 563,069,557 of record NC_090935.1, read on the forward strand.
GGGTGCATTGACAGTAAATGATGACAATATACATGGTTACGTACACAGGTGATTGTACACAGGGGTGTGTACTCAGTATACATTGAATGTCGAGGAGCAAGGTAGGTTCAGCTGCAGATTAAAAGGTGGGTCAGATGTGAGTAGTCCTAGTCTAGTCAGTTATAGGTCGTTTTCTTTGAGCCATTTAATGCAGTTAAGTCTGAAGTGTGGATAAGATTGGTCAGACCTTAGGGATGATGGGAGGGAGTTCCATAGCTGGGCCGCTTTGACAGGGAAGCTGGTGCCTCCGGCTGTGCTCAACTTAAATGGGGGCACAGCTAGTTGGTTGGTGTATGCTTCTCTGGTAGGTCTGTTAGAAGTTCTTCTTTTGAATCTTTCTGTTAGGTATTTGGGGGCTAGGTCATGAATACTTTTGAAAGTCAATGATGCGGTTTGGAGTTTAATTTTGTCAGCTGTGGATAGCCAGTTAGATTGTCTTCTGACGTCTGAGATATGCTCTCTTCTTGGGATTCCTAGGGCGGCTCGAAGGGCGTTGTTCTGCAGGGTTTGGATTTTTTGCAGTGTGTGTTTATTGGACCCTATGTATAGTGCATTGCAATAGTCCAATTTGGATAATACCAGGGCTCTTGATAGGGTGAGGCAGCTGGCGGTGGATAGATATGGTTTAGCTGCTCTAATCAGCTTACAGGTGTAAGCGGTGCTAGAGGCCATCGCATTCACCTGCTTTGTTAGAGAGAGGCAAGAGTCGAGGTAAAAACCTAGTGTTTTTACTTCTTTCGCTACTTTAATGGTGTTGCCATCTATGACAAATGATGAGTAGTCATTGTTCAGTCTTTTGATATTTTGTGTGTTCCCCAGTATGATGAGTTCCGTTTTGTCATCATTCAGGCATAGACCATGTCGGGCCATCCATGCCTGGATGATGAGGTATATTCTGTTCACCAAGGCCAAATCCTGTTCATAATCCCCCGAAAGTGGGATGAGAATCTGAGTGTCATCTGCATAGTTTGTGTAGGTGACACCCAGAAGGTCCAGATCATCGAACAGGGGCTTCGTGAAGATGTTATACATAGTCGGAGAGACACAGGATCCCTGGGGGACGCCACATGTGATAGGTACTGGGTCAGCCGCTGCGGAGGTGGAGAAAACCCTCATGGTTCTGCCGCTTAGGAATGACCTGATCCATGCAATGGCATGTGTGGAGAAGTGGGCCGGGTTTCCAAGTGGGTACAGAGCACATCATGATCCACCAAGTCAAATGCCGCTGAGAGGTCCAGCAGGAGGAGTAGGTCAGTTTTTCCAAGATCTCTCAGCTCATCGACTTGGGTTTTGAGATCGATAAGCGCAGTTTCGGTACCATGTTGAGGCCTGAAGCCTGACTGTCTGGTACCTAATAGTTGGTGCATCTCCAAATATTTTTGGATCTGTAGGTAGGCCACTCTGTCTAGGATTTTTAGCAGAAATGGTACCGTAGTGATTGGCCTGTAGTTAGTCGGGATGGCGGGGTCCAGGGTTTGCTTTTTAAGGAGGGGGAGGACCCATGATTGTTTAAGATTGTCTGGTATAGTGCCTGATGCAAAGGAAGCATTAATGAGTTTGGAGATAAATGGGGATAGGTCTCTGGCCGCGTCTTTTATCAGTTGGGCTGGGCATATGTCGCCTCGACAGTTGGTTGGTTTGAATGAGAGTATTATTTTTTCAATCTCTAGGATGGTTACTTTGGTGAAGTTGAATTTGTGTTCTGGCTTGGCAGAGGTGGGTGGTTTACCACTTTGATTGGTTGAAGTGGGTATATTTTGTTTCTTTTTCTCAATTTTGGTTTGGAGTGTGGCAATTTTGTTGTTTAGACCCTTTTGGATGTTAGAACACCACGTTTTATTTTTGTCGCAGTTGTCTGGAGCAGGGATAGGGTTTTCCAGTTCCTTTAGTATAAGAAATAGCTCTTTGGTTCCAGATTTAGCCTGTAGTATTCTGTTGTTAAAGTTTTCTTTTTTGGCCCTCCTTATTTCATTTTTGTAGATCTTAGAGGCACTGATGAGAGCTACTTAGTTATTCTCTGTTGGAGTTAGTCGCCAGGCGGATTCGCATTTGGTTTTTCAATTCTTAGGGATTTGAGGTGAGGGGTGAACCAAGTGTTTAAGTGTGCTCTGGGCTTGCTTTTTCTCATTTTCAGCGGGGCGATAGTGTCCAAGGCTGTGGCCATGGTTGAGTTGAATTCGTTCACTAGGGCTGTTGGGTTTAGTGATTCAGATAAGGAATTTAGAGTTGGGAGGATAAGTGGTAGCAGTTTGTCTGCAGTTATGTTTTTTTTATTTCTGGTTGGTAGGGGGGGGCAATACAATTTCCTTGGGTTGGGTGGTGTTTTCATTTATGAGGAAGGTTATTAGTGCATGATCTGTCCAGATTTGTGGGCAGACATCGGTAATTGTTACATTACAATTGTGATTGGCTACCCAGTCGAGTGTTCGACCTTTTTCGTGGGTAGGTTGTGAGATTCTTTGGGTAAATCCCAGTTCTGTGATGACATTGGCGATGTTAGTCGCTTGCAAGTCTTTGTGGTCGTTGAAACCTAAGTTCATGTCTCCCAGGAGGATGGGTTGCGATGAGTTTTTTAGATTGTTTGAGAGGATCATAGAGATGTCCTCCTCAAAGGTTCCAATGGGACCTGGAGGCCTATAGATGAGGTGTATGTTGATAGATTGAGAGGGTGATGTTGAGAGTTTGGCAGTTAAGGATTCACAGGATTTGGTGATTGAGGGCATTTCTATTGTTATGGCGAGGTTGTTTTTAGCGATGATGGCTAGGCCACCTCCTCGAGAGTTGGTTCTGTCCTATGCAGTAACCAAATCAGCTCAACCATCTATAAAACCCCGGCCAACGCGCACAACTCACAGTGCCGTCTCCAATCCCACACTTAGTGGTCTTGCTTCTGCTCCGGTGTCTGTTCTGTGGAACCAGAAACAGTCTACTGGGTATCAGCATCACCTCCTCTGCTTGCTGTTATCATCATAGCGCTGTGGGGCTCTCTACCTCTCCTAATTTCCCAGGCCACACCCATACAGAATGTGCTAATAGAATTATTCACTGCTGCGCTGTCAATAAAACTTAAAAATTGGCCTGTTTCGCCATTTTCGTTTCTAACAGTCAATGAACAAGTATAACTAACCCAGAATGCAGTCTATATTCTTAAAGGCTGTGATTGTGTAACCATTACGATTGTTCAAATGGTGTAAACATACAGCCAATAATTGACCATTTCCTACAAATGCATTGTATACCTGCTTTCATAGCACCTTGTATTAACTCACAGCAATGTGTTCTTCTTTAATGTGCCACACACATTTACACATTTCCTCTGCTTCATGGAGCTAGGTCCACACTTCAGAAATACCAAAAATAAAATATTAAAATATTTAAATCATTGCAAAACAAACCACTGACAAATAAACCTGCAATTATTAATGCGGTCCCTCTGCAAATTTGATCGTTTTGTCATCCTGGACCTCAGTATTTGTATTTGTGATTTTATATTGCACAAAACTAGCTAGAAAAAATATAGAGCACTGTGCATTTTGTTGAGGGTAACATTGGGGAGTTGCAATATGTGACATGGGATGTTCGGGCCATGGGGTTGGGAAGCAATGTGGGACCGCCTAGAAGCCCAGGTGGTACCAAGGTATTTGCTGAAGAGTTATATCTTGCCTCCCTTCCTGAACAGTAGGAGTGTTGGCACGGCCCGGATTGCCACTGGGATGGTGCTCCAGGAGGCACAGGTGTAGCAAGAGAAGGTATGGTTCCTGCTTTTATTTCTTGTGCACCACATATGTCCCTAGCCTAGCGATGGCCTGACTTCCATTGGAGTGCAACTGACCCGAGCACATGAGTTTTACAGCTAGGTAGGTAGGTGTGGGAATGGTGGTTGCCTGATAAGTAATGGAGGCAGTCTTAAAGGCTTGAAGATTATTCTAGCTAGGATGGAAAGCCAATGTAGTTCCCTTCGGATGAGAGAAATGTGGTTCCAGTTTTTGTTTTTCCTTTAAGTTAAGCCCTAGGTGGGGCCAGGTGCATTCCCGAAACACTGGTGAGAAGGCCATTTCCCCCATTGATGTGGAAGATTACCAGGGCCTGCACTGTGGTTCTGAAGTCCTCAGGTAGAAGGAAGGCTTTGGTGCCAGGGTGGTTTGCATTTGTTGATTTGTTTTCTGAAGGAGAGAGTGTTGTCTGTAGATAACCAAAGTGATTTGGCAGTCAGGGCCAGGTGAGGTGTGAATACATCAAGGTGCATGTCGCTTAGCCACCCTTGAATGGTATCCTGATCAAATGGGTGACTGACTAGGAGAAATTCTTTTTTGTGGAATTGAACTTCAGGGGTGAGCTTTTAATCCAGGCTTCTACAGAGGGGAGACAATTCCGGAGGCTTGAGATGTTCTGGGTAAAATTGGGTGCACTTCTTGTATTGCAGAAATGTGTTGCCAGGTCCATTGAGAATTGAGTCCAATATCTTCATGTATAGATTCATGATCACCCGAGAGATTATTGAGCGTGTGGGACACTGCGGGTGACCGGGCAGTGGTCTGACCTGAAGCTGCCAATCTGTACATATTAGTGCCTGATCGAGAGGTAAGAAGCAAACCAGCTGAGAACTGAACCCAAGAAGCGCATTGTGTTTGCGAGTGTGCCGGTCATGGTGAGGCGGTCAACTGGATTCAATGTGGCAGAGAGTTTAGGAGGACCAGTAGGCAAGAGTCATGTTTGCCCATGATTTGGAGAGCCTCATCTATGACCTGGATGCAGGCTGTTTCAGTGATACATCCTGGTATGAACCAAGGGTGGTAATCGCAGGGAAGGCATTGTTGGTGAATATGATCATGGAGTTGGTTGGCCACAGCTTTAACAATGATTTTTCCTATGAATGGGAGGCTTATAATCAGCCGCTTGTTTGTAAGATTGTCTGGGTCTGAGGTGATCCTTTTGAGGAGAGGGCAGATTAGTCTTGTTTTTAACATGCTTGGGAATATGTCTTTTGTGAGTAGAACTTTCCAATTGTGAGGCAAGGATGATGACAGCCCCTTTAATCTGGTTTAGGATGGCATCAGAGAAGGAGTCATCTTTATGAATGGCTGGTTTAAGTGAGGCAAGCATTTCAGCAAAATCATTGCGGGTGAGAGGAGTAAACGCAGTCCAAGTCTGTTTAATGTACAGTTGGATCTATAGAAGGGTGGGCGGGCAATTTTGCGGTATCAATCTCTTATATTTTATCTATCTTGTTGATGAAATTTGTTAATAGCATTTCAGTTTTCGGTATACGCAGGGATTAGCAAGTTGGGCCATGGGTTTCACCAGTGCTTGACTACTGTGAAGAGAGCTTTATTTCTGTCAGTGGTTGCGGAGATAGTTGAAAAACAGTATGCCATGTTGGCTTTGATGATAAGAGACCGGCATGTACCGGTGAGGCCTTGAGGTTGAGGAGGTCTTTGTTTTACATCAGCATTTTCCGAGTAGGCGAATGCACCTCTTATTGTTGGTTAGTTCTGTGAACCAAAGGGCAGAAGATGTTACCCTGATGTGGCGTTGTTCCAAGGATGCATGTGCATCAACCTGTTCCATTAAGATTTGGTTGAGAGTTGGTAAGAGTGTGTTGATACTGGTGATGGTCTGGCTGGTAAGAGTTGCTAGCATGTGTTCTAGTGCTCCCAAGGAGAACTCCTTAATGTAGAGAATCTAGGACATGGTGGGCTTACCCCATCCCTTCTTGGGCGGGAGGGCATGCATAAGAAGGATGGGGATGGTGGCGCGGTTCTTCCAGTCAAGTGGGAAACGGATACGACATTGGCCCTATTTACGAATATGGCAGTGTCGGTAAACATGGCGGTAAAGTGGTGGCAATTGTGTTACAAGCAATTTATCACATAATTACTGTACCGCCGTATTAAGAGTTATGTTGGATGATATAGTCTAGCAAAAATCTGGGGGTAAATCATCCAATTTACAGCTGCAAATCATTGTAATTATCATGGCTGAATTACCACGAGCGGTAACTGTAAACAAATACTTTTGGAGGTCTATGCACTACACAAATAGGGAAGAGCACTGCCATTCTACCACTCGTGATTCCATGGTAATTCCACAAGGCCAAATAGCTGCAATGGTAATTGATTAAGGTGCAAAGTATGGGGGTTTACTGGCAAATTACTGCTGAATTCGTAATGATACTTATTGTAAATGGGGAGATGTTGAGAAGACAAGGTCAAGTGCACTTCCTCTGATGTGTTTGGGGTTTACTACGTTTTCTTATATGCCCAGGCAACCCATGGCGTGGACGAGAGCATCCATGCTGCTTGTAGTGGCCTGGGTCCCAGGCACATTAAAGTCTCCTTGAAAGTTGTTTGTTGAGTTTGCGATTGATGCTCAGATGATGAGGGATGAAATGCCATTGATGAAAGACCTACACCTGTGAGGTGGGCGGTAGATCAGATGGAATGGACGGGCTGTTTATGAAATAGTGGAAGGTGGTAATGACGGTTTGCCTGTGCATGGCACAGGTCCAGTCCGATTTGTGGATAACTGCCACATTTCCTCCTATCTTGCCCTGCCACTCACACCCCTTTCAGGAACTCTTGCAAGACACTTCAGGACTATTTATATTGCCATGTTCTCCAAAGAGTGAGAAAAAGCATAGGCATGTTTTTTCTTCCATTTCCCAAATATTTCATCTTTGCCTTTTTGCGTTGTTTGAAGAAGAATACCTAATGCGTCTAGCATTAAAGATATTAAATTGTGGTGGTTTATTAAATTAACTATAAAGATATTCAGATAGTATACATCATTGGGTACTGCCTTCCCTAATATGCTGCTATAATATGAGTGAAAAGGATTTAGAATGCAATCATGTAAATTAGTATGTTTGTAGCGTGCTGCATTTTTCTATTATTCAGTGAAAAAACTTTAGTTAAGGGACAGTTAAGGTGAATAAGTTCAGTGCAACCAAACCCTTGAAATTCAGTGAATTTTTATTAGTTGAAGCACCATTAAGGTGAAACAATCTGACGCGACGCAACCCTTGAAATTCAGTGAACAAACTGTTGTTGAAGTGACCTTAAGGTGCGGATTTAATGCAACAAACCCACTGAACTTCGGCAGGTGCTGGAAGCCACCTTAACTATGAGGCCCGGATTGCACAGCCCATAAGCACCCTGACAACATCACAACTGACATCATCGATGATATCATATATGACATCACTTATGGCATCATGAGTGACATCAATGGTAAAGCATATCACACGTGCAAGAAAGTGAGAGGTACCATTTAAAAAAAAACACGTTTCTGTATGTAATCGTGGATTCAGGTGCATTTAAATACAATCCCTGTGATTGTAACACCTAAGGACACCCCTCTTTCAGATGTGGAGCAAGGAGGCGCACAGAAGAGGATTGTCAACCATTGCAGCACAGAACTTGGGCACAACTGCATTTTTTAACCACCTGATTCATTACCACTGACGGCAAGTGGACCAACGATTCAGTAACAGGTTCAGGCAACGAGCTGTTCAGCTTTGTGGCAGTGCTGTCGACCCCCTCACCTGCAGAATCAGAGTCCACAGAGGATGCAGCACCACCGCCACCACCTGCATATTCCTCAGAACCTCAGCCATCTACATCATTCTATGTTGCAGATGATGGGAATCCCTCCTCTGCTGCAACTGTGTTGGTTTCTCCACGCCAACAGAGAATTCCAGAAGGTGGCGTTTTCACCTGCAGGAAGTGTTATATGCCCATAGAACTGAATGCAACTAGCTTTGAGGTAATTGAACATCCCTGGGTGGAGCATGGCAGAAATTGGCTATCGTTTGTTTAGTTCTTTTGTTGTGGAGTTTTTTACTCTATTTTCAGGACTGTTTTTCCTTTGTTTGTTCATTAAAAAAAGAAAACAAATTCACCTATCATTCCTGTACCCCCCCACCTCACATCCCTTCCATTAACCCCAAAAGGTTATTTTCAGAACCACTGAAAAAGTAAAAATAAATATTAAACTGGGGGAGAGTGGGTGTTAGATAAATCAAAAATAGGAGGTACCTGCATTGGACTCACGCAATATACACCAAGGCAGCGGGCTGACCCTGGCGATAACAGCCTGCCACTCAAGTTAAGGGCCTGAGTGAAGCAAGGGTGCCTTAACGTGGACGTTGGTGCCATTGCCAGCAGATTCACCCCGCCACTGAGCTGTATATCACCATTCGCAGCTGTGAAGTTTCCTACAAAGGTGCTAAGGGTGGTTAAATAAAAAAAAAGGAAAACTTACTGTTAGCTTGCATAGCAACACTGCATGGTCCTCCTGAAGTCCATTTTCTATGTTGATGACTGCAATGCCATCAACAAGGAAACAGAGTTCAGAAATACTACGCAGTGGCGTACCACAAGGAAAAGGTATGTTTTTTTTTTCTTCAATTTAAAAGCCCTTGGCCCCCATGTAGAAACTACACGGGTACTAAGAGGTGAGGGGGGAGCCGAGAAGGGTAGGAGGAGTGGGGAGCACAGCTTCCTGATTGGCCAGCACCCTCTTCCGTCAAGATTGCTAATGGATGTTAACAGCCCACTACCAAAGTTAATAGGCCCAATAAAAGCAATGCGATTTGACAATAGTCTGCTCGCTGTTATCACCCCCATGAAATCCGATTACTCAACAATTATTGCTATTAGCACCATAGGCTAAGATTGTCAGGATTCTGGCCTTACAGTGATGCAGCGTTCTCCTTTGGAGACTTGGTGAATGGAGGGACTACGTGTCCTGGCATACCCTGTTTCGACGCCAGCAAGTAATGCTGCTTCAATCAGCTGATGCCATGCCATGCTCAGTCATTGTGCAGCAACGCATTCACCACATGGCAGATGCCGTGTTTTCAATAAGGAGGCACAGGAGACAGATTGTGATGCTCTTCAAAAGAGTAAGGGTTTATCAGAAGGTTGGTGGTATACCGGTGGTAAATCTGCCAGCATACCGCCAATGCAAATAGCGTTACTGCAACTCAGTCTGACGCTATTAGCGCCGGATGCCGGGTTGCAGGGGTGGCGGTAAATCCCCATTCCCATTGGGACATTCTGCAACACAGTAATAGTGCTGCAAATGTGCAGAACGTGGAAACATTTACCTCCAGTAAAAAGATGGAGGTATATCTTCCACTTTCCGCCCAAACTTGGCATTGGGCTGAGCGGTAATGCAGTGGTAAGAGTGATACCGTCACATTTTTACCGCTCTTCCCAACTCCTGATGACACCCTAAATATGTGCTTGCGTACCATACTTGATTATATATTTTCAGAAGTCCCTTTTCCTTGCCTCTCCTGCATTGCTCCACCATCTGACTTCCCCTATTTATTCCCCCCCCCCATTCCAGACCTGTATTGGATTGTAGTGCACTGACCCTACCTGTTTCTTGACTGCCATTTAGAGTCTAATTTGTACTTGTCCCCACCTGCTGCGTTTTTCAATCTTTGGCTGCCCCAGTGTTCCCTCTGGATTTCATTTAGCTTTGTTGCCTCTAGATTGAACTGCCTTGATCTCCTCCTATTTCCTTCCTATCTTAGTCTCATCCTCATTCTAGCAGGTTAGCACCTTGCGTTATTTTTATATTTTGTCACACATCGTGCTGTTTGTGCTGATCTAGCCCGGGGGGGGGGGCTGTGCTTTTGGTTGCTGACCATCCCTCCCAGCATCGATATAACACTCCGGTACCTCCCAGTATTGACTTGGGATTCCACGGTGTGAGACCACGGTTGGTTGGGCTACCACGCACACATCCTAGTGGACTCTGCCTTGCTCCTCATTCAGTAAGCCTGACAAAGATTCCGCTGTTCAAATAGCAATGCATTTCTTAGAATGAATGAGTTGCGGCAAGCACACTACCCAGTCATTCAACCAAATAAACACCCAAGATGGCCACCATGCAAATGGGAACCAGGTCCCCATAGTGAGCCCCTCTTCCATATCCATGGTGCTCCAGGATGAAGAAACTGCAGAGAATGTACAAGCACCCATCAGTGGTAATTAGAGATGCCATTAGGATGACTGGATAGGTGCAAGCAGCCATCACCTTACATTTAAAAACCCATATTTGGATATTTATAAACCCACCAAATATGCTATTAAAGGGCCTAATCATGTGTTGGGCGGAGCAGTAAAAATGCAGCAGTAATGCAAACACCGCTGCATTACCGCTCCACCCAATCCCAAGTTTGGGCGGAAAGTAACAGATTTACCTCCTGCTTTAAGCTGGAGGTAAATCTTACCACTTTCTGTCCATTTGCATCACTATTACCGTGGTGCTATTAGCGGCAGTGATAACAGTGCTGATACTGCCCCCATAGAGGCCTATGTACTTAATCAAATGGGGAGTAATAGCATTGCCACAACTCGGGATCTGGCGCTCATAGTGCTGCACTGAGTTGCGGTAACGCTATTTGCGTTGGGTGGTAACCCGAGGGATTTACCGATGGGATACCGCTCAACTCGTGATGAGGCACTAAGTGTTCAAGGGTGAAATATATTTTGTAAGTGACAGTCTTTTGGTGGGTGAAACTTTCTTGTACCTTTTTGTTATGCACACCTATGAGCTCCATGCAGTTCATACAACCTAATGGAATGATACACCTGACAAAATATCATCAGTGACCAAAACAATGAGATGCTTTTCCGAATAAAATGTGTGTTCTACACCTTCATTGACTCAATACTTTAGATTAAGACAAAGAACACTGTTTACTGATACTTATACATCTCCTCACCTATATACTAATTATGATGTAAAACATGACACAGTACACTGCATTAGTCATTAACACCCCAAGACCAAAGTTATAGGCCCAAGCAATGGAAAGAGCTTACCAATTGGCACTGCTCCTGTTATCAACCAGTGCAGCCTACAATCAAATATATTATACATATTGGCACCCTGACCTTTTAACATAGGATGCTGATAGCATTCTTTTTTGTTTGAATAAATCGGTCACAGGCTAACAGCGTCCCATTCATTCATGCAAAACACTTAACTAATATGGCCAAGATGCAGGGACTGACCATTATTTCATGCACAACTCCTCAGTCACTTACCTATTACAACCTCTTCCATCAACAACACCTACAACACTAACAATTTTAAAAGTAATAACAATAAGCAAAACAAAGATTTAAAACAAATATTTATTTGGAAGGGAAAGTAGATTTTGTTTGTGCTTTCGTTACTTCAGAAGAGAAGTTGCCATCATTATCCGTACTGCCCCCAATTACACTGTCCAGTTTCCTCCTATACTCCACGATATCCGTTATGATAATCTGCATTTCAACTTGAATAGTCTTTAAAAACTCCTTAATTTCTCCTAAAGATTCCTTCATTTCGTCCTTTACCACGTCCTCAAATGGCTGCTGAAAAATCATCTTCCTCACTTGAATGACTTCTTCATCTGTTAAATAAAAATGTGAAAATATTATAAAACAATTAAAGACATAATTGAATTCAAAGTACTTTTACTAATAGAAAACAAATTACTAACCTAGCTAGTAGACCACATAACACTTAGGAGTTCCATGACTTATTAAGCATAAACCTACACTTAATCAATAACCCTCGAGAGACAAAGCATCATTTGGTCACGCAGAAACTAACGCCAACTTTTAGACCCAGAGGAATTTATTCCTATTGGCACCCTAGCATATTTCTCCTTTTCCATGGCATTCATGCTAACACTTACCTATGGACTCAACCTAAGCTACAGTGAAAAAACCCATCAAAAAATATAAGTACTTCACTTACATATTTCACTTTCAATACTATCTTCTTTACATGCTGAAACAACAATGATCTCTATTTCTGACCTTTATTGGTTATTTCATAGAAGATCTGATGCCAAATTACAGAACCAAATGAGGCTAGTGCTTCAACATTAGCCCTGTGACATTACCAGACCCAATAACTCTGCTTCCCAGAAGTATTCACTGCTATTATCACGGTGACAAGTTTGTCCCTATCTATGGAACTCAAGCTAACACTTACCTACAGCCTGAACCTAAATTACAGTGAAACACATCATTAAATATAATTACCTCACTCACATATTTCACTTTCAATATTAACTTCTTTTCCACCTTAAGGCATACCTAAAACCACAACGATCGCTGTAACTGACATTTAATATTGTTTAATAAAATGTATATGAACATAAAAAATAAACTCACATAATCCAGAACACCCCGAAACTTCCTCCTGGTGGCAGCACCTCTGCATCCTCCTCCTGTATTTTCTCCTCTGTGGGAAATCTTTCCTCTAACCACTCCTGGTAGCTATCAATTTGTACACTCCCCACACAACACCAAAACTCTCTTTCCCCTCTCTTCTTAGAATGAAAAACTGAAACACATTACCATAACAAACACAATGGAATTCTCTCTATTTAATTTCTGATTGGCATCCTACGGTTTCTACAGAGTGACAAGTAGCTAATAGAACATCAAGTACCTTAGCTGCTCTTCAGCTATTGAACCAATAAGAGATTGGGCCACATTACGAGTCTGGTGTTAACCCTGCCGGTGCTACCAGTGGGATGCCATCGGACCCATAACATTTTACCAGCACCTAGCCTCCCAATGCCACCGGGACATTAGAAGTCCCGGTGGACCGGGAGCTAGGTGCCAGTAAAATGTTAGTTCCCATTCCTATGGAGTCCATGGGAATGGGTCCATTGAAGCGCTGGCACCGTTGTTACCGGTGCTGGCGATTCCATGAAGAGTCGGCCTACTGTGACCGCTGCACCCAGCAGGGTCAGACCTTTTGGGCGCAGCGGCTCTGGCAGGCAAACACGTAGTTTGTCGATCCGGAAACAAGGGTGCCGGAGAGTTTACCGGCACCCTTGTTTCCAGAACGGCAAACTCATAATAAGGCCCCATTTCATTTTGTGAGTTTCGACTCTTTGGACCAATTAAAATGGGGACACTCTTCTCTCATAACCTGAACTGCCTTCCTTCCGTGACATTACACACATTATTGTAGAAGATGGGAGATGATGGCAATGAGACCTTCATTTCATATAAAGACCTACATGAACCAGAAACCAACAGTGCTCCTACCAGTACAGCAGGAAGCACAGTAGGGAATGATGACAGTCAAAAGAAATGTCACTGTGTGTAATGGTTGTTTTTCTTTACCCGCAGCTCAGACAATATTCAGGAACAATTGCCTCATGCGCAACATGTGGTCAGATTTTCCTCTCTTTTCCAGATATTTTTATTCCTCTGGGAGGATAAAAAATGATATCTCATTTAATTAAAGACGATTGTGAGGTAATCACATCACTTATACATGGCAGTACAAATGATCATCTGAAAGCTACTCCTGGTTATTGTTTCTCAGAGTGGTATTTATAAAGACACTGAAAACTCAAAGGCTCTTTTAAGAGCCAACAACGTATTGAATGTAAAGATAGGAAATATATCACAACTCTATCAACTTCTAATATACAATCAATTCTCTGAATCGAAAATCAACATTTTTTATAAGCACAAGATATTATTCTTTTTTGATCAGCACCCTTCCCACAAAATGAAAAATTGAGCCTTTCCTTTTTCTTATCTTTACTTGTAGAACTCGTCATGAATACGAAACTAATAGCCATTCATTCCTCTGACTTGTTTTCCCTTTTACTCGCCCCAGTACTTTACGAATTGAGAAATTATGTTAAATAGTGCACATTTATCTGTGTGCACACTGCGCCTTTCCCAAAACTGACACCACTGACCTACCTCCTTTATACCACTCACATACTCCCTTTAACTAAATCAAACATTAAACAGTCCTAAAATCAGCTTTTTCAAATTCTGTACAAACATTGACTTCGAGAAACTTGCCAAGGAATACACTGATTTAGATCACTTGAAAACCTTATCCAACCAAAACAAAGCACAATATATAGATGACATGGCTCCAATCGCGTCTAGGTGACATGCTTTTCTTTAACAATATTGAACCCTAAAAAAGAGAAATACTTTAAAAATAAAGCCCAAACCACAAAAAAACACACTCTACCTCCCCATATGTATTAATTTAATTTAGTAATCAAACCGTGCATTTTTATAAAAATGTAGCTTTATTCCTAAATTAATTTAAAAACATACTTCACCTCAGTTAGCACTTACTTTGCTTTACTCTTTTATTTTCCTGTTTGCGCTGAATCAAGAACTCCCAACGCAATCTCAGCAAAAGAAATGACGTGGTCTACTCCTCCAGTCAAAACAAAGCTCACTGTAAATACGATGCAGCTACCAACGCGTCTCAGTGAGACACTTTATTTTCACCTAATAAAGCAAAAAAAAACTTATTTAACACATTTTACACCACAAAAACACCCCATTTTGCGCAAATCCCACACATTCTAAGTTAATTAAGGAAGCAATCCCTGTAATTTTTATCATATAAAATTCCTTGCTTCCTAAATTAACTTTAATACTTCTCTTACCGTAACTAGCAATCACAGTGACTGCCACATCTCCATATATTATAGGTTTGAAGTATACATTGTGTTTGCTGTTCGGGAGTACAGGGGCATACCAATTTATGGCAAAAATTTTTTTCTAAAACGACAGGATAGATTTATGCCAAACCAATAAAGGATTTCCAAAGAGCACTTTGTTCCCAGCTTGTTTCTTATTTGTTGCAAATCCGTCCAGTGGTTTGGGCTGTGCGCTTGAGTAAAAATTGAACATTTACCATGTGGGAGAATCAATGGGAAAGTGAAAAACACATCCTTTTTTTGACACTTTATATTTTTTGAACCGTCACACGGATTTTCACGAAATGTTCAGGTTTTCCAGGTCCCATATTAGAACCGTCATACGCCTCAAAAGTTATTAGCCATAGATATTTCACATTTTCTATGGATGACCGGTTTTAATTTAACTATAGGGCTGTTAGCGCTGCCCCATAATTCAGATTTCTGTTTCTAATTAGTACCCGCCGAGTGTCACTCAGAATGTAACAATCAATCTGCTTGGCCCTCGTCGGGGCTTTACCTGACCTCAAATCCCTGGAATCCCTCTCCTCACTAAGTTCTTTCATGTCCCCAGCGGAATGGGGTAATCCCGCTCCGAGCCACCACGCGGCTGGAGGCTGCCATCTTCCCCCACCGGGGATCAAGGTGTTTTCCCTCCCCCACACCATCTAAACAATTCCCTACCCACCCTGCCAACACTACTTACCTTCTTTTTGGTCCATTTCGGGGGTGGATGCCCTGGGAACACTTCTGCTTGGGCCTGTAACTATGGGCCCCTGTGCTTTACCTGACACAGTAATGCCCCCGTGGCTCAGGGCTTATTGCTTAATTATAGCGTGCATACTGTCACTATTAATGGCATCCTGTGCTAACCTATGAGCAACCAACACCTAATAGAGGTATCGCTTTAGAGCGAGACTGTAGCTTTCCTAAAATGCAGCATATTGGAGAAACTGTGCATGGTTGGGGAATTCGACAATAGACAGGAGAGGTAGAATTTAGGCACTACTAGGGGATTTGCCAATCGTGAACAAAGTTACTTATTTGGCCTGCTGGGCAAATAGCAGTGGATTCATGATGCCAAAAACAAACTGCGTTGGCAATGCAGGTGCTTAAAAAAAGACATAGGGACTCTTTATTGGTATTGTAGTGCTGTAAAAAAAACAAAAGTGACCATAACACATTTACTCTCACCTTTACCACTCTGTCATATTACATGTTTGGAGGGAAAGTGGAGGGAAAGCCTTCAGCAGTTGGATGGAGATTTTTCTCCGCTTTACCCAAAGAATGCGAGGAATTGCCACCAGCAGAGCTGCCACTGATCGTATTTTCTCCAAAACCAGATGGAGTCCTGTTGGACACCATAATATGGGATAACATCACAGCAGAATCTGGAAGGTTTGCCTCCAGTTAAAAGGCAGTATGGTGGAGGTAACTTTAATCATATACAGCAAAATTACCACTGGCACCAGTTCAGCCATACTTGTCATAAGGCCCATAGAGCCAATTTCAAGGGAGATATGGTCCATTTTTCTTAGTATGACTGGCAGCCTAGCCTGTCAGTGTCATTATGTATTCCCTGAAGCCTGAGAAAGATGGACACAAGTAAGCCCAGGAAGAAGGCATTACAGTATTCCAGTCTACTGGCGATAAAGGAGCTCATGTTGCTCCTAATTGTAATTTTACAGTGGGGACCCGGTACATCTCCACTCAGGTGTAGCCAGGTCCCGCTGCCAATTTTGTGTCATTTACCCAGCGGAGTGAAAATGTGCAAGGCAAACGGTGGTGTACACGCATGTATGCCGCCTTTTGCCTTGCACTTTTGCACAAGTGAGTAAACAAAGGCTTGATGAGGTCAGGGGGCTTCCCCTGTGCATAGCACTCTCCTTCTCTCCTTCTTCTCTGACTCATTACAGTTAAATACACATCTCTGTTTAAAGAGACATTTTTCTTATTTTCTCCACATGGATTTCTTTTTACATTGCCTTCAGCATAGTAGCCATAGTATTCATCATAGAAGACAGTCTCATATATGCAGATAGGGCAGTTGTCTTATGGAGTTCCTCACAGGAATGGGAGACCTTGTCCCCAAAGGGGGAGTTTCTTCCAGTGAGTTTCCACTTGCCTCGACCCCTACTCGGGGTCTTGCAGAGTGGGATAACCTCCCTTGCCTCACACGGGGAGTCTCCCCTTAGGGGAGAAGGGGTAAATATCTGCAATTCATCACACAAGTCACACAACGAAACCAAGATGGCGCACAGGCAAAGGGAAGTAACCATGTTAGTTACTATCCCTCTCAGTTCCCCTTTCGAAATCACCAGCAACTTTATTATTTGACATTGCACAAATTGTACCATGCCTCCATGGAATTCAGTGGGTATCGAGCCGTGGCAATGTTCCAGAGAATTTCACCTTTATTTCATTACAACAGATGTTGTCGTTCTCTCTGGCTTGTGCACCCAGGGATTTGCTGCATCACCAGCTTAATCCTGAGCATGGAAGAATATTGGTGTGTTTATAATATATAATAGTGTTGATCCAAAAGAAATCAAAATGTTGATATCTTATTTAGGCTCACAATGGCATTTATTTGCATGCTTTTATGGTGTTTAGCAGTTCCTCAAGCAGGGATGGAATAAAGCCTTTGAAAAACATTACAATTTCAATAGCCTCTCCTGGGATTACTTGCCTATGCCTGTCTATGTGGCTGATTTGTTGTTTGCTCTGAGAGGCATGCATTAGATGTTTACCCTTCCTCCCCCACATTGCAGTCCTTAAGGTTTGGTGCACTGTGTGAAGTGGGGAAGGGGCCGGTGGAACTGAAGAGAAGGGAAAGAAAGAAAAATGAAAACAAACAAACAGCCCACTGTTAGATTGCTCTCAGGAAGGCAGGAGGAAATGGGATACTGTCATCCTTGCTAGGCGAAGTCCAGTTAAAACTCGGTGGGTCACGCCTATCCCTTTGCAACACCAGTGGTGACACAAACATCCACATATTAGGCCTGTGCCTCTAAAATTCTGATAAGGAGGATGCACAACCAATCATATATTAGGCCTTTGACTAGTGGAGCCCAGGGGGGTATTTTTCAATGGCTGGTTTTGTTTTGAGGCAGAGGCCCTCACAGGTCTCTGGGAAACTTTTAGGGCTGACACTTTTTGAGGGTCGAAGGGGCTGGGCTGGAGTGAGTCTAGCAATGCACCATTAAGCCTCATTACAAGTTAGCATTGTGGTAAAATACACATGGTAATTCCATTACCGCCACTTTTTTGGGCATTAACGGAATTATTGCTGTTTTTTTTCTGCACCACCAAATTACAACTTTGGAGGTGAAATGGAGCAGAAAACTGCAAATGAATCCAGCACTTTACATCCAAAAATCAAAAAATTTGGGGATTTACTGCTTGATAATTAAGCTGGCGGTAAATCTGCCAAAAATCCTGATGGAGTCCTGTATGTAAGACCAAACCAGATTCAGGACATGCCTAGTCTGCTTGGGTACATGATAGGGGCCCTTTCCCTCATAGTGCTCCCTATTTACAACCCCCTCCACCTCCTCACTCCTTTTCCCCCGTCTACCATCCCTTCTCTCTGCATTCTTGGTGCAATCTAAACATGAACAAATGCTATTTTATGTAAATGCTTTGGCATCTGACCAACCGACATGCAAACAATCACATTTATTACAAAACACTGTTTATTGGTGCTTGTCCAAAGAAAATGAATGTTGCAGAACAATGTGAATATTGCCTTTCTACGACCTCTGGCAGTTAAACATATAGTTGAAAGCATGAGAAGAGAAAGTGCATTGAGGAATCAAACTACTGAAAAAGTAACATTGTCTCTTGACAAATATTAAGTGGGACTGGCTCTGAAATAATTTGACAGTTTGAATTGTCACAGGACTGGTAAAAGAACTAGATCTTTACTTAAACGCAACTATTGAAATGTTCACAAAGACATCCTACCGTTCCTAGTTAGAGAGCTCCCACTAACAAAGGGGGGAATGTGTGACTCTGGGATCCCAGATGCCAGTCATCCATCACTGAGGAGCTATGACTATCGTTGTCCATTTTTTATTTCCTCTTGAGACTAGTGGAAAAGTCCTACCTTGATAACTTGTATTTCCTGGGATGACTTTGCTACTGCACAGTGGCAAAGTAAACACACTTAGCACAATGGAATTTGATTTTTCTACTGTATGGTTTATCTTTATACTTTATCATGTCACATGACTGGGAGGTGCAGTGAACATATATCCCCTTTCATGAAACGAGTACGAGTTCTGGGCCTGAGGAACAGAGCCTACAACTAGGTCAGATGGAGCCTACCAGTCATGTTTTCTTCTTTACATTCTGGAAGTTGTACGACTGTTTTTATAATGGGGAGAAGCAAAACCACACGTGTCAGAGTTCGAAATAAAAATAAAATAAAAACTGGATGGGCTACAAAAGCAGAGAAGAAGTTGAGATCTCTAAGATAGGTGGCACGAGTATTAGTCCCTTCTCATTCATTGATCAACATCAGAGAGCTGTTGCATAACTAGCAGTTATACCAGGTGTCACTATAGGGATATAGCACTGCTGCTGCAGCGAAATGACACCATCTCATGTTTCATATGAAATCAGCAGAAATCTGTTCCATGACAGTGACTGTGCGGTTATTACCAAGAAGTCACATGCCTATATATTTTAAATAAATCAACAAAATGAAAAAAAAACACAAGAAAAATATTGACCAGCAGGGAAAGCAGCAATATGAATAGTTCACTTGGAATACATTCCATTATCTGAAAGGGGATGGGACGATGCGTGAGGTCAAGTGGCACAGCGAGTAGAGCCTCGCTTTGACATCTGTGCTGAGCCTGCCGACGCAGGTTCGAATCCTGGCGAGGCCAACCTCAGCCTTTCATTCTTCCGAGGTCGATAAATGAGCACCACACACGGTGGGTAATAATAAGCAGCCCTCAGATACCTGAGGGTTTCGTAGCGCTATATAAATGGCAAATTGTTATTTATTATTGTCAGTGATAGACAAGTTGTTCTGGTATGAAATTAAACATAGATATTGATGTCAATGGAGAAAAGTGGTCCATCTGACAAACCTGTTTGCAACCACAAGTACTACTAACAAACAATTCAGCTACCTAGGTCATAACCTATGTCAGCTTATCACTTTCTTATATTTCACCCTCCCATTTATAATACCCAAATTAGAGACTGAAGGGTAACTCGACCTGTCAGGGCATCACCTCGAAACAAAAAACCTAAACCAAAACCTAGGTGGCGCAACACTGCCAAACTAAAATCTTTTTGCCTGCTTAATTCCGAAGTGGACTTAACTTCCTTTTAGAAACCACTTGAGCTGAATATGGAGCGATAAAAAACAATTTTATTCAACAAATATTGCAGATATGCATCAGCTAAACCAACTACTGATGCAATGAAAATGTCTTAACCAAATGCGCACATGGGAATTCATAGGACCACTGAAGAACAACCTTTAAATCCCCATCATTGGAAAGGTGCCACCCTCCTTGTTCTACTTTGTACCACACTAACAAGTGTAAAGCCTCCAGTAGATTTCACTAGAATCACCCTCTAAGCAACCCTGCATAACCCTCTGAAACCCCTCACTTTACTTTGTAGGGTCTACATCGAAAAACCATTGGCCAACCCCTAAGTGGTGACCCAGCAGGTTGATGCCGTTTCACTTGCATTTGGAAGAAGGTACAAAAAAATGAAACATTACTGATAATTAGCTATAAAACACACAAACCATATTTGCATCCACTGTGAGAAACCTGAGGGTATCCTCACACCTACTCCCCTTGGATCCTCTTCTCAGGTGCCCAGGGGAAAAGGCCATCGCTTTTGGATCCTGACCCTGGGGGTGGGGATGCGAGGGAGGATCACCTGGGTGCATGGTCTTTGGGGATTGGGGAGAGGAAATCCACAGGGGAGACATGGTATCTCACTTATTCAAAATGAGAACCAACATCACACTGCCCCTGCCTTTATAGGCTGTTGTAAGCCCTCGCCCCTCAATTCCTTTCATTCATTTCACTATTGTACTGGGATGAAAAAGAGGCATGTCCAGAAAGCTCCACCAAATTGAGCCTGAAGACTCACACCTGCAACCTGTTAAAAGGTTACAGGTGTATAAAAGGTGGAGTTGGAGAGAACAGGGAGAGAGCAGCAGTGAGGCCTGCAGAGGGAGAAATCCTGCGGAGCATGAGGCAGCCGAGGGTGGTCCTATCTGAAAACTAGGATGCCGGCCAGAACTGGAACAAACTGTGGTGCTGGGGCCAGGAAGGGCCTTGCGAATGCCACAGTATTGGGAGGTTCACTGGCCAGGACCTGCAGATGGAGCTGGGGGCCGGAGAAGAAATCCGATAGTTGTAAGTCACCAGCAGCGTCCACGGGACGTGAGCTGCCGGCAACCCACAGAGAGAGAGAGTAGCGAAATGTGAGCAGGGCTCGCCGTCCAACAAGGACGAGTACGCAGAGCGGAGTAGGAGGTGACAGCCGTCCGGAGGAGACCTCGAAGACCGGGACGAAAAGGGATCACTCGAACCAGGGCACTTCCGACATTTTTATGTGGCAAAGGGGAATGCTGAATGAACAAGAACTAAAGTGCAAGATACGGTGAACCAAAGTAAATTATTTTTGATGATTACTGCAAAGTGTGAGCAAATAAGAACTGGAAAATATTGAATACCGAACTAAATGAAAGCTTTTGATGGGTATATAAAAGCTTTTGATAAACCAATGCGCAAACGACCAGTTGATGTGACGAGCGAATATCATATATTGCAAGTTAAGAGTAAATCTGATGAAATGCAATATAAAGCAAGTATGGAACATTGCTAAGGAGTGTGAGAGCTAGGTGATGAAGGCAAAAGAGCACCATAAAGTCAACTGTATAACTAAACTCATGCTGGTAAAGTTCGAAGACTGGCAAAGAGTGAAACACGTTGTGGCAAAGCCAAAAGGCTGGAAAAGAGAGCCAAGTGAGTGTAAACCAGAACACAAGTGCAGCTACAGAGGAACCTGTGTGGGAAAGCAAGCCTAGGGTGATCGGTTGCGTGACTTGTAATGGGTGGATCGTTTGGTCCAACAACTGTGCCTATTCCGAGTATACTCTATCTGTGAAAGCCAATAAAATATACAGAAAGTTATTATAAGTGCCTGAAAGAGATTGCTGAAGTGAAGCTGAAGAATACAAACTGCATGAACTATCAATAACCAGAAGGAGTATAAAGTTGACCTGAAACTGGTTTTGAATATTGAGAGACTGACCTTCAGTACACGTTGGTAAGCTGTGCAAGCTGGTGTCTTTTTGAACTGTGTTGTTTTCTTGGGGAATGGAACCCGAGTTTCCTTTTGAGACTTTGTGGAACTGTCTTGAACTTTGGCAAGTGAGGCTGGAAAGTATGCTCAAAGCTGGAAGAAGCGCATAACTTTATTTGGAACACTACTTCCTTTGATGCTGACATCCCTACACATTGTTTAGCTTTAGTTGTGAGGGCAAGTATAGGTTTTGGACACAGACAGCCTTTTAAGTTGAACTTACTGACTCAGACTATCCTTAGTTTCTTTAGGTAGGGAAATACCACCTTAGCATAGGGCAAGTTAGGCCTTCAACCATCCTGACATTTAAGTTAATAAATCATTTTTATTTGACCTTTGAATCTGTTGTCTGTGTCTTGCTTCATAATGCCTTTACACCACACATTCAAGCACACACATCAATCATAGTGTGACAAAATGACTACTGCTCTACAGGAGTGCAGGGATGAGTAGTGTTTTTTTAGTTTTTTAAAATCTTTATTATGTTTTGACTCCCATTTGTAAACAGATAAGAATCTTTCACAAAGCTTACAATAATTTAAAGAAAGAAACAAAATATTCTCACATTTTATCTTACACAGGTAAAACAAATTAAAATAAATAATACACATATAAAAGGAACAAGAGAAAACAACAAGGACACCTGCTGATCCATGCTAAAACTTATTATGGTTGCTGCAAATTCTACCTCAGGTGTACCTTTCTATTTTTACTTCTTCACCTGCGATTTTTATATAGAAGATCTGATAGTGCCAAGATAAGACTCTGCGCTTGTCCACCAATCAAACTGCCCCTCCATGCCTCATTTTCATATGACATGTCTAGGCATATCTTGTGATCTTCCCTTATATAAATGGAACCCATAAACAGATGTTTTGTAGTTTCTTTCATTTCTGCCAAACCACACAGCCTACAACTTAAATTCTCTCTCCCACCATTCCATATACCCACTCTCCATTGTCGTTAATTGATTTCATCGAAAGCAGAGGTATAATAGCCTCCTTTTTGGACATGGGAAAATGAGTATATACCTTGAGACCTGTTCCCTCTTGTAGACCAGTTTAGCATATTCCTTGCGGAGGACATACGTTGCCAACTCCTCTGATGTTTTCCCCCAGTCATAGTGGAACAGCTTTTGTTTTACTCTCGCTTGATTAGCAGTAAGTTCATCTCTATATGATCCTATTTCCATCAATATGTTGTTCATCTGTTCTTTCAGATTAGTTATTGATGCTCCTGAAGTACGTATTTGAGCTTCACCCCATTTTTCATATAATGAATGGATCGCAGGGTTGAGTAGTTTAGCATATCTCTTCAGTTTCCTCCAAGTGGCCCTAGAGGCTAAAGAGACTAGTCCAAACTTGTGCCGTATTACTGAGTTTGGGACAGATTTTGCTAGCCTTAATGTCTCTTTCCAAAGCTTACCTCAGATCATGTTTAAATTTGCCCCTAAGTCATTCAGATTAATGTCCAGCCTATACAGAATCGTCAGCTCCACTTGCATCAGGTAAAACTGAACCAGAGGAGTCAACGAGAAGGTACATAGCTGGGCATATACCTGCCTCATTTTTGTGAGTAGAGGACCATATTTGGAGTTTAGATCGTTTATCCCTCATAGTTTGGAGGTGGAGTTTAATACTTCGTATCCCAAATAGGTCCAAGTAGATACTCGTTCCAGTGGCTCATCTCCCAACCGCCATGCCATCATTTTTGGACTTCTTTTCATTGAAAACCCACAGACTCTCGATTTCGTTCCATTTACTTTGAGGTTGTTTTTTCCGCCGCATATGTGTGGAACAGCGATAGTTTACGCTGAAGCCCAAGTGGGGTAAGATCAAACAGCACTACACGATTGGCAAAAACTATCCAGTCAAGTGTTACCATACCCAAACTGACTGAATTAGTACGGTCCCCTTCACAAACCTTTGCTATGTCTGCTGTGTACATGTTGTAGGGGCTACCACACATCCCTGTCTTAGCCCTACGTGGGTCCTAACAGGAGCGGTTATTGACCCCCCCCCTGTCCAGCCTCACTCTTACTGATGTGTCCGTATGCAGCAGAGACAGTAGTTTCACCAAACTAGTGGGAACCTCTGCCCACTGAAGCTTTTGTCACAATCGACCACGACTAACTGTGGCAAACACGCTGGTCATGTCGATTGAGGCCATGTATACAGTACTTAAGGTTTTCTTCTTAAGCACTGCTCTCATGTGGGCTAAAGTAAAGGTGCCCATCCCCGCTCGGAAACCAATTTGGCAATCGAATAGGAGTTTGTGTTTAGCGATCTCCATTTTAAGGTCCCTCAATAACAATGTACCACAAATGCTGCTTGACAAATCTAATAGTGCTATGGGTTTGAAATTTACTGGATTTAATTTGTCTCCTCTTTTATGAAATAGAACAATTAAAGATTGTTTCCACGTCTCTGGAATCACACGTGAGTAATAAACGTTTTGGAACAATTCCCACAATGGGGAGGCCCATATTTTCTTGTTTTCTTTTATAATGACAGGGGGGGATATTGTCTGTACTTGGGGCTCTATAGGGCTTCGCTCTACCAATTGCCCAGACAACATCCCTGCAGTCCCAAGGGTATATTACATCTGTAGATGGCCCTTACTCTTTAGATCAGTTAAAGGTTCAATTTCAGGTATCGCATATTTCCCCTTTAGATATGGTTCCCAAACTTGCACCAGGATTTGGCACTATTCTGTTGTAGTAGTATCCTTTTTTGTTACTCCCTCCATCATGGACCAGAACTTTCCTGCATCCTTTCTGACCAGTGTAGCTACCATCTTCTGGTTTCTCTTAATTTCAGTTTCCCTCCGAATTAAGTTCAGTACCCATTTGTATCATGTCACAATATTCCTCTTCTCTTCGCAGTATGTTTTATATGAGGTAGATGTATCACTACATAATCTAATAGTTGCTCGCTTAGCTATTTTAGCTTTCCTAACTCTAATATCGAAGGGATTTAGGTGGGAAACATTTCCCTGCAATTGTCCCTTCATTGAGAGCAGTTTAATGCATGTTTGCAGCTCATCATTGTAATTCCAGGGTATTAGTTGAACACCTAGTTCTTCCATCTGTACTAGCTCGTTAGCCCATATATCCATGAATGCCTTAATTGCCCTCATGTTCCATCTGATAGCTGCCGCCCCTGACTACTATGGTGAATGCCAAAGACGGTTCAATATAGTGCTTACACAATCGCATCATTAGTTTACAATTTATGGGAAGGTGTGTGGGATATATTGACCCACTCAACAGTATTTCGTCACATCACCAAGCTGCTGTCTGCAAGAAACAGCAAATTGGCTGCACTGGCTCATGTGCACAGCAGGACCTCAAAACTGTGTTTCTGCATCAACAAAAAGATGGCTGCACCATCCTGCCTAGCACACTTCAGGCAAGATGGAACAAGGGGACACATTGAAAAAGTATGCCAGTGTGTTCTGAAACACATAAATGGAATCAAGTGAAAAGGCAGCACTGCTTTGCTGAAAAGCCAAAATTCCCCCACAAAATGAAACATTTTCACCCTTTAAAAATGCTACTTTGACGATAAGTCCATCTATTCATTCTGAAACCACTGTGATTAAAATGGCCCTGTCAAGCCCGAGATATTTCACTGTGCTTCACCAAAACCAGGCATAATTCCTGAGTGACAGGCCCAGTCAAACCAACTCTGAGAGAAATCAATAAGCAACTTCACTTTCACTCGCACAGGAACACACATTTATTTCTTTCCAAAAGTATCCAGGCTCAGCAGTTCAAAGAGGCTTTAAATCTCTGAGCCAGGTCAGTGTCAATGTATCTATGCTTCAGATAAAACTTCTGCATTCAAGGAAATGACTATAGCTGCAAAGACAGTGTGTGGGCAGCTGAGGGAGCTGCCAAACCGAATTTAAAGAAAGAAATGCTAGCAGTTTTCAACATGTGTAAAAATGGGCTTAGCTGAATAAAGAAAAAAATGGCCTATTTAAAAATAAATTGTTGAATGAAAGCCTGCTTCCTTAACAATTTAAAGGGGCTTTGTTGCTGGTGAAAATACATACATGGGTTATTTTCCTTCACAGGTTTGTTTTAAGTCAGGACCCAAAATAAGAAGATAAAGAGTTTAAACTGAATTTGCTAGCTCTCAAAAAAACTGTTAATCCAGTTGTCAGCCCTGAAACTTACAGGGTGTGAAAGAATATAGTCTACAGAAACCCACTGACAATGGGACTCCCAGGGCAAGGAAGTTGGAAGTGTGAAGGGGCAATAAAACCTCCAATCAAGATGACAATCAAGATGACAAACCCCCACCTTGCCTTGAAGGAAATGACAGTTGGTTTCAGTTGGAGGAAGGAAAAAAGGAAAACAAAAATGATCTAGTGACAATGGACTGCCTTTTGGTTCCAAAGACTATTTTATAAATAAACTTTAAAGACTTTTATCTCTGCAGCAAGAATTAGTAAAAATGTAAAAAGTTTGCAGTTTTAAATATAAGTTCATGGGCTTTCTTTTAAGACTTGGTAGAATTCATTGACACCTTGGGAACAGAGTTGGGAGAATATGGCAGATTACGAGAAAAGCATTTATGTTGCCAAGGCAGATTTTTGTACATACATCCCTTATGATAATCCACACCCATGTATAAAGTTCTAGAATTTTGAGTAATATAAATCTCATTGAAAAGCGTGAAAAACGTGTAGAAGGACGAAACAAGGTCTCATGGACTGGAGGATTGGACTGCAATGTGCTGCACAAAATATGTAACCTGGGTATATAATTTGCTAAGAGATTGCAATTGTATAAATGTATGTTTGTGGTAAAATCGGATTTTAGATAAATTAACTATGGGAGGTTGTTGGGCATTGTAAAACTCACACCATAAATCTGACATCATTTTCTTGAAATTCAAACAACTGAGAGCGAGGCGGAGACTATCACCCTTGTCCAATCTTGTTGTTAGAGGTGGGTTTAGTTAAGCCTGCCCCAGTCATATACTGTGATAATGTCAGGGACTCTTATGTATAATGTCTAATGACAAGACTCCAGATACACACCCACACATAATCTTCCTGATTTTCCTGCGCCGGCGCCCTGTTCCATCCATCCAGATTCCTGATCCCAACTACAAGGCCAAAACATTGCAACCCAAGCATTGTTGATCCTGCTCCAGCAAGGCCTAAATTCTGAAATCCCACTAAAATTCCCAAATAACCATAGGGGAAAGCTGTGGTGTTTTTGGGAAGCATCCTGGTACCACTAACTGCATGCATCCTGCCATCCTGCCATCCAACTTGATCTTTAGTATCCAGTGACCTGAATTGCAATTCCAGTCCAGTGCCATCCGGTGACCAGAACTACCCAGCTGTTTGCCAGGTGCCCTGCTGCGTAGTGACCAGAACCCTTGACGGTCCAAAATCCCAAACTAAAAGTGGACTGTAAGTATCATCCCTACCATAAATCCATAGTCTATCTTGTGTTTGTCCTTATCCCACTCTCTAAGTCACCCTATCCTTATCCTGATACCTTGTTAAAACTGTCACAATCATTCTTGCAACCCTGTCCTTGATTTCTAGTGTTAACGCCACGTTTCTCTTCATTTCTGTCTTGCATAGATCCTAAGTCATTAGCTATATTGTGTCTAAATAAATGAATTTTCCATTAAGAACAGGGGTACACTGCATGAAGGGTTACAACTGCAGTGTAACTTTTGAGATTCATGGGTGGCGTTCCTCTTTTCTTAGCCATTAAATCTAGTTTAGGTGACATTTGCCTTTCAATTTTAAAGCCGCTTCCTCTCTTCACCGCTCTATTTTCCTAAAAACGAACCTCACTCTATCTTGCATAACTCACCCAATTTACCAGCTAGAGACCTAATTTCACTTCCATATTGGTTGTACCTGTGATCTATAGCTATAACCGCACTCCCAATCAGTGTATTTCATCTGTTTTTATCAAAAACTGTTTGGTTAATTTTAGACGGGAATGGAAAAAATGCAACTTTCACATGTCATTTTGCTGCAATCTGTTTGAAACTTTCCGTTCATTTTCGAATTGTATTATCTTGGTAATCCATTATTTGGGATTGTTAGTGTATTTGCATTGTTGCTTTAGTGAGGAATTATATTTGCTTCAGGGTTTTTAACACACGTTCATTATTTATTTTTCCATTTCCAAGTGTCATTTTAGAACATTGAAAGGGGTTTAAAATCCGTTTTCCTCTCTTATTTGGGGAGGGAAGTTCCGATTTGATTTCTGTTTCTTGCCTCTTATTCTTGATGACCTGATGCTTCTGTTTATCCACTCAGAATTGATTATTTGTGGGATGAGGGAACATTGCAGGGGGACATTCTAACTTAGGTGCTATCTGTCTTAAATCTAAAGTGCTCCTATTCTGATGTGCTGTGTATATGTTTCCCACAAAAGTTAAACCCAGTGCATTGCTCACATTCTCATTGTAATTATCACCCCATTGGTGATTGCTGCCCCATATTAGAAGTGTATGATTTCTTTTGGATTTTAAAATAAATAAATATAGTATTTTACCAACAAGCCTGGTTCATTGTGACCCAGGGTATTTGAAAAGGGGGTGTGATATGAGTGGTGTACCATCTCAATATTGAATCAATATAAAAAGATAAGCATTTCCGTTGTGCGCTGCATACTAGGCCGAGACCAAGGTGTGTGTCGCCTGATTGAAATCCTTAACAAATCTGGGGGCTCAAGTTTGGGATTGAGTTTGCTTACCACCCGTGGCAGTCTAACACAGCAGACTAACCTGCAAGAAAAGCAGCAGAATACAGGTTACGCTTACATAAATAAATAAACTAAGAAATAAAGAACATGTCCAAAATGACTGTAGTAGAAATCAATATGGCTAGGGAGCACCTTCTGCACAAGCTATTTGTCAGAGGTGAGTGGCCAGAACAGGATGAGAAAGCCTGGCTACAAGAAATAATACAACAGGTCACTGCCATAAACCTGGACACGTGGCAGGACGGTGGCCTATTACACCAAGCTCTGAGTGAATTATATATGGCCCCAAAAATTAAAGAGCAGCAAATCAAAATTGCCAGAATCACGGCCTACATGTATCTCCACATGGGAGTGATGCAGGAAAGGCATGAGGAAAACACTACTCTAGCGCAGAATCAATCAATCTGAATTATTAAATACAATCCAGACTGATCTAGATTTAGCAGAACAAAAAATACAGAAGAGCCAAGAGTTGGAGGTAGAATCTGGAAATTACATAAAAAAATTAAAAGAGGACTTGGCCCTCCAACAACAGAATAATGTAGACATAAACGCCCAACTAGAAGAGAGTCAATAGAAGCTGACTCAACAATTAACCTATAACAGGTAATGCTCAGGAGAAATCACCATGTTGCAAGACCAGGTCGAAAAATTGAAAGAGGAAAATAATTAATTAATTATGAGAGACCTCCACTCTAAAGCAGAATTTGATCAAGAGTGCCAGAAATCCAATACCATCAAGAAAGAAAGGGATGAACTGGCTGAACAGAGGGACACCCTAAATCAGGAGAAAGACGCCCTATGCCAGGAAGTAAGCAAATTGAAAATAGAGTTACAGGGAAATGAGTTAGCCCTCCAGAAACTAAATTAACTCAAAACAGAGTATGGGAATCTACTGGAGCACGCCAGATGGGTAGAAGGTGCTCTGGAAGAGAACACTAAAACCAAAGATGCACAAACTCAGGAGGTGAGTCTCCTGCAACAGAAATTGTCTTGTTATTCCCAAACTATGCAGGAAGCCCAGAGAGACAATGAGGCTCTCCATGAAAAGAATGATGAGCTCCACAAACAAGTGGCATGGCAAGAGCGGGTCATAGAGGCCAGTAAAGCCTTGATAGCTGAGCAAAAGGCTAAAATCTTTGCTTACTATCAAGAAGAGGAGGCTGAGAAGGAGAAACTAGCAAGGTTGGAGAAAGAGGGTGCTAGATTTATTCCTAACTGGAGGGACCCTGAACAGGTAGAGAGGGACAAAGCAACCCCTAATCATAGTATAAGGACCTCTGTACTAAGGGACTCAAACCCATTTAATACTGTGAACACTGCCAACTTCATGTCTATCGGTTCACATGAGGCAGAAACCATGAGGCTAGCAGAATTCAATAGACCAAGCATGATGGAACTGACAGGTCAGCGCCCCACAGAAAGTGATGGACGGGCGTCCTTGTATAGATACCCAAACATTAAGGCTGATGTCTCTGGCAAGGAAGTCTCCTATGAGGGGAGGGTCAGGGAATGAGATCCACATAAATATTACTTTCCAAGGGACCAGTTGGTCCAATTTGATGAAAAACCCAATGAAATGAGGCCCAAAAAGAGCACCCTGAAGACCTCTACCAAATTAGGGCAGTGGGGGGAATACTCTGCCAACCCTGGGAGCAGGTAGGAGTCAGAAGACTACTCTCCTGTGCCGCACAGGAGTGGGGAAAGTAGGCCCCACCATTATGCGAGCCCCTCTCAGGCTCAAAGAATCCGGGAGAGCCTAGATGATCATTAGGGGACCTCAAGTAGTAGCGCCTATGAGTCTGAGAGTGAGTGG
Source organism: Ambystoma mexicanum (assembly GCF_040938575.1). NCBI lineage: Eukaryota > Metazoa > Chordata > Amphibia > Caudata > Ambystomatidae > Ambystoma > Ambystoma mexicanum. Next base: position 563,100,007 of record NC_090935.1, read on the forward strand.
ACTCGGGTGACTAAGCCAAAGAAGGCAAACAAACTCAAGAGAGTCATGACAAAAGACCCCATTAGGCGGATTAAGGCCTTTAGGAGTGTCATAACCCCCTACCATAAAAATGCAAAATATTTTGTATGGGAACACTTACAACTTTATGAGCAGAGGAGGGACACTTTTAATCTGAAAGACAACCAGAGTTGCATAGAGTATGTAAAATGGACATTCTCCCCTGAGTACTCCAGTTTCTTTGCGGGACTGGAGAACTTGAACCATTCAAGATGGTCGACCTACAGGGCGGCCATCTTGAAACACTTTTCTGCCCACAGAAACCCCCAGGAGGCTCGTAAAGTGGCCTACAATCTGCAATGCGGGGAAGATCAGGCCCCACAAGAGTTTGTGCAGGAGCTCAAATGCGCCTTCACACAAACTACTAGGAGGGTGCGCACGGATAGCAGGGAGTTTGTAACCACCTTCTTTCATGCACTCCCCAAGTATATTATGACCCAGCTGGTGAGGGACTTCCACGAGAAAAGATCCCTGGACTGGGTCATAGAGCAGGTGACCCGTATTTATGAGGTCCAAAAACCGGCAGAAAATAAAAATATGAACAAAAACCTCTAACCAGCCAACACCCCTGCTGCTGTTAAGGTGGCGGGGTGAAGGTTGCCCCCATTTTAGACCTAGAGATGGCAGGGCCTAAAAGTATACCTGCACCAAATCAGCCAAATCAAAGACCCAGAAGGCCTTCAGGTCAATCGCAAACAGGTGGCAGTCAGAGAGGTAATCCCACCAATGGGACCCCTAACTCCCCTGATTATATCAGGCCCCGATACAAGGGCAACCAATCAATCCTGGGGTATGTATGGACTCCCCCAGCCCAAGGGGGGTCCAATCAGGTAAGCACTGCCCCAGCAAACTTTCCTCCTAACTTCCCCCAGGAGGGCAGTAATTCCCCAAATGCAGCGTTAACTTTCTTCCCCCGATACTTACAAAACCCCAACCTGCAGGACAACCCTCCTTTCATCCCCCGATTTCAGGAACGCAGAAAACCTAATCCGGGAGTGGGGAGGCCAAGGGTGGAGGGTTACCAAAATTCACCACATGCAGGGTACTACGGGAGAAGGGATAGTTACCCTTCTTGTGATTCACCTAGGGTTGACCAGAGACCCCCGTACCAGCGAGAACGGGTTTCCCAACTGGAACGCCAGGTCCAAAACCTTACCCAGGATCTGGGTTGCATGTTGGGGGCTCAACAGAACCCTCAGATAAACATGGCAGCTCAGAACCCCACAAACCAAGGGTCTGGTACCCCAGAACAATGACGGGGAGAGAACCCAGACAATTCACTGATTCCAGAGGAGGAGGCACGGGGAAAGGGGGGTGTAAAGCCCTAGAGGAAGCTTCCTTCCTTATTTGTGAAAAGCCCCTGACACCCAGGAACTGGAACAAAAATCTCCTGCCCATGAAAATCTGCAATCCAAGGAACAGAGAGTGGGTAGGAGAAATAAAGAACTCAAAAAGACCCATTCTGTGGAGGAAGTTAGTGTCCTCCAATTTGAAGGGGAAGAATCCTTAGAGGATTCGGGTGAAAGATCTTCTCCTCCAGGGATGGGGGGACTGCTCCCAAAGAAAAATGGGTCCCAAGGGATTATTTAAATGAAGACTGGGTGGATGGGTGACTAGGTCAGAATCGCTCCTCCTTGAACCCCAAAATGAGCATCCAGGAAACGCAAAGGTAACGGAGGGATCCCAAACCTTACAATCCAATTCTGTTGACTGCCTCCAAAAAGGGGGAGGGGAGCAGTCCAGAATCAGAAAAAGGGGAGCCCGAAACTCCCCAAATATTCAAATGTCAAATTTTTCTTTCAGATCCCCAAACTCCCACACATAATTATCCCAAACTACCCCTATGTCGGAGTCAAAAATACGGAGCTTGGCCACCCAGCTTTCCCAAAAATGCTCATTATCTTTACCCCCTTGAGGAGAAGGAGGGTAGATTTTATGTCACGGCCCAAGTGCAAGGGCAGTGTACATTTTCGGCACTGGTGGACACAGGATCCCAAGCCACTCTTCTGTCAAAAAGGACCTTTTTAAAAAAAAAAAATCTTTATTGGTTTAACAATATAAACAAACATCCATTATTATCAGTGCAAACAATCAAATACCTCCATCATTAATTCCCTCCCTTCCCTCCCGGTCCCTCCCCCCCAAGACCACAGTCTGTTCATCAGACCTCGCTGTGCCAGCGTACGAGTTAGGGTTGTCTGGGTCCTCTGAGATAGTGTCTTCCCCGCTGGGATGGAGCAGAGGCCGTGTCAGCGCCACCCATTGATGCAGATCTCTGCTGTTGTCCAACCTCTGTTCCTGTAGCATGGTCTCCCACACTCCAGTTTCGGCAGTCACCCACCGCAGGAGGTCCCCCCACCACTGTGCCACACTTGGGTTTTTCTGGTTTTTCCATCCCATGGCTATGCGTCTTTTCGCTGTTATGTATATTAGGTCCTTGAGTTTATTTAGAGGCTTGTTTTTCCTGCTATGTTTGTATCTGCCCAAGATCCCAGCCGCCGGTGCCAACACCTCCATGTCGATGACCACCCCTGCCATTTTTGCTGTGACCTGTGTCCAGAACTGCCGTATCACTGGACATCCCCAGAACATGTGAGTCATAGCAGCCCTAGGTTCATTACATTTGGGGCATACTTGGATCCCCACTCCTCTAAACTTGGAAATCGCTTCTGGCGTGAAGTATGCTCTGTTGGTTATGTAAAACTGGATGAGTTGCAGGCGTGCGTTTCTGGAGATTTTTTTGTGATAGTGAGTTATTTTCTCCCATTCTTTGTCATCAAATTCCCGGCTCAGTTTGTGCTCCCACTTCACCCTACTTTTGAGCTTGTTTCTGGTTGTGCCCTCCGTTAGTGCCCCATATAGTCGTGAGGTTTCATGACCCCCTTCGGCCGCGTTTAGCATGGTTTTGATGACCTCGTGCTCTGTTACCATGTTCGTGGCTTCTGGCCCTCTCTACACCATGCTCCGCTCCGTTTCCACAGCCGGGTCCCCAGCTTAACCAGGTATGGGCTGTTTTGCAGTGTGGCAGTCGGGACCCAGAGTAGGTCCCTGAGTAGCAGCCGAGGCAAGGCTGGTTGTAAGAGTCGAATGTCTGGTGTGGTTTTGTCCGCCATCCATTTCACTACATGCTTGAGCTGACTTGCCAAGTAGTAAAGTTCGAAGTTGGGGATTTTCATGCCTCCCCTTTCATAGGGTCTCTGTAGTGTCTCTAGCGCCATTCTGTGTCTGCCTCCCTGCCACAAGAACCGTCTGCAAAGTTTGTCTATTTCACTGAAGAAGGGAGGGGGGGGCATTGAATGGGACGTTGGTGAAGTTGTGTAGTAACCGGGGCAGCGCCAACATTTTGAGGAGGCCAACCCTCCCTGCCACAGAGAGCAGCAATTTTTCCCAGAAGTCCATTGATTTCGCCGGGGCATCCTTGTTGAGAATATGTTCAGTTCTGGGGGTTCGATGTATAGTGATTCCCAAGTATCTGAAGGAGGTTGTCTTCCATTGGAGGGCCATGGGGGGAGGGGTCTATATTTGTTGCCGCACAGTGCAGCGAGGGGGTAGAGGCAAGATTTGTCCTTATTAATCTGGATCCCTGTGTATCTGTAGAATCCGTCTAGTGTTTCCAGGATGTATGGGAGTAGGTGTTCAGGGTTGTGTAGGTATAGTAGCATGTCATCGGCGTACATTGAGATGAGGTGGGTTATGCCGTCTACCTCTATGCCCCCATCTCCATACTCCTGTCGTAGGTAAGCTGCTACGGGTTCTATGGCCAAGATATATAACATGGGGGAAAGCGGGCATCCTTGTCTCGTGCTCCTGTGGAGGGCCCATCTATTGGAGTATGCTTTATTAGTGCGTACCCTGGCAGTGGGATTGGTGTATACCATCTGGGTCCATTTCAAGAAGACAGGCCCTATCCCCATTTTTATCATGGTGGCGTACTGCCATTTCCACCGTACAGAATCGAAGGCTTTGGTAGCGTCTAAGGACGCCACCGCATATTTCAGGGGCCTGTTTTCGGTGTTGTATATGACGTGGTGCAGCCTGCGTAGGTTTTCAGTGATGGAGCTCCCGGGCACATAGCCCGTTTGGTCCTGGTGTATCAGTAGAGGGATCACTCTACGCAATCTCTGCGCTAGCAGGGCCGTTAGAATATTATTGTCTACATTTAACATGGAGAGGGGCCTGCATGAGCTGCACTCCGCACCGTCCTTCCGAGGTTTCAGGAGGGGAATGATAACGGCTTCCCTCATGGTTTCAGGGAGGGTGCCAATCTCATAAGCCTCATTGAACACTTGGGCCAGTAAAGGGACTAGAGTCTCCTCGTATGTCTTGTAGAATTCCCCCGGGAGACCATCCGTGCCCGGGGATTTTCCAGACGGCAGGGATCTAATGGTTGCCTTCACCTCATCAGGTGTGATGGGATCGTCAAGGGCTTCCGCCATTTGCGTGTCTAATCTGGGTAGCTTAATAATATCCAAGACATCATCTATTTCTATGTCCGTAGGGGATGTGGAGTTGGAGTATAGGTCTTGGTAGAAATTGGAAAAGACTGAGTTTATTTCTGTCTGCGTGTGTGCAGTGGCGCTGTCTGGTTTGCAAATGTGGCAGATAGGTGTCCGGGGGGTTTCCCTCTTATAGAGCCAGGCTAATAGTTTTCTGGGTTTGTCCCCCAGGGCGTGAGTTCTCTCGGTGTGTTTGGCGTAACTTAATTTCCCCAGGGCCTCCCAGTGAGTTAGGCAGGTTTGTCTAAGTTCGATCTCCCTCTGCAGGTGTTCTGGGGTTGAGTCAGCCTTCCCCTCCAGATCTCCCAGCTCTTTTTTGGTGTGCTCTAGTGAGGCTATGATGGATCTTTGAGTGCCTCCCACCATTGCAATCATGTCCCCCCTCATGACCACCTTACATGCTTCCCACACCGTTCCTATACGCCTCACGCTATTCAGGTTCGATTGCCAATACTCCTCCGTGCTTTCCTGTATGTGCTCGAGTAGGGCCGAGTAGGGCCTCGCTCCTGAGCCTCCAAGCAGGCACCGGAGGCCTGGGCGGGAGCACCTCCCAGGTGATCACTAAAGGAGAGTGGTCAGATAGCACCCCGGGCATGTAGTGTGCATCCCCAAACATGGCCTGTTGTTCTTGGCTCACGAATATGTAATCTAATCTGGTGTGGACTGCATGCTGTGGGGAGTAGAAGGAGTATTCCCGTTGTTCCGGGTGTTGTTCCCTCCACAGATCTTGGAGTAGGAGCTGATATGTTAGTGTGGTTAGAATTTTGGCAGGAGGGGATGGACGGGTGTGTCTGTCATCTGATATGTCCTTACGGGGATCAAGAGTGCAGTGTGATCTCCCCCACATACCATGGTGCTATCTCTGTAAGGGCTGAGCCGTGAGTTTAAGAACGGAAGAAGACTGTGGCATCATGGTTGGGTGCGTAGGTGCTGATTAGACATACCTCTTTTCCCTCTATGGTGCCATGGGCCAGCGCCAACCTCCCCTCATCGTCCATTTTGGTGCTTGCCAACTTGATGGGTATGGTCGGGCTGATCCAGATCAGGACCCCTCTGGCATAGGAGGAGTAAGAGGATCCTATTAGGGTTCCGCGCCAGGTCTTGGCAATTGCTTCTAGCTTTTTTGGGTGGGTAAGATGCTCAGGTGGGTCTCTTGGAGCATGGCAATCCCATCCTTGCATCTTATTAAATATGCTTGTATGCGGCGTTGCTTGAAAAAGCTGTTCATGCCTCTGACATTCCATGTCATAATTTTGATTTTGTCAGCCATGGGTGCTGGGTGGTTGAGCATCCGAGTGAGACATCTCTCCAGGCTGTTCTTTCGCTGAACTGTTCATGAAAGCTCCTAGTGGTCTTGGTGTTTCCCCCTTTAGGTCGCCAACTTTAGTGCCAACTCCCGCCCCCCCCCCCATACCTTTAAACTCCCCAAACCAAAAACAGGTCCAACGAGGTTTCCCTTGTTATGACTGTCCCGTTTCCGCTCCGTTTGACCGCACATGGTCTCCTGGTGCCCTACGGGTGTATATATATACCCCGATAACTTCAGGGGGTGGAGGGGTGTTCGTCTTCGGTGTCGCTCTTCGAAGAATCATTCCAGCTGCGCCTAGCTTCGGCCATTTTGTTCCCTTATTCTGCGGGTTAAGGGCCCTGCTTGTGGCCCTGTGCTATGATTCACCGTGACCTCCGCCATTTCATATGGGCATCCGGGATCTGTTCCCCATCCATCTATTCCTGGGCCTCCGCTGGGCTGTCAAACAAAAGAGCCCTGTTGTTGTGTATCACCTTTAGTCTCGCCGGGTATAAAAGCATATATCGCAGTCTAGCCTTTTTCCATCTGGCTTTAGTGTATATGAATTGTGCTCTCTTCATCTGGACCTGGAAGGTGTAGTCCGGGTAGATAGCTATTTTCGCAGAGTCTCTCTGTATCTGGCCCCCCGATCTGGAGAAGGCCAGGATGGTCTCACGGTCCCTGTAATTAAGCACTTTTGCTATCATCGGTCTAGGCGGGGTGCCAGGGGGAGGTTTTTTCGTGAGGGATCGATGGGCTCTTTCGATCGTGAAGCCTTGCAAGAGTTTTCCAGCTCCTATCTCCTGTAGCAAAAGGGTCTCTACGTAGTTCGTGGGGTCTGATCCTTCGATTCCCTCTGGCAAGCCCAAAAGTCAGATATTATTTCGGCGTGCCCGCCCCTTCGGCTTCCTCAGCTCTGTCCTCCAGGTTCTTCACCTTCTGCTGTAGTACATCCACATCTTTTAGGAGCTGTGTTTTAGATTAAGTGTTTTCTCGCACCTGGACTTCCAATGTTTCGGTCCTGCTGGCTAGGGAGCGAACATCTTGTCGTAGTAGGCCTAGATCTATGGCCACTGCATCGATTTTATTTTCCATTGTTGTTTGGAACATTTTGATGGCTTCCAGGATCTGAGTGTTGCTTGGTTCAGTTGCCCTTTCAGGGGGATCAGGCAGCGCCTCGGGGGATGTCTTATTTGTGGTTTCAGGTCCTGTGGGCCCTCCAGCAGTGTAGGTGTCCATGGTGGTTTGGCGCTGTTTGGCCCTCGCTCCTTTCGTGGACATCCCAGCCAGGTTGCGGCGGCCTTGCTGGGTCTGTACTAGGTTCCAGGGGCTAGGGGGTCTGTTTGATGGGGCACCGCTTACTAGTGTCTGGGGCGGGCCGCTCGGCTGTCTGCGCTCGTTCGTGCTGAGCTCGACTTCCGTGCTGCCAAGATGTAGAGGGGGGTCGGGTGGGGCGCTCACCTCCACCGCTCGCCTCTTCTGTTTCTCACTTGCCACTGCTTCTCCGGTGCTTGTCCGCCCCCCTCCAGAGCGGGTTCTCTGGCGGCAACCCTGCGGGCCCCACGCACCGCCGCCACTTCGCGCTCTTCAGAGGTTGCCTCTTCCGCCAGGGGTCTTCTGCCGGTCCGGATCTATGGACGTGCCTTTTCAGCTCCTAGAACGGGGCAGTGCGCTCCCTTGTTCTGGACTCGTGGGCCCCCAGTCCACTCGGCAGGTAGCGGACTGGGGCCGCAGATCAAATTCGGCATGCGCAATGATACACAGGCTAATGTCTGGGAGCTGCCATCTTGGACGCGGCTTTGCGGTGCCGCTTCGTGAGGTGTATTGGTTCCTCCGGGGCACTCTCGGTCACAAAACTCTGTCTGGGGCTTCCTGATGTCTTCTGCGACGGGTGTGGTGGCTTACAGGTATCTAGGGCTTCTATAGTGAATGAAAAGCAGCTTATCGTGGACACATCGCGCTGCGCTCACCCAAGATGCGTTCTCCTCACATGGCGGTTAGCCACGTCCCCTGTCAAAAAGGACCTTTGAGCAGCTAAATTCAGGAAGGGGGGAGAGATACCAGATCGCTTTCACCCCTCTTTCCGGACAACTCCAGAACTTCGATGGGAATGAAATTCCTGTTGAGGGGACTGTGGATTTGGAAATTAAAATTGGGCGACATAAGATGAAACACCCTGTCACAGTCGTGACTACAGAGGGCACACCTTGCCTACTGGGGAATGACATCCTGCGTAGGTTATCCCCCCTAATAGACTGTGTGAACAAGGTCCTCTGGACTCAGACTGACAGGCCAATAAAATTGAAACAGTGTCAACCATGTTAGTTTAAATGACATATGCCACATGGTTGAACAAAATCCTGATCATATTGAGTTTAATTTTCAGAACAATAAAATACCCGAAGTGACAGTAATTGGTGTAGGACAACAAAGTGGTGATGGAAACTCCACTCCATTCTTGAAAATCAACCTTCCTTCCAGTTTAAGTGGCATTCCACACTGGAAGGAAATACTTTGAAATTCTATACCAATTCACAATCTGAAAATCCCAATCCCATAGCCAAAAGTGATGAGAAACCAGCCCAAAGTTTAGCTGACATTCCGAAAATTAGAGAACAGTTATTCATCCCTATTCATTTAAATGAGTGGAAGGAATCTGTTCTCGCCCGAGTGTGCGTGAACAACGGTAAGAGCTTCATCAGCGAAGCCATGTTCCAAAAGCTCCCACAAGATCCAATCATTCCCAGGTTTAAATTGATCAATAAGTGGGAATTGGGCCTGCAAACTCCCGATTTCAAACATCTCCTGCCTAGCAGGTGTATGCTCAAAGTTTCTATAGGAAACAAAAGCATAGTACATAATTGTTGGGTCATGCGAGATGTCCCGGCAGCATTCTATTTAGGCAGGGACAGTCTCAATCGTTTTGCCATTAGGGGTTGATCCCATGGACTTTGAGGATTCAGAAAAAGCATTTTGGTCAGCCCAATTGCTGCCATATGCAGTTGAGGTTCAAATTGGAGAGGAGATCACCATCCTAGGATGGGCCTGACTGTTCCCACTTGAATTAAAAATGAAAAGAGGACAGAAACTGCAGAATCCTGACTCATATGTACACCTCAATGCCCATTTCCAACAGCAGGTGGTGGTAGTAAACCCAACACCATTAGGCAATGTAGAACACAACACCATTCCAATATTGATGGATAACAGCAACCTTAGGAGTATCAGTCTGGGCGCAGGCACCATTATTGGAATGGCGGTTGATGACCGACATTTTTCCATTAATCTAGGTAATGAACTGAGAGGACCAATCCCCAATGACTGTGTTCACAGTGATAGTGACAATGACTTACCACCAGACAGGATCTTCACCTGGCAAGGGGGAATTTCCTGGTGTACTCTTTCTGCCCTTACGGTGAGGAAGAGGTGACCTGTGACATCAGGCTGGATGAGGTGATCTTCCAGGTCCACAATGGTAGCCTCGCCTACCTGAAACCCTCTGTCCAGGTCAACACTCTAACCAGGGACCTCTCCACCCAGCTGGAGGAGGCCGCTGAGATAGCAAAACCGGAAGTCTTTCTAGGCTTAAGGCAAATGGTTGAAGAGCGAGCCAACCTAGCTGATGCCTGTGAGACTCCGGAGCAAAAGCAAAAGTTGAAACAGGTTTTCTTAGATTTTCAAGATCTCTTTGCGGTGTACTGGTATGACTGTGGTCGCACTGAAATCCATACAACAACAATTCCCACGGACCCTGGAATGACTCCAGTGTTTGTGAAGCAATACCGCCTGCCTCTCGCATCCATGGAGTCCCTGACGGAAATAATCAAAAACCTTGAGTCCCGTGGGATCATTTGTCCAGTCCACAGCACCTTTAATAATCCGGTGCTGGGGATCTTAAAACCGAATGGCCAGTGGAGACTCTGTGCTGACCTAAGGGAACTGAATAAACAGTTCCACATGTCCCGATGGCCTCTCCCCTACATCGACCAGGGGCTGGCCCAGATCCAGGAGTCAAAGGTATACACTGCCATTGACCTGACCAATGGGTACTGGACCGTGCCTGTCAGTAGGGAGGACCAATACAAGCTGGCCTTTACCTTAGGGGGGCAGCAGTACACCTGGACCCGGACTCCCTTCGGCTACATCAACTCCGGCAACAAATTCAACATCTTCTTACAGAAGGCCATGCCTGACTTGGGTAAAAGGGGTAATCTGGCCTATGTGGATGATGTCCTGAAAAAAAGCTCAACTGTGGAGGAACACATAGCGGAAATCCGTTATGTTCTGACACAGTTGAGGGTTGCCGGAGCAAAACTGTCCTTTCAAAAGTCACAGTTGTGCAGAACCTGTGCTAACTTCTTGGGGCATGTGATAACTACTGAGGGTGTCTGTCCCCAAGAAAAGAAAGTGGAAGCACTTCCAAAACTGAAAGACCCCACAACTCTGGGTGAGCTACAAAGCCTCCTTGGACTGACCAACTATAGTAGGATGTTCATTGAAGATTACACAGAGATCACAAGACCCCTGATATATCTGTTGAAGGGGGGGTCAAGTGGGAGTGGGGTCCAGAACAAGCCGAGGCAGTAACGCAACTTAAAAGAAGCCACTCACAAGTGCCTTGTCTAGCTTACGCTGTCAAAAACAAGGAGTTCTTCTTGGAGACAGGCTTCTCGAATACATGCTTGACAGCAGTATTATATCAAAAGTATGACAAGGTCAATAAATTCATCTCCTATGCAAGCATTTATACCCACTAAGTCTAGCACACCTATAGCGCCAAATATCAGTTCCAGACTAGCCTAACAAAACATTCGAAGTTTAGAACCTCAAATGTTTAGCATGCCTATCTGCTGTGTCTAGCCCTGCCAACAAATGCATCTGCTATTTTAGATCCTCTGAGCGTGACTACTTTATTTACTCTATTTACTATGTTCACCAGGTGTATTATACTTGTTTACATGGGTCTTCTGAATGTGACCACGTTACACACTATGTTTACCACTTGTACCATACTTGCTTAGACAATTGATCCTATGCTCGACCTTTACTGCCACTGCCCAATATCAGATTCAGGTACGCCAAACCTATTCCCCTCCAGGGCTAACCTTTGGTAACCAACAATTAGCATCAATGTCAAGTAGTGGGGAACTCCATTATGATTCTCCTCAAGCTAATCATTCATGTAATACTACGTTTTCCTGTCCTGGGACAACATTTTCCTATAATGTTGTCCACCCCTTCACCTACTAAGAACATGAACTATTATATGGCCAAACCGACAACATTCCTCCCTCCTCTACAAGTAACCTTGATTTCAGACTCCATTAAACCCAACTCATTCCTACCTCAATTAACCCCATAATGGGAAAACAGCCACACTGAAGCAAATAGCCTAAACAGTTGCTCCACACTTACCCCAGCGCAATGGATCGAAAGGTTCACAACCCAGCCGACCCCAAATCAACCTTGTCGTGGTGCCCACAGAAATGAAAGACTAGCCTCTAGGCTCACCATCGCGGCACCACCAGTCAACATTTACCAGGAGAAATCACTTAACGCTACCTTTAGCTCCACGCAGAGCTTATCACGCCAAACCACAACTAGCGCCCCACATAACAAACCTAAAGCTAAGCGTGACAAACGACCAACATTATCACCCCAATCTAAATCACTTCAGCCTCTTACTCAGACAAATCCTATGTTTATCAAAGGAGCACTAATTAACGCAAGATCTGTAGTTGCACATGCAACTGATATAGCTGATCTAATAAAAGACAACGATCTTGACTTCCTAGCAATATCTGAGACTTGGCTCCATGCGGCAGCAGGACCTTCTCTCGTGCTAGCTATTCCAGAATCATATACTATCGCCCGAGTAGACAGAGAAAATGCCAAGGGCGGAGGGATTGCCTTCATAGCTCGGACTAATCTGGCACTCAGACCCTCGACTACCTTCGCATCCAAATCATGTAAATTGCTCACAGTAAAAATAACAACTTCTCACTCTAGTACCCTTACAATGCATCTTATATACAGGCCACCTGGCTCATTAGGAGACTTTGAAGAGGACATTATTACCCTGCTATCTGACAACACTAAACCAACATCACAAATCTTAATACTTGGTGACTTTAACCTTGGCCTATCCGACCCGAATGACCAGGCCGCCAAATCCTTGGAACAATCCCTGAATGAACTAAACTTCACACAGAAAATCAACCAACCTACCCACTTGAAAGGACAAACATTGGATTGGCTGGCAGACCATAACTGCCCTAATGCAATTACTGCCATCGAACCACAATCTTGGACACACCACTCCTTCATCACCTTCGCTATCAGTGCTAACCGCCCAGCTTCTAAAACAAAATCGATTGCCTCACCCCTACTTACTAGAAATAAACTGAACATTACAGCTGAAAAGCTAGCCCCCCTATTGATCCCAATACTAAACACTAATAACTTGGATAACGCTGAGGAACTAATAGATCTTTTCAACAACACTATGATTGCAGCCCTTGACACCATCGCCCCTTTACAATTACACAAAAGTAAACCAAAAGACCATCTCAAAACCTGGTATACACCACAATTGAAAGCTTTGGGGGCCGAAAAACAAAAATGTGAGACTATATGGAAACACCTACCTACTAAGGAGAATAAAAACATAGTTACTGAAATCTCTGCTCGTTACAAAGCTGAGATAATCAAAACGAAACAGGAAACATACAATGACAGAATCCAAAATGCTAGCTCCAGTATTAAGGAACTATTTGGAATCCTTAGGGAATTAGAATCACCTATTGCTCCAGATGACTCTCACCCAAAAGACAAAGCCTGGTGCACTAGAATCCAAAACGCCCTGACTAATAAAATCACTACTCTCCAGAAAAAAATAGCCTCTAAGGGACTTAATATCAATGGTATTGACACAGAACCGTACCTAGACACCATTACCTTTCCTAGGACTTTACCCGCATTGAAATTTGCGCAAGTCACTACAACGGAGGTCGCATAAATCATCAACTCTCTGAAACCTTCACAATGCCAAGGTTACATCTGCCCTGCCCAAATTATAAAAGACGCAGTGAGAGAACTCACCTCTTTTATCACCAGGCTAATAAACGCCTCCTTCAAATCAGGCCAAGTTCCTACTAACCTAAAAGACGCTTGGATACTGCCTCTTCTTAAAAAAGCTTTGCTTGACCCTACTATCCAAACTAACTATAGGCCAATAACCACCGGCGCACAAGCAAGTTCACGTTAAATTCTGCTTTGCCGCTGGAACTCTGTGTTGGAGCCCTTCGCTGCTCGTTTTATTGGATTGCCGATTCTGCTGGACTTGTGCGATTCCTGTCTCATCCCTCAGTGTTGCCTGATGCTGCCTGTGATTGACAGGCTGTTTTTGACCCGCCCAACAACCTCTCAGGAACTTCCTCTTGTAACGTGTACATAAACTGCTCGCACGCGCACAGTGCACGCACACGAGCAAGTTCACATTAAGTTCCGCTTTGCCGCTGGAACTCTGTGTTGGAACCCTTCGCTACTCGTTTTATTGGATTGCCGCTTCTGCTGGTCTTGTGCGATTCCTGTCTCATCACTCAGGTGACTTAAGCGACAACAACAACTCCAGCTTAATGACTTTGTTCGCTGGCGTCTTTTTGCCTGATTGACCCTGCCTGATTGACTGATTGTTCCATCTGTTTGTTTCTAGTGTTGCCTGACGCTGCCTGTGATTGACAGGCTGTTTTTGACCCGCCCAACAACCTCTCAGGAACTTTCTCTTGTAACGTGTACATAAACTGCTCGCATGTGCACAATGCGCACGCACGAGCATGTTCACGTTAAGTTTCGCTTTGCCGCTTGGCCGCGGCGGCTGGGGCTTGTCCTCTGATTTATCTTACGTTCGATTCTTAATCAGTGTGGTTGATTCTTTGAGGGGGTGAGTACCTAAAGAGTAGGAATAAAGTGCAACTGTTTGTATAGTGTTTGTAATTTACACACTGAAATCTAATATGCCTGGAAACATTGTTCCACCTGAGCACCCTCGCACCATTCCCCAAATGTTTAACTCCCAAATTCCTCCATTTATACTTACTCCAAGGAGTTCACTTTTGCCATCAGTAACAAGCAAGACCTCTTTAACCACTCTCCCTAAACCTCAGTTGAGTTCAGAGGTGCAGCCTCCCAATCATGCCATTCCCTTGCCTCTACAACACATGGTTGGATTGGGCTCAACTGGCTTGAAATAGGGAGAAAGTAACTGTTCTATCTCAGACACAACTATTTTGGACTCTCTAAAGATGCAGAAGAGAAAGAGGAAATACCATCATAATACCTCACTGAACATCTCTCCCATTGCCCCCATCTCATCTTTGAGTGTGCGTGAAAATATCCTGGCATCTCCATATATGCCAGCCAGTGTGAATCTCCCATCTCTATGTGTCCTAGTGGTCGTTCGTCAGCGAGTGAGGTTTCAAATTCTGATTCTTCCTCTGTGACGACGATCTATTCCGCAGCTTCCTTTGCATTTCCAACTCCAAGAGCCGTGAGATCTTCAAAATCAAATGCCCTTGTTCCAACAACTAATATGAGTGAATTAGCACTCTCTGCTATTAATACTTCTGTTATGGGTGTCCATAAATTATTTGAACAAATGGATGAAAAATTTAAGAAACAGGCAGCTCAATTGGAGATGATCCTCTTATGGACCCAAACACACAATCATTTGCCTGTCATGCCCGATCTCTCATCTCCTAGTTCTCCAAAGGAAGTCGATCAATCTGTGATTGTCTGTGGAAACTTGAACGAACAGCCTATGTCCAAATCGCCCACTGGCTCTCACCACACCCAGCTTCCCTACTTTAGTAAAATCATTTGCTCTGTTGTTAATGAATTGGATGAGCCAAATGCGCAGGAAAGTGAGTCTCAAGATTCTCCAATAGTTGTGGTACCTAAGGTTTTGATATTAGGTGAGTCAGCCCCAGAAACCCAACATACTTTGGGTACTAGGGGCAAAAGACCATCTCGTCCAAAGCCTCAGATTCACTGTTCTATGCTGAAAAAATCAGAAAATCTTCCGGCTCGTAGAGGAGTAAAAAGCACTCTCAATGCTTTCTTTAAAGCTATAGGAGGCTCTGTTCCACTGGCACATACTTCAAAGATACAACCAATGGTGTCTCCTACAGATTCGGTGACCTTGAAGAATTTGGCACAGGAACCTGTGCAGTCTGGACCTCCCATGACTGTGGGCCTCATTCTGAGTATGGCGGTAAGGGATACCGGTCACCGTTAACGAGACCGGTGCCGGTAATCCCTTACCGCCACATTCCGAGTTCCCTTTGCGCCCTCGTCCTTAACGCCTGCTTTTAGCAGGCGTTAGGAACGAGGGCACAAAGGGGCTTTTAAGCCAATAACGGTGACCGTAAAGTGCGGTCACCGTTATTTGCAATTTCCCCATTCCCATTGAGCCCTATGGGGGCTCATTTGGGAATGGGGAAGAGCCCTGGGGAATGGGAAATTACCGCCCTGGTCAACTCGGAATAGGGCGGTAATTTCCCATTCCACCAGGGCGGTGCCGGTACGGGTCCGGCGCCGACCAAGGCGCTAATAGCACCATTGGTTAGCGCCAGACTCGGAATGAGGCCCAGTGTCTGATGCAGTTCAAGTGACCACTAAAAACCAAAACATTCTTAAATATGCCCCGCTAGACAATGTCGTAGAAACGATTACCCACTTGGAGCTTGTGCCTCAAACCTGTGTACCTCCTGCTGCTGATGGTCAAAAAGCTAGCTCTAAACCCACTCAACCATTACCATCTTCGGTTAGCAAGGCACAAGGCACTGCAGCCACTGATATTTTAAAGCAGGCTGTTGATGCATATTTGATGGAACGACTCCCATGCTCGAAAGAGCTACAACGACCTTTGACCCACCCACATCATCCTTTAACACCTAACATTTCTGAATCCATGTGTACATCTTTTGAGTCTAATCGTGTCTCCCACGATATTCCCTTGAATGATAGATGGCTTCAGCAGCCTTGCCACTTAAATGCAAAACAAAACAAGTCTAATGCTATGATGCCGGAGCGGTCAAATCCGTCATCAACCTTATCGGATAAGGCCGCTCCATTTTTGTTTATTTTGAAATGTAGAGAGGGCAATACCCCACATATGATCTGAATAAATTTAGCGTCTTGAATATCTTTAGAGATGTAGTCGAACTTCAAGACGTTACATCAAGAGATATTGAACAAATTGATTTCATCTCTGACACATCTTTATCTGTTGTCAGATTATGGATTCCGTCTGGGGTGGTAGCCAATATAGTTTGGCAAGCTAAAATGTCCCTATTTCAGATGGGCTTTTTGCTTGCCCAGGAGCCAAAATTGCACCAAAACTCTAACAAAAGTTTGTTACCCAGATCAAATATCTACCTGAGCCAGTCGGAGTACAATGCAAAGGGCATGGACTCCCAAAATGTATAAAGACAGTAACCATTAAACAGTCCAACCCAACAAGTGTTGAGAATTGCTAGCTGGAACACAAGAGGGTATTTGCATCTCCAATCATCTATTCAATCCCTAGCTTTTGAGTTTGATATTTATGTTTTTCAGGAAACCTGGTTTACAGTACCCCCTAATTTGGGATGGACATGATATTGTTCTCCTGCCAGCTCGGATAACTACAGGGCGCCCCTCTTCATGTCTCCTTGTAGCAGTAAATTGTACAAGAGGGTTACCCATCGTACCCTGGGCTGAAGAAAATATTCACTTACAACTGGTTAAAGTAACATTTGCTGCTCAATCTTTGGCTATCCTTAATGTTTACAGAAATCCCATGGCATGGGCCGATGACGCCTTTTATGGCGGTGTGAGTAGACTCCTAGAGCTGATTACTACCTCGGCCTCCACTTCCTATACAATCATTATGGGCGATCTCAATTTGGATTGCTTTAATCCAAAACGCCTATCAAATGCTGTGTTAACCTGGCAAAGTTTTATGACGGAGAAACATTTTCAGATGGTAAATGGGTCAATCAGTGGTGATTTGCCTCCGCAAACCACGTGGTTTTGCAATAATTCCTCTAGCACGATAGATTACATATATGTTGACAAATGTTTGTTTAAAAAAGTGCAAAAGTTAGAAATTAATACGCAATCATGTAGTGACCATATATTGCTTGCTATCTCTATTGAATGGAATGATTTGAAACTTAGAGAACATACAGAGAATGTAGGGCTGGGTCTCAATAATGCTAGAACCAGAATAAAATAGACCAATCCCAGGGTTTGTGAATTTGAGCATTTATTGCATCGGAATATGCCCAGAGTTGGGCTACAATATACCGAGATTCTAATGCCATTCGTCAACACTATCACTGTACCCATTAAGGACCAAGTTAAACATAAACATCATTTTGATAATGCCATTTTGGCTAAACGAAGAGAATTCAGACAGTTAAAAAGAACGATCATCTCTTCACACTCATTGACCCGATGGCAAGAACTAACATTGGCTAAAACTAGATATAAAAACTGGTTATCAAGTCATAAATCATTGATGTTTCAACGGGATAGTGAACATATGGCAGCCGCTATGAGTAATAAGAATTCAGCCGAGATGTGGCATCTGCTTGATAATCATTCGAACAACAGACAAGCCAATGCCCAACTCAATGCGGTAAATGAAGCTCAATGGATTGCCTATTTGTCTGCACTATATGCAGATAGTAAATTCAGTGAAGGAAATTATGTGCAATCAACCGAGAGCAGTTGGAATCTTGATTTTACTCTGGAAGAAATTTGGGATGCCATCAAAAAGGCCAGCTCGTCTAGAGCTGCCGGACCAGATGGCATTTCCAATTACATACTCCAGAGTAATCTCGTGGAATGGGCTCGTATTCTACTTCGCATTTTCAAGTTAGTGGTGGCCTCTAAATCCATTCCGTCCTCTTGGCAATCGTCTGTAATCATCCCAATTTTTAAGAAAGGAGACAGAGCGGAAGCTGGGAGCTATAGACCAATTGCTCTGTTGGATTCCCCAGGGAAGATTTTTTCTAAATTTGTGCTGTATGCCTTCAACAAGTAGACCTTAAGTAATAACTATCGAGATCCCTGTCAGGCAGGATTCATTCCAGAAATGGTCACTTAAATTAATCTAATAACTTTAAATGCAATAAAATCTTAATGCCAAGTTAGTAAACAACCACTATTTCTTGCATTCATAGATTTAAAATCCGTGTTTGATTCCGTTTCCCGAGTCCTCTTGTTTGACAAATTGAAGAGAGATCATTGCCCAACTACTTTATTTGAAATTATTTATGTGCTACATTCAGGTACTTCGATAAGAGTCTGCTTATCTTTGGATGGGACCTTGTCAGTTCCCATCGTAACCGCTCGTGGAGTGAAACAAGGGTGCCTGTTGGCATCCTCTATTTTTAACTACTATATTCACGATGTGACCCATATTTTCAATAAGGTGGTTTCTGATGCTCCCAAGATCAATAATCGACAAATACATACATTGATGTATGCTGATGATATGGTCTTAATTTCAAAAACTCAGAGTGGGCTACAGAATCTTCTTACATCGCTTAACTCTTATTTAGTCAACAATGAATTGATAATAAACACAAACAAAACTCAAATAATTATGTATTCGCCTAAGAAAAAGGGTGGTAATAAACATGCATGGCATAGAAACCAGATAAAATTAGAATTAGTATCTCAATACACCTATCTAGGCATGATTTTTGAAGGCTTAATGCAACCAACAGGCCATCTTGAGCAAGTGGAGAGGCGATTAGACACTGCAATATCACAATCCAGGATACTTATGTACAGATACAGGAAATTTTCCATTAAACCAGCCTGGTTCTACTGGACCCAAAAGGCTATCCCATGTATTTTGTACGGCTTAGAAACTCTTGCCACAACAACTAAATTTACTTTTGATAAATGGGAAGCCTGATGTTGGAAAAAAAATCATTCTTTACCATCCTCCATTCCGGGAGCCTGGATTCGATATGAGCTGGGCCTGATCTCCCTCCAAGCTCTATACCAGTGGCATCTATGCTCACTGTTCAGGAAAGGTTTAATATCGACTGTAAATAATGCAATTCTACAAGATCTAACTGTGCATATGTTTACAACTGAACAGAAGTTTTTACTCCTTTGGACCAATAGAGTATACTCTGTTCTTGCTGATGCAGATGTTACAATTGAGATGCTAACTAATAACCCTGATAAGGCAAAAATTCAAATCTACAGAACTGACTGGATTAAGACATGTGTGTCATGTCGACTATATGCTGATGGGGACAATGAGCGATTTCCACCAAAGAAAATGAGATTTTTACCAACATATCTCATTAGATCGCCCTCACCAAAATATCGCGCTCAAATTCTACTATTGTGGTTCAATATATTTCCAACTCGAGCCCTACTCTTTAAACGGAAATTAATAACAAGACAGGATAGCAATTGCCGATTTTGTAACTCAGAAACCATTCTTGAAACTCTCAAACACCTACTAACTCAATGTCCTGCCTTAATTGAAATTAGGAAAACTAATTTCTCAAGACACTGCCAAAATTTGGCTAAACAGGAAGTACATCAGTGTTGGTCAATTATACTGAATAGCTCCTACTTGTCAATTCACGTGGCTGCTGTGAACTTTCTAGATAGCCTAAATTTAAAGATTGACAATGAAATTTGAATGGCAAATAGGGAAGACATAAAGAGGTACTTACCGGAATTGCTTGAACTAAATAATGCTCTTTTATGAAATAAATGTACATAAGACATTGGTAAATATTGTAAAGCAAAGTCAAATGTGATTGTTTGGATTGTGTAGTTTCTGTTTTTTAATCTGTTTATAATTGTTCTTCTGTATGTGTTCTTTTTTATGTTGTGATAAAAATTTGAAAGGTTGATTTAATTCAACCGATTCAATAAACAAAAAAACAGAAAATAACCACCGTCCCCTTCCTTCTCAAAATCATCGACAAAGCAGCCTACCTTCAAATCCAGTACTACCTAGAAATTAACAACCTCTTAGGACTTAGACAATCCGGATTTAGACCACTTCATGGACGGAAACAGCCCTCCTGACCTGAAAACACAAATAGACTTAATAAAAGACAACAGACAATGTGCTCTACTTCTACTCCTAGACCTCTCCAGAGCCTTTGACCTGGTCGACCACATCATACTCTGCAACCATGTCTCGTCGGCAGTGAACTTCTCTCGGGGGAGCTACAGCTTGGATTCAATCCTTCCTAAATAACAGAATGATGAGAGTATTCTCTCCTACAGACGCAGCTGACCCTATCCCGATCACCTGCGGCATGCCACAAGGATCCTGTGTCTGCCCTACTTTATATAATGTGTTTACCAAACCGTTATTCGACATCCTTGACCGGCTGGGTGTCATCTACACCAACTATGCAGATGACACCCAGATACTGATCACTTTCTGGCAACTACGATGTAGACAACGACCGACTAAATAAAATCTACCTTGTCATTCAGGCATGGATGGCCTCCCACAGCCTATGCTTGAATGACGATAAGACTGAAATTCTTACACTAGGCACCCCTATTTATCTACAAAAGCTCAACCCAATATACATCTCCTGCAGCATAGAGAGTAACTTGATTACCACAGCTAAGGAAACTAAAACCTTAGACTATCATCTTGATGCTGCCTTAAACCTTAAGAAACAAGTTAACGCTACTTCGTCAGCTACTGCCTACACATGTAAGCTGATCCACTCTTGTAAAAATGATCTCTCAACTAATAGCTGCATGATCTTGGCACAAGCTTTAATCTTGCCCAAAACCGATTACTGTAATGCTCTCTATGCAGGAGCTAACAAACAAGTACTAAATAAACTCCAAACTCTGCAAAATAACGCATTAAGAACTGCCCTAAGTATCCCAAGAAAGGACTGCATATCTGAAACAAGAAGAAGCCACAAATGGCTCTCTATCCAGGATACAATCTTCTTTAAACGTGTCTCGACTACCTACAAATGTCTCCAGAATGCAGCCCCCAAATATCTGATCGACAATATTGTTCCCAAACATCAACTAGACCTCTGAGATCAGCCAACGTCCACTGTATTATCTCACCAAGCTACAACTTAAAAAGGGCGGGAGGTACCAGCTTTCCGGTACAAGCAGCACTGGCATGGAATGCCCTCCCACTCAATGTACGCATTAACCAGAACCTGTATAGCTTCAGGACCAATACCAAAAACCGGCTCCTCACCAAGGACACTGCATGTACTGTCTAAGGCTACTATAGAATTTACACCTGCCTTAACATGAGGTACCGCCTACATTTAACAAATGTATAGCAGTATACCAAGCCTGCGCTAACTTCTGCTGCTGCTAACTACACTGTGCCTGATTCTCTGTCAAACAGATACATGCACACTCAGACTCAACTACTGCCGATTGCTGATTGTTACTTACCTGATTTATTGTTATTACGTGTATTGCATTAACAGCCTATTCACATGTATTTATGTATGCTAAGCTATTCACATGTATGTATGTATACTAAGCTGTCTTGAAAAGCGCCCAGATACTTCAGGGTGTGGCACGCTGTACAAATAATAAACAAACAAACAAACAAGACTCTATCCTCTGTGGAGGAAAAATTCAACGATTGTGAGAAGGCACTCCTGGCAATGGTGTGGGCATTGAAAAATTACCACCCGTTAATCCAGGGGAACACATCATAGTGGAGACTCCACACCAGCCTTTGCAATAGGATCTGGGCCGAAAATGTGAGTAATTCTTGAATTACTTCCTGGATTCTGTCAATGCAAGGCTTTCCTGTGGAGGTCAGATATGGCCAAAACAAGAAGAGTCCCCTCGCAGAAGGTCTGGATGACTTGCATGATTGTGCCAGAGAAAACTGTCTCGAGGACGAAAGTCTTAAAACCCAGGACAACATGGAGGCGTACCTGAATTCCCCACACAAAGTCTATGAAGAAGACAAGTGTGAGGGAATGGCCACAGTTTATGTGGACGGGTGCTCCTACCATGTTGATAACAATGGGGAAATGGAACTGGTGGTCGGCGTTGGGAATTCCTGGGTGAATGATGCCCCGCAACCCTCCGCTGGGTACAATACCGGTCCCCACAGTAGTCAGGTGGCAGAGTTGATGGCAGCTCATCAGGCCATCCTCACTGCCGTCCAACACCAACTCCACGAACTGGTCCTAATCACTGACTCAGATTATGTCCAGAACGGGTTCGTGAAACACCTGGTAAATTGGAAAACCAGAGGCATGCTATGTGCTAACAAAAAACCGCTTAAACATGGCAAGCTTATCCAAAATATTGATGATCTGGTTACCTCTAATGGGATGACCATCTATTGGAAGAGGATCAAGGGTCATTCCAGGATAGAGGGGCCAGACAAAACTGGAAACAACCTAGCTGATCAGTTGGCCAAAACCGGAGCCATCCAGGGGGATCTCTTTGAGATCGAGTCCCTGTTGGGGGAAATTGAGGTCACTGCTATCACTAGGTCCCAGCCAAATGCTTACATTGAACTCTCAACTGCCCAATTGAGTAAGGAGACCCCAGATGCTGATTTAATCACTCCACAAAAAGGGAATCTGATTATTGGTAAATGTTATCAACACATTGATGACACTGAGAACTTTACCCTGATGGATACAGATTACATTGGGAAAGAGGGCCTCAGAGTGTTGATGAAATGTCCAAAAATGTTCAGAATCCAAGACGGTTTGTTGGTAAGGAGATCCATATCTGGCTGTGACCAGTGGGTGGTCCCTTCCTCTTTCCGGAGCTTGATGCTAAGTCACGCCCATGATGTGGCCACAGCCGGTCATTGGGGGTTCACACTACTTTAGAAATCTTGTGAGAGGTTGCATACTGGCCACACATGGGGCATGACATTGACCAATACTTGAAGGGGTGTCTTGTGTGTTCACAATTTCAGCCAACATCACTCACACACTGAGCTCCCCTCCAGAAGAGGGCGATGACACTGCCTTGGTCAGATTTACAAGTAGATTTCATCAAGCCCGTGATTCCCTCCTCTAGGGGGAACAAGAACATGTTAACCGCAACATGCATGTTTACCAAATGGGTGGAATGTCTCCCGCCCCCTAAATTGCAAGGCAGAAACAGCAGCTACCCTGATTATCAATCACATCTTCTCGCGTTTTGGCCTACCCAAAAAGGATTGAGTCAGACTGAGGTAGTCACTTCACCAGCGAAGTGATGACAAAGAGATGGGAGTTACTTGGGCTAAAAATGAAACTTCACATTGCATACCGGTTGTCCTCTAGTGGTGGAATTGAGGGGTACAATATAACCATTGTGAGCATTCTAAAAAGGTTTGTGGCAGATTCTGGGCCAAGTTGGGACATCCGATTACCGCTTGTCCTGATGGCCATCAGATCTACACCTTCTTCTGCAACGAAGATGTCTCATTTGAGCTGATGACTGGATGAAGAATGGTGCTACCTCAGCATCTGCTCTATAGAACACAAGAGCAGACACTGATCAACGCCTCCACGACTCATGAGTATGTTGAGAATCTAAGAAAACACCTTCAACATGCTTTTGCGTACACTCAGCGGAATCTAGAAAGATCTGCACGGGGCATGAAGACTCAATATGATCTAAAAACAACCAAAGAGGAAGACAGGGTCTACTTGTACAATTTCCAAAGGAACCAGACCAAAGAGTGCAAATGTTTGCCTAGCTGGCAAAGTCCTTTTGAAATTGTAGACAAAATCTCACCTGTCGCCGACAGAATCCGCATCCACCAAAGGCAAATTGACAGAAGAGAAATGGGTCCACATTAATCAGCTAAAGAGTTGTCACCCTAGACACACTTTGCAGCAAATTGAGGAGCCCACAGAGAATCAAATGGAGGAGACATCTGAAACATGTGAATCAGAAAGACAAGAACCAGAAGGGAACAGATAGTCTTCGGTATAATTATGTAACAGGGAGTATTGTTCTTCATTATGAATTCTTATCACTGAATGCCTGCATATCCCACTGCTGTCAACTCGATTGGAGGGCAGTTAAGGGGAAATGGTAGGAACCGGTTTGTGTTCTCTTTCATAGATTTATTCTGATTGCACCATCACTACGAAGGAGGACCTCCTCAGGGACACGGAAAGAAGGAACCCAAGGAAATCCGGGGGTTGTCTCTCAACATCATAAAGGAAGATCCAAGAGAAAGCTGGGGGTGTCGTTCCACATTCCAACCAGAGGCAGCGAGAGGAGCGTGACGCACCGCTCTCCGATGGAAGAAGGACTCATACCTGACTGATCCTGCTTTGCCACATGAAGAAATCCCACTTGCCCGATTCTCCCTCGACTTGAAATCTCAGAAGAGTCAGGGGGTGGGGGATGTGTGGGATATATTGACCCACTCAACAGTATTTCACCACATCACCAAGCTGCTGTCTGCAAGAAACAGCAAAATGGCTGTGCTGGCTCCTGTGCACACCAGGACCTCAAAACTGCGTTTCTGCAGCAACAAAAAGATGGCTGCACCATCCTGCCTAGCACACTTCAGGCAAGATGGAACAAGGGGACACAATGAAAAAGCATGGCAGTGTGTTCTGAAACATATAAATGGAATCAAGTGAAAAGGCAGCACTGTTTTGCGGAAAACCCAAAATTCCCCTTCAAAATGAAACATGTTCACCCTTTAAAAATGTTACTTTGATGCTTATTCCATCTGTTCATTCTGTAACCACTGTGATTAAAAAGGCTCTGTCATGCCCAGGATATTTCACTGTGCTTCACCAAAACCAGGCATAATTCCTGAGTGACAGGCCCAGTCAAACCAACTCTGAGAGAAATCAATAAGCAATTTCACTTTCACTTGCACAGGAACACGTGTTTATTTCTTTCCAAAAGTATCCAGGCTGAGCAGTTCAAAGAGACTTTAACTCTCTGAGCCAGGTCAGTGTCAATGTATCTATGCTTCAGATAAAACTCCTGCATTTAGGGAAATTACTATAGCTGCAAAGACAATGTGGGCAGCTCAGGAAACTGCCAAACCGAATTTAAAGAAAGAAATGCTAGCAGTTTTCAACACATGTAAGAATGGGCTTAGCTGACTGAAGAAAAAAAAATGCCCTGTTTAAAAATAATTTGTTGAATGAAAGCCAGCTTACTTAGCAATGTAAAGGGCCTTTTCTGCTGGTGAAAATACATACGTGGGTTATTTTCTTTCACAGGCTTGTTTTAAGTCAGGACCTCTAATACGAAGATAAAGAGTTTAAACCACATGGGCTGAATTTGCAAGCTCAAAAAAACCAGTTATTACAGTTGTCAGTTCTGACACTTCGCCCATGAGGAAGGAAATCACACCATAAACTCTCAGCAGAGACTAACAATCCACTGATAATTAGAGGGTGGGGAAGAATCTAGCCTACAGAAACCCACTGACAATGGGACTCCCAGGGCAAGGAAGTTGAAAGTGTGAAGGGGCAATGAGAAACCCCGACCTTGCCTTGAAGGAAATTACAGTTGGTTGCAGTTGGGGGAAGGAAAAAAATGATCTAGTGACAATGGACTACCTTTTGGTTCTAAAGACTATTTTATAAATAAACTTTAAAGACTTTTTTATCTGCAGCACGAATTAGTAAAAATGTAAAACGTTCGCAGTTTTAAATATAATTTCATCTGATTTCTTTTAAGACTTGGTAGAATTCATTGCCACCTTGGGAACAGAGATGGGAGAATATGGCAGATTACGAG
This sequence comes from Ambystoma mexicanum, assembly GCF_040938575.1. Classification (NCBI taxonomy): domain Eukaryota; kingdom Metazoa; phylum Chordata; class Amphibia; order Caudata; family Ambystomatidae; genus Ambystoma; species Ambystoma mexicanum. Next base: position 563,125,627 of record NC_090935.1, read on the forward strand.
TAAAGCAATTATGTTGCCATGGTGTACATACATCCCTTATGATAGTCCACACCCATGTATAAAGTTCCAGAATTTTGAGTAATATAAATCTCATTGAAAAGCACGAAAAAGTGGTAGAAGGACGAAACAAGGTCTCACAGACTGGAGGATTGGACTGAAATGTGCTGCACAAAATATGTAACCTGGGTATACAATTTGCTAAGAGATTGCAATTGTATAAATGTATGTTTCTGGCAAAAGTCGGATTTTAGTTAAAGTAACTATGTGAGATTTTTGGACATTGTAAAACTCACACCATAAATCTGACATCATTTTCTTGAAATCCAACCAACTGAGAGCGAGGCGGAGACTCTCACCCTTGTCCAATTTTGTTGTTAGAGGCGGGTTTAGTTAAGCCTGCCCCAGTCATATGCTGTGATGATGTCATTAGGCATTATAAATAAGAGTCCCTGACAAGACTCACACCCACACACACTCTTCCTGATTTTCCTGCGCCTGTGTCCTGTTCCATCCATCCAGATTCCTGATCCCAACTACAAGGCCAAAACATTGCTGACCCTACTCCAGGGTCCACTGCAAAACCCAAGCATTGCTGATCCTGCTCCAGCAAGGCCTACATTCTGAAATCCCACTAAAACTCCCAAATAACCATAGGGGAAAGCTGTGGTGTTTTTGGGAAGCATCCTAGTACCACTAACTGCATGCATCCTGTCATCCAACTCGATCTTTAGTATCCAGTGACCAGAATTGCCATTCCAGTCCAGTGCCATCCGGTGACCAGAACTGTCCAGCTGTTTGCCAGGTGCCCTGCCATGTAGTGACCAGAACCCTTGATGGTCCAAAATCCTAAACTAAAAGTGGACTGTAATAATCATCCCTACCCCATCTAAATCCATAGTTTATCTTGTCTTTGTCCTCATCCCACTCTCTTAGTCACCCTATCCTGATACCTTGTTCAAACTGTCACAATAATTCTTGCAACCCTGTCCTTGATTTCTAGTGTTAGCACCACGTTTCTCTTCATTTCTGTCTTGCATAGATCCTAAATCATTAGCGATATTGTGTCTAAATAAATACATTTTCCCTTAAGAACAGGGATACACTGCGTAAAGGGTTACAACTGCAGCGTAACTTTTGAGATTCACGGGTGGCGTTCTTCTTTTTTTTTTTCTTAGCCATTAAATCTAGTTTAAGTGAGATTTGCCTTTCAATTTTAAAGCCGATTCCTCTTTTCACCTCTCTATTTTCCTAAAAATGAACCTCACTCTATCTTGCATAACTCACCCAATTTACCAGCTAGAGACCTCATTCTCAGAATCAGTGTATTTCACCCCTTTTTATTAAAAACCGTTTGGTTAATTTTAGGTCGGAATGGAAAAAATGCAACTTTGACACATGTTATTTTGCTGCAATCTGTTTTAAACTTTCCATTCATTTTCAAATTGTATGCTCTTGGTAATCCATTTTTTCGGATTGTTAGTGTATTTGCATTGTTGCTTTAGTGAGGAATTATATTTGCTTCAGTGATTTTAACGCACAATCCTTATTTATTTGTCCATTTCCGAGTGTCATTTTATAACATTGAAAGTGGTTTAAAATCATTTTTTCTCTCTTATTTGGGGATGGAAGTTCCGATTAGGATTCCGTTTCTTGCCTCTTATCCTTATTGACCTGCTGCTTCTGTTTATACACTCAGAATTGATTATTTGTGGGTTGAGTGAACATTGCAGGGGGAAATTCTAACTTAGGTGCTATCTGTGTTAAATCAAAAGTGCTCCTATTCTGATGTGCTGTTTATATGTTCCCCACGAAAGTTAAACCCAGTGCATTGCTCACATTCTTATTGTAATTATCACCCAATTGGTGATTGCTGCCCCACATTAAAAGTGTATGATTTCTTTTAAATTTTAAAATAAATAAATAAATATTGTATTTTACCAACCAGCCTGGTTCATGGTCCATTGTGACCCAGGGTATTTGGAAAGGGTGTGTGATATGAGTGGTGTACCATCTCAATATTGAATCAATATAAAAAGATAAGCATTTCCATCGTGCGCTGCATAGTAGGCCGAAACCAAGGTGTGTGTCGCCTGATTGAAATCCTTAACAGGTGGTCACTCCCGATTGCCTCCCCCTGTGTTTAGTGGTCGCTCATCCTATTCAGCTCTGTGGAGACAAACATGTGGGCCTTACATGAAGTATACCCACCCTCTGCCATGTATAAATGTCCTTACATTCTTCTGCTGGGATACAGGGCAAGAGATCCCAGTCTGCCATAAAGGTCTTTCATAAACCTCCTATTTGTTCAGTCCTTGATCTAGTATTTCTTCCTCGTTGGGGAGTCCTACTCCATTGCGTCCACACACAGGCTGCATTAAAATCACCTCCTACTACTGTATTGGCATTTCTGTCTTTCTCCAGCCAGTCTCCAAACAGCATTGGCAGTGTTCTCTGGAGGCTGTGCATATGTGAATTGCATTGTTTTCCATAGATGTTGACTATTAGGAAGTTTGGCTCCGGGAGGGGCATTTGAATGCATATGGCCATTACATCAGATGAGGCTACCTCTACCTCATAATGTCTGCAGTCCCAGCTTAAATCTATAGCCACTGCTCGCCCTCCTTTATGTTGGCCTTGTACTCGTCATATTGCAGGTTTACAATAAGTTCTGAATCCTGTCAGATCGAAGGTTTCCCTGGCCATTGTTTCCTGTAAAATAATAATATTTGCAAGTTTGAAGGGCGTACAGGTAGTTCTGTGCTTTTTTTTTGTAGAAGCCACAGATGTTCCATGACATTATGCTTATGTCATTTATTTCAAAGATGCTGCTGATTTTGTTTTGTCTTCTTGAATATTTCTATGGCCCCTTCCAGCCAACCCATTCATCTGCCAATTCCATAGGTCATTTTGCAATTTCCAATTTTTGAATAGGTTTTAGGTAGATTTCTGTTTTTTCCAAGGTCAGCAATTCCTCCAGGCAGAATCCCAGAGTCTTCAGGGTAGCTCGATCGCTCCATGACATCTGAGCAATCAGATTTGAGGCAAATTAGCAGACCAATCTTTCTGCCCCCTTCTTTAGAAAGGCCACTCACAAGATGTCTTCTGAGCAGAGGGCTCTTAGCTGAGGGACAGCCTGGAACCCTCTAATTATATTTCCCCTGTTCCTGTTTTCTTTGTTGCCAGCTTTCCACCCCATTTCTGTGTCTTTCTCTGTTTTGTTGATGGATTTGGTGGACTTACTTTGGTAGACTTACTTTGATGGAATCCGGAACTTCTATTTCCTGCCCTACACTGGGGGCACTCTCTCAATTTCCCTTTGTAGTTGACGTTACACATTCTGATGATTTCGGTGTCCTTTGTTCTGGTTGAGTGATTACTTCCCTAATGGTCACCTCTACGAGTGACTCATTTCCCTCACTTCCTATATTAGGAGAGACCTGATTGCCCGTCTCTTGTATGTCCAGATAAGTGGTCATTTTTTACTTTCTTTTCTTACTTGGTACTCCCTTTTCCTTTCTTTGTTCTTCTGTGCTGGTCTTTGCCTCTTTTTCCTTTTGGGGATTTCCTGTTTCTTTTCCTCCTATTGAAATCGCATCCAAGAATTGTCTTGCGTTATTCCTATTATTAGTATTTGGTGCCAGCAGATTTTTAGATTTCTTTTTCTTTTTTGGATTTCTCACTTTCCTCTTTTGTTTGTTGATTTTCACTCAACCTTCTTGTTCCTGTTTCACCATAGAGGTTTCCTCTGTGGTTTGTATAGAAGAGTCCTGCCTCTCCCTGTCCTGTTCATTTCCTTGTGTGACAGTTGCATTTAGTTGGTCACATAAGGGAGAGGGGGAGTCTGGAGTCCCCATCTCCTGATTTGAATCTTGCTCCACCCGATCTGGTTCTCGCCAAGCAGCGCTTGTCTCTATCCATAGTGTAGGGTCCATATGTTGTATTTCTGGTTTCTGGATGGTATGGTGAACCTCATCCCACCTCTTTGATTTCCTTTCCTTCTCCCTTTAAGAAATAGGGATCATTAAATGACATCCTCTGGTTTTAGCAATGTCTGACTGTATTTCCTCATAGGCCACTATTTTAAGTATAGCTTTATCGTTATATTTAACAAAACTGATACCAGACCCTGGAGATACACAGCTATATATCATTTCGATCTTGGGGGCCCACTGTCAAAGGTAACCCATGGTTGTTGGAATAATTTAGATTTCAGCAGGCTGTTGTTGTGAGTGTACATGTGACTCTGTGTCTTCCAGGTTTTCAAACTACATGGCAGCTACATGTGTGTCAGTAGAAAGGGCCTGTGCAAGAGAACACACGTGTCCCATATATTTTCAGCATTGGGCATTGCAAAGTGAGGCCTGATTAGCAGAGCACATGTGAGAAAAACAGCATCATTTTACAGTGTAAAAATAAAAAAAGCTTGCACACCCATGCAGATGGAATTTTTTTGTTGTGGTTTATTACCTGGTCACACTGAACTCATGCTGTCCCTGTACCCCCAATGAATGTGGCACACAATAAAGCACTATTCTTTTTTGTTAAGGTTCAATTTGATAAGGCCTCCAACCCGTCTCGCACCCAACCCCAACAAGTACCCGGTGCCACAATGGACTAAGAACCAAGCCGGTGTGTAGTCAGAATATATATATTTCTTAATTTATGTAAACAAAATTTGACAAATAGACTAACATCAGCCACCAGTGCTGTGGCAACACAAGAACAAAAATGACTTCCGTAAAGGCACCAACACAGAGATAACACTGAGATATGCAGTCACAATTATTTCTTTTTAAATCACCCACCTATACAGAAAAAGAACAATAAACACACACAGTGATTGCTGATTCGGTTATAGTACTTTTCTCCCAGCAATCCCCGCCCTCCAAACATCAATTAGACTTGGCCCCTCTGAATTGAAGGCCCATGGCAGAGAGTGGGAACACAATGGGAACATCGTTTTGGGGATTCTAATCACAGATGCAATGTGAGGGAAAGAAAAGCAATGGGAAATTCATTTTGCCACACCTAAAAAGAACAGGCAGGGCTTTGTGGGTCTGGTCAGAGCACAATGGGAACAGGGGGGCAATTTCGTTTTTGAACCTGCCCATACTAAGGCACTACCATGCTTCACACATTTGAGTAAAATGAAGGGGATCAATGGGGAATTTCATTTTGAACACTGCACGCTCATGTGGAAACAGGGTTTTGTAATGAATTCCTTTGGCAAATCTTTGTCTATACCGGCTCAAAACACACTGGGAAGAGCTTGTTGGTTTTGAATGCCAACAAACAGATCCTGTGATTTCAATAGGGGAATTAATTGATTTACTTTAATTAAATAGGCTAAGGATCTACACAGACAAACTGGATATTTTGCTATGGAGAAATAACTAAAACAGTGCTTGAGAATTGCAGGGCCTACACACTCTATGGCTTTGGGGATGGTTTTACTTACAGGAGAGGCCTTGGAATGGGCATCGGGGACCAACAGGGTACTGCTGGGGCAGCAAGGGGTCAGCCAAGCATCTCCTCTGAATACTCCAAGGGGTCCCCAGTCTTCTTCTATGTCTCATGGTTCCTGTCTCCAATGCAAGATTTAGGCCTCTCTGCTGGGATGTTTCTCGCAAGAGTTCAGCGGCAGGTTGCCTCCTGGAATAAGTGACAAAAATACCAGTTCTAATGTAAACTGATCTACTTATAGGCCAAATGACATCACAAACTTCTCATGATTCCTGCAGAATGGATTGGTTGATTTTCTCTACCCACCTCCCACATGTGTGCTAATAGGACAAGGAGCTGAGGGGAGTGAGTGTAGGACAGCTGTGGGAGGAGAAAGCTTGGTCATCCCAATTTGACAGGGGGCTCAGCATGTTCAAGACTCACAAAATCTATCAACATGGCAAATACCCTAAATTTTTCTTTACATGTATGAATATATTTTTGAGAACTACATGTTAAGGCAAATCATATGATGCTAAGCTGAAGTTGGCACACCCTCCCTATGCAGAGATACTGTTTTTCTTCATTTACTCAGGAGCCATATCAGTGAAAAGGATGCCACTTCATAATTGTATTGTTAATTATTTCCTTCCTGCTCATACCAACTTTCAAATCTCTTGGAAGCAATGGAAGGCCCAAATATAATTTTCATTAATAACTTTAGTTATGTTTATCACACAAAAATCATTTTAGTGTGGTTCAAAGGAGGGGACTGTCACCTTTAATAAAAGTCTGGAATGACCTTTGTGACATCTATGCTGCCCTTTTAATGCATTAAATGTATTTTCCTATTAATTCAACTGTGATCTTCACAGGCCTTGCTCACTCTAGCCCCCACCCTTGTGACACGATCCCGTTACAGGCCCAGGGGTGGTGGGCTAACAGGGGGAGGGAACCCCCCTCTCATACAATAGGGAAAAGGCGGACAGGGATGGTGGCTGGCTGGCATGAGCATGTGGGTGGCTGCGGTCTGGTTGCGGCCCGCAGGAAAGAGCAGAAGGCAAGGGCACCGCCCATCACCAGACAAGAAGCACAGAGCACGTGCGAGCCCGGCACGTGCAGCAATTCACCTGGCATGTGCACAAAGCCAACGCCCCTATGCATCTAGTGCCGGCAGGGTGTGGCACATGACTATAAAGCCGCGCCCCGAACTGCACCCTGTGCTTAGCGTTGTTTCTGCTCCTAACAAGAGCAGTGTTTTACTTACCGCTCCTGTGCTCAAGCATCTTCTCACATTGAGCTCCTCGATCACAAACATTCTTCTGCATCCAGTTGGTCTTCTTCAGCATCCTTCTGTCCTTCAGCATCTTTTGGCTCTTCAGCATCCTTCGGTCCTCAGCATCCTCTGGTTCCGCCCTCCTCACAACTGCATGCACCAGCTATTAGCCCTTGGCCTTCCAGGTCCCTGGCTTTTGGTGCCGACGCCCTGTTCAAAAGCAAACAACAGGATTAGAATTCACATTCCGTCCTTCGCCCATCAGAACCACTTGAGAATTCGAGAACTTACCTGCATTCTGGAACGAGCGAGTCTCCTGCAGGGTTCCGCCATTGGTTCAATGCCACGTTCCCACACCTGGAGGGAGAGAAAGAACATAAAACTGCTACCCACTTCAACCCGTCTTCGGGACCCATCCCCAGAGCCGCGATTGCAGACACAAAACCACATGTGAGCCGCATCCAAATGCTCCAGCCAGCCTCGCAGCTTAAGGGGGATTAGAGGAAGGGAGAAGGGAGAGGGTGAACAATACAGGTATTTTCCCACAGTACACTTACCCTTGTTTTGCCCCTTAGGTTCCACCACAACCCTCCGAACACCAGAACGCAAGTCCTGAACACACCCAGACCCCTCCCAACCTCACTGCCCCCTTGGAGGATTTTCATCCAGGAGACAGGTGGGGGAAGGCGTGGTTTGGACATATGGGCGGGTGAAAAGGGGACCGACACAGGGACCACTCTGCAGCACCGTCCGGACCTGGCACTCCTGCAGGGCACAAGAGGTAAGCGTGACACCTTGTTCCTCTAACTTTCATTTATTGTTACACATGTGACTAGGCAGAAGTTGGCTCATGTTTAACTTAGCCTATCCCTCGTCAAGGCCTGAGAGGCCCTGATAGCAACACTAATGGTTTTTGTATGGGCAGTGTGACCTCAAGGTCACTTCTGTTGCAAGAAAAGGCATGGGCTTATATGATTTTCACTGTGGCTTCAATCTAAGCAATGCATTTCTTTCTCTATTATGAAGTAATGGCTTTGATTGATAGTTTGACAACCAGACCCCTGTTTTCAGGCATGCAGAGGAAAGGTCTTGGAGGTTAAGAAATGACCGGCTCATGAAGCCTGCAAATAAATGGCTTTTAAACTCACACATAATTGCATTATACATGACATCTTCTTATCCATATGTAATGTTTTAATTTCACAGTTTCAAAATACATGAGCATCACTTCTGGATTGTCCATATGTATAGGGCGGTTATATGAGAAAACCATGTTCAAACTTTGAAAGTCTAGCATCTTTCTCTGCATACTGTCATTTGGATGAGGGGAAAAACAACAAGGAAATTCTTGTATTTCTTGTAAAGGCCAGGAGCTCGGTTTGACTTTAGTTGGCTGGAGCACATTCTGATATTACATTGAAGATAATGTATGCATGGCTGTCTCTTTAAGTAACAGTGCAGATCTCCATGTATTGAGTGAAATGGCATTGTCAGTCACATGTCTTTCTTTTCCTTGCTTAAATGCATTGAGCATATCGTCGCACCTTTAATTCAATAGGCTTCATGTCTGACATCATCATTTCTATGCTGGCCTTATTCTTCTGTGGGCTTTTACAAATGAGTCTGGCCTCTTGATTTCTAGCATTCAGGGGCTATATTTCACCCCACATTTACACATAGACCCAAAAACAGACACATTGACACGTTAACACACATGCCAAGTACACACCCATCCAATCTCCAGCAAAACAGACCAGACCTATTGGCTTTGCCAGTGCTTTCTGTTTATGGGTGTTAGCTGCCAGAGTCGAGTCTGACCCAGGTTGTGTACACTGCTCCGCGTACAGCCTGGGACTTAGCTAATGTTGCTAGAAGCATATTTCCTGACAGGTGGAAAAAACCATCTCTGATGAGCTCTTGTTGGGTGTCCTGACCCACGCATCTAAACGCTTCTCTCCAACAGCAAGGGTAGGGGGTAAACCCAACTCCACTAGTCAACATAGAACATGACACCATTCCAATAGAGGTGGATAACAGCGACTTAAAGAGTATTACTCTAGCCGCAGGCACCATTATTGGAATGGCGGTTGATGACCGACATTTTTCCATTGATTTAGGAAATGAACTGTTAGGACCAATCCCCAAGGACTGCTTTGACAGTGACAGTGATGACAATACAACACCAGACAGGATTTTTACCCGGCATGGGGGGAACTTCCTGGTGTACACTTCTTGCCCCTATGGTAAGGAAGATGTGACTTGTGACTTCAGGAGGGATGAGGTGATTTTCCAGGTCCATGAGGGTTGCCTTTCCCACCTGAGGCCTCCAGTCCAAATCAGCACTCTGACCAGGGACTTCTCCACCCAGCTGGAGGAGGCCGCTGAGATAGCCAAACCAGAAGTCTTTCCAGGCTTCAGGCAGATGGTGGAAGAGAGAGTCAACCTAGCTGATGCCTGTGTGACTCTGGAACAGAAGCAAAAGTTGAAACAAGTTTTCTTGGATTTCCAAGATCTCTTTGCGGTAGACTCATATGACTGTGGTCGCACCGACATCCACACAACAACAATCCCCACGGACCCTGGCATGACTCCAGTGTTTGTGAAGCAATATCGCTTGCCTCTCGCATCAATGGAGTCCCTTACTGAAATAATTAAGAACCTTGAGTCCCGGGGAATAATCCGTCCAGTCCACAGCACTTTCAATAATCCGGTGCTGGGAATATTGAAGCCAAACGGCCAGTGGAGACTCTGCGCCGACCTTAGGGAGCTCAACAAACGGGTCCATACTTCCCGATGGCCTCTGCCCTACATTGACCAAGGGCTGGCCCAGATCCAGGGGTCACAGGTATTCACTGCAATAGACCTGACCAATGGATACTGGACTGTGCCTGTCAGTAGGGAGGACCAATACAAACTGGCTTTTACCTTTGGGGGCCAGTAGTACACATGGACCCGGACTCCCTTCGGATACCTCAACTCCAGCAATGAATTCAACATTTTCCTACACAAGGCCATGCCCGACCTGGGTGCAAGGGGTAACCTGGTTTATGTAGATGATGTCCTCATCAAAAGTTCATCTGTGGAGGAACACATAGTGGAGATCCGTTATGTTCTGACCCAGTTGAGGGCCGCCGGAGCAAAACTTTCCTTTCAGAAAGCACAGTGGTGTAGAACCCGTGTTAATTTCTTGGGGCATGAGATTACTCCTCAGGGTCTCTGTCCCCAGGAAAAGAAGGTGGAAGCACTCCAAAAACTGAAAGACCCCACAACTCTGCTGGAACTAAGGAGCCTCCTTGGACTGACTAATTACAGCAGAAAGTTCATTGAGGGCTACGCAGAGATCACCAGACCCCTGATTCATCTCCTGAAGGGGGGGTCAAGTGGGAATGGGGTCCAGAACAAGCCGAGGCGGTAAAACAACTCAAAAGAAGCCTCTCACAAGCGCCTTGCCTAGCTTACCCTGTCAGAAACAAGGAGTTCTTCCTGGAGACGGGGTTCTCCAATACGTGCTTGACGGCAGTATTATACCAAAAGCATGACAAGGTTAATAAAGTAATCTCCTATGCGAGCAAAACTTTATCCTCTGTGGAGGAAAAATTCAACGATTGTGAGAAGGCACTCCTGGCAACGGTGTGGGCATTAAAGAATTACCGCCCGTTTATCCAGGGGGAACACATCATAGTGGAGACTCCACACCAGCCTCTGCAATATCTCCAAAGTGATAGAATCCGGGCCGGAAATGTGAGTAATTCCCGAATTACTTCCTGGATTCTGTCAATGCAAGGCTTTCCTGTGGAGGTCAGATATGGCCAAAACAAGAAGAGTCCCCTCGCGCAAGGTCTGGCTGACTTGCATGATTGTGCCAGAGAAAACTGTCTCGAGGACGAAAGTCTAAAAATCAAGGACAACAAGAAGGCATACCTTAATTCCCCACACAAAGTCTTTGAAGAGGACAAGTGTGAGGGAATGCCCACTGCTCTTACCATGTTGACAACGACGGGGAGAAAGAACTGGTGGCTGGCGTAGGGAATGCATGGGTGAAGGAGTTCCCAGAACCCTCCTCTGGATACAAAATTGGTCCCCGAAGTAGTCAGGTGGCAGAATTGATGGCTGTGCATCAGGCCATCCTTACTGCTGTCCAGCATCAACTCTACGAACTGGTCATAATCACAGATTCGGATTATGTACGGAACGGGTTCGTGGAGCACCTGGTTAATTGGTATGTGCTAATAACAAACCCTTGAAACATGGGAAGTTAATTCAAAACATTGATGATCTGGTCACCTCGAATGGGATGACCATCTACTGGAAGAAGATCAAGGGTCATTCCAAAGTAGAGGGACCAGACAAAACTGGAAATGACTTAGCTGATCAGCTGGCCGAAACTGGGGCCATCCAAGGGGATCTAATTGAGATTGAGTCCCTGTTGGGGGAAATCCAGATCACTGCTATCACTAGGTCCCAGACAAATGCTCACAATGATCTTTCAACTGCCCAGTGGAGCAAGGAGACCCCTGATGGTGATTTGATTACAGCTCAGAAGGGGGATCCAATTATTGTTAAGTTTTACCAACACCTTGAGGACCCTGAGAACTTTCCCCTGAGGGATAACGATTAAATTGGGAAAGAGGACCTAAGAGTGTTGATGAAATGTCCAAAAATGTTCCGGATCCAAGACGGTTTGCTGGTAAGGAAATCCAAAGCTGGCCACGATCAGTGGGTGGTTCCTACCTCATTCCGAAGCCTGATGTTAAGTCACGCCCATGATGCGGCCACCGCCGGTCATAGGGGGTTTCACACAACACTGGAAACCTTAAGAGAGTTTGCATACTGGCCACACATGGGGCAGGACCTCGACCAATACTTGAAGGGGGGTCTTGTGTGTGCACAATTTCAGCCAACATCCCTCACACACCTGGCACCTCTCCATAAGAGGGGAATGACACTGCCATGGTCAGATTTGCAAATCGACTTTGTAGGTCCCGTGATTCGCTCCGCTAGGGGGAATAAGTACATGTTGACTGTGACATGCTTGTTTACCAAGTGGGTGGAATGTCTCCCAGCCCCAAACTGCAAGGCAGAAACAGCAGCTGCCCTGATGATTAACCACATCTTTTCCCGTTTTGGTCTACCTCAAAGGATTGAGTCAGACAGGGGTAGCCACTTCACCAGTGAAGTAATGACAAAGATGTGGGAGATACTGGGGGTTAAAAGGAAGCTACACATTGCTTACAGGCCAGCTTCTTCTTGAGCAGTGGAGAGATACAACCGAACCATTGTGAGCATATTAAAGAAGTTTGTGGCAGATTCTGGGCCAAGTTGGGATATACGATTACCTCTGGTCCTAATGGCCATCAGATCTACCCCTTCATCTGCAACCAAAATGTCACCATTTGAGTTGATGACTGGACGCAAGATGGTGCTTCCTCAGCATTTGCTCTACAGAACCCAAGAGCAAACGTTGATAAATGCCTCCACAACTCATGAGTATGTGGAGAATTTAAGGAAACACCTTCAACATGCTTTTGCTTATGCTCAGCGGAATCTAGAAAGACCAGCTGACAGCATGAAGACCCACTATGACCTGAAAACTTCCAGGAAGGAATATCAGGTGGGGGACCGGGTCTATTTATACAATTTCCAGAGAAACCAGGCAAAACAGCGAAAATTCGTGCCTACATGGAAGGGACTGTTTGAAATTATCGACAAGATCTCCCCTGTGGCCTACAAGATCCGCATCCCCAAAGGCTGTTTGGCAGAGGGGGAAGACAAGTGGATCCACATTAACCAGTTGAAGTGTTGCCATCCCAGGCACACTTTGCAGCAACTGGAGGAGCCCTCTGTAATCCCAGAGGGTACCGCTCCAGAGTAATTCAATTCCAACCCTAAAAGATCCTACATATAGCCTATCAAATTCTGTGTTTCTCAAGTTTATGTGTTCCTGTCGCTTAATTTAAAAAAATGTGCATGTTCATATCTGTTGAGTTCTAAAATATATATGCCACCCCACTATATCAATGGTGGGGGAGAAATGTCCATGAATAGGTATTGCCGCTCTTCCTTTGTCATCCTAGGAGAAAGAAAACCTGGAGGCTGGCCAAGGAGGACGATCCGGAGACCGGGAGCCGAGACCCGAGGGGCCCAGGGTATCGCCCAATATTCCCATCAGGACTGGCGAGGAGAACCGATCGATCAGTACCGGATGGAGGAAAAGATGCTGAACTGTGCCATTTGCAGAATTGGAAGAAGATTATGCGGACAGACCAGTGTGTGGGTCAAAACCCTTGTGCACCCGACTCCCCATCGACTCAAATTCAAAGGGCATTCACGTGGGGGGGCTTTGTTGGGTGTCCTGACCCACGTTTGAGCTATCATGCTGCAACATTTGGCGCTGTGGGCTTAGAAAATCCAAGATGGCCAAAAAGCCCACAAGTGCGCCAGAATCCAGGAGAACCACGCAGTTTGCGCACACTAAAATGGTTGCCTAACTTGCCACCCACCAGTGCGAGCAGGATGGGCCGGGGTGCCATGAGTGAAATGTGTGCCAAAGGAAAAACCGCACTTTAAAATCACCTTTTGTTTCCCTGAATGCCAGCTCAAAATGTCTATTTTCAAACATTGCAACACATCCAAAAATCTCACTGAACACCAGCGGACATCTGGCAGAATGAAGTATGTGTGCATACTAAATCTGGGAAGTTGAGGAGCCCCAAAACAATGTTCATAACAAGACTGGCTGAGCTCTGCAGGTCTGCAGCAGCCTAACTGAAACTGGATTTAAAACTACCAAAAATCAAAAATGTTTAAATTAACTGAGTGACCTACTTTGAGTGTCACATAGTTTGTCACTGTTGAAATGTCATAGTTTTGAACTTAGAATCAGCATTCTAGCTGCATATGTAAAAATTGTCTTGACTTAAACTGGGGAACAAAAAGTGACATTTTATCTGAAACCTGGCTTAATGAAACTGAATTCTGCCTGACATCTACCCCCACAGGAGTTAAAACCTGCTCAGCCACTCTTCCCCTTGCCAAAAGGAGTTGTCACCTCTCTGATTAGATTAGGGGTGGAGCAGCTACAAGGAGTTGAACAAAGGCCTGTCCTGGGCCCAGGCAGATGGTTTATTAGGGTGGCCGTAAAATAGCTTCCTCTTGGCAGAAGCTGGGAGGGGCAGGGTCTCTGAGCTTGGCAGAAACTGGATAAACTGGTTTATACACCATGTGACCTGAAAAGACACACCCCGTTGGCCAGAATATGATTCTAAGAAAGATGTATAACTCACAGTGCAGACTTGTCAAAATTATTTAAATGATACCATAATTCTTGTGATTTTTCTGTGCACATTGTAAGACGCGTTGGGAATTTGTGTGATGTTCTGGGGCAAAACCCCGCTATTTATGGATACTACAGACTCTGTGTTTAAGCTAGAGACATGGGAATTTACTGGAGTATGTATGGACAGGCCGTGTATATGTGTATAATTTTTAAGGAAGAACCAAGGTTGCATAACCCACTAAAATCGAAAATGTTGCCGTTTCTGAATGCAAGCCCTCAGGAAGAGCAGATTTGGGACAGAGACTACCTCATGTGATAGGTAATATGTACATGCAATGACAAACCACTATGTATTTGAGAAATGTGTATTTTGATCAAATATAGATTTGTGGGCAAACTGACCAGGGGAGGATCCTCTGACCCATAAAACCTACAGCATCACTCTGACTCACAGTTCCTTCCCCAATCAAGGGGAAGAGGAGGAAGTGGCCAATGACAAGTGGAGAGGGGTAGGGCCTAGAAAGCTAGCCTCTCCACCCACTTTCAAAACACATAAAAGCAGACAGTCAGGACAGATAGACACATTCTATTCCATCTGCTGCGGGACGCTCTGCTGGGAAAATCCATACTTTACCTCCATCAACCTCCAGAGAGCCAACACAGAGACTTCAATCTATCCACCTTCAAGACTTTACTTCAGAATTTGTAGCAGAGAGGTCAACTACAAGCTAAATCCCTCTTTAGGAGGCCTCAAATCATTGCAACTATTCACAGCCAGGCGAGCTGTTTGAATTCTTTGCAAGAACTCTTGCCATTTGCCAGAAAGCAGTGTTGTATCCAGAGAGAGACCAGCTGAACCGGAGACCGCTGTATCTGGACCCACAGACCTGATCAGAACCAGAGACCCAGACCAGACCAGCAGAGTAGAGCTGACCCAGACGCTGTGTGCAGAGACCGTCCGTGGCGAGTGAAGAAAACCCGCTGACCAGATCGTGACGAGGCCCAGTCCTTCTAAAAATTAGGAGTGAGTATCCGCCAAAACTGTGCAGAACCCAATCTCTTAGTTAAAATAATCTAATGCAAACTATTTTAATCTAACCAGAACTACTTCCTAGAAGTTGTCACTTGTCATTTTGCAAAGCTGTCACCTGTCATTTTCTAGCTGCAAGCTGTAACCTGTCGCTTTGAACTTTTAAAATTTCAAATCCGAAAAACAACCTTCACAGAATCGTTCATAACTCCGTAACCGTTTGTGCTAGGAGCTTTGTTTAACTTTCCTTAGAATCTCAGCTTTTCAACAAGCCTAGACCCGACTTCCTACTCCTTATACTTTCTCCGTAATCACGATTCTCGCACTCGCGAATTTTGCCGCGATTTGCGATTTGGCCCGATTTCTTTACTTGTAAAAAGATAGCCGCTTTCGCCTGAACTACTAAATTTCGTTTGCCTCTTAAGAACCATCCCTGAATCATTGCTAGAGTAAGCCTGGACTAATATTAACTAGATACCACTCACCCTGAACCTCCTGAAGGGAATTAAAAGCATTTTCAGCATATTTCTCACTGCATTGTTACCATATTCAAAGCACTTGGGCCTGTGTTTCAAAACTCTTATCTGTTGTATAAGCTGCTGGGGGGGAATTGAACTGAATTCTATTTGATTGCATTCCTAAGAACTGAGTCCCATTCTATTCATCTCCTTACATTGCATTAAGGGGGGGGGGGTGAATTGTCCAAGAAAGTGATTACATTGTCTTTTTCTGAAATCCTATCAAGTTATTTTCTGTACTGCATTTCACTCCACATTGCATCCATTTGAAACCATAAAAGTATTGTCGCTATCTTATCCATCCTATAACCACTCATCATTGATTATAAAGAAGTGTGCTAGTGCCGGACTATCCATTATTGATTACTGCTCAGATTAAGTGTGATATTCAATTATTAATTTATTATAAAGTGTGATATATATATATATTGTTTAAATTATCAAATAAACCGTGTAAACTTGCAAAACAGAACTACTTCTTGGCTCAGTGGGGTCAGGGGGATTCCAAGAGAGGGGTGTTATATAGGGGTAGTCATCCAGAACTCATGAACTGGACGTAAAGATATATCAATAAGGGTTTCCATTCAGTATCCCAGACTAGGCATTGACTTAGCTGTAGTGTTGAATTGAATCCTCTTACACTCTCAAATGAATGGAAGGGAGATAGGGCCGAGACAAAGCATTATAAGGAGCCTAGACATATTTACAACAAGGCTGACTAGGCCAACGCAGACGATCAGCATGTATTACAGTTTATGTTCAATGTACTGGTTGTTTTAACGATAAAGCCAATTTTGTTTTTCCAAGTCTTGCTGATCCACAGGACTGTAAGTAATTTTGGGCTGTTAGCAGTCATTTCACTCTGACAGCTAAAGTCCTTGATGGGCAAACGTGTATATATGCTTGATATATGCAAAAGCTTTATTGTTATGGTGACTTTTGTTTAAAAATAAAAAGAGAAAAACTTACCAAACCTAGCGTGCTTTAGGTATTTAGTGATTCAGTTATACAACTCTCACAGACCTATTTGACAATATAAAGCTCTTTGGTCATTCTTATCTTCCCCAGATGCTCTTTAATATGCAAAACAGACAAATCCTCATTGGTTGTATTGGTGCCACTTCACATTATCTTGGGAGTTCTTTCTAATCAATGAACACATACTCTGTGCTAAGCAATCACTGTTATATTCATATACACGACATTCATTGTTTTAAACCATTGCAAAAATTAGGGTTTTCCCTTCAGAAAAGTAAAGGTTAAAATGAGGCATCATTTTACATTATTAAACACATGTCTATGCTTAAGTTAAGCACAGAGTTCCCATAGGTGGAACTAAAATCATGTTAAGAAGCAAGCACTAATTTCCTTCCACAGCCCCACATTTCAGAGGTCTGTGGCCCCCATAAAGGTGCAAGCATCAAATAGATCACAGAGAAGTTAAAATGGCGAAGAGTAAATCTGAATGCCCAAGTGCATCTAGAAACCTGTAAACTGATACCCAAAGTCAGAGAAGGGTGAGAACAAAAACTGTGTGCCAAAGGTACACAATGTTTCACAGCTGTAAAGGTGTCCCGTAAAGATATCCATTCAGCCATCTTTACAGAAGCTGCTCAGTGCTAATCAGGGAAATGGCATCCTTGCTGGGTTTATCATGTGTCTTTGATGAAATTCTGCTGCACGCTGAGTATTACCAGGAGAACTAACTGCAAAGTATGTCACACAATGCATAACTTATATAGCTTATAACTAATCTTTACATTAATTATATTGTAAATACAAGATAGGACTTTCATTGTGACTCGGTAACTCCAAACAACAGCAGGACATCTATATCTATACCCACACATCTCAAAATATTCCTATGTATTGTACAGTCCAACCAACTCTACGGAGCTACAGAGGTAAACATTTTAAATTACCTTAAACGCAAGCTGGCAAGACCCATAACCTAAACTACACACTCAAAGGTAATATTGTGCTGGAACGCCCAATCCATTGTTCAGTTCTACTCTTGGAGAGTTGGGTATTTTGAACAATTGCACAAATAGCAATGATGTAACAGTATGTATGGATGTATTTATTTATTTATTACATTTATATAGCACGCAGGCAGCCCTAGGGCATTGTGGCGCTGTTACTTGTAGGGGAACTTAGTTACAGGTACAGGTACAGTTTGTGCCATGGGTTACAGTAAGGCAAGATACTGTGTTGAGCAATAAGGAGTATCATACACCATAATACATCATACACCATAGTACATCATACATGTTAGTCATGAAGGTTTAAACATGTGGGGTTGGTTAGGTGAACAAGGTAGTTTTCATGGCTTTGCGGAAGGCAATTAATGAGGGTTCAGCTCGCAGAGAGGTGGGCAGGGTGTTCCAATGTAGAGCAGCAAGGTAGGGGAAGCTGGCGCCACCTGCTCTGGCTCTTTTTACCCTGGGTACGGAGAGCATATTGGCATAGGGTGTCCTGGTGGGTCTGGTGGAGGCGGCCGGGTGGATTCTCTGGGATAGGTACGCTGGGGCTGAGATTTGGATGCATTTGTGGGTGATGCTTAACGCTTTGAATAAAATCCTTTCCTTTATGGGGAGCCAGTGGGATGCTTTTCTGGCAGCAGTGATGTGCTTTCTCTTGGCAATGCTTGTGCAGCACGCAGGGCACTGTTCTGGATTACTTGCAGCTTCTCCAGGTTTTTGTTAGAGGTCCCTAGAAAGAGAACATTACAGTAGTCTAGCCGGGAACCAGGTATGGCTCTGGCTATGTTGGTGCAAGTGTCTTTGGACAGAAACGGCCTGATTGCGTTGAGGAGTTTTGCATGGTAAGCCGCAGAGGAGGCGATTGCATTTACTTGTCTGGTCAAGGACAAGTTGGAGTCAAGATAGACCCCTCGTGTTTTTACTGTGTCCAGTATTGCAATTCTGATTGAGTCAATGGTGAAGTGGCTAAACTGGGCGTCTAGTTTCTTGAGGGTGTCTGGGGAACCTACAAGTAGGAGCTCAGTTTTGTCAGAATTAAGGCAAAGGCCGTTGATGGCCATCCACATTTGGATTGTGTTATATATGTTGTTGAGAGTTGCGCAGTCAGTGTCATAGTCACCTGTTAATGTGAGAAGGATCTGAGTGTCGTCGGCGTAGTTGGTGTATGAGATGCCCATGGAAGAGGGGGCGGGTAAAGATGTTGTATAGGGTAGGGGAAAGGCAGGAGCCTTGGGTAACACCACATAGAATGATGGTGGGTGACGCAGTGGCTAGGTCAGAGAAGACCTGCATGGTCCTGCCTTGGAGGAAGGAAGTGATCCATGTGGTAGCTTCTTGGGAGAAGTGGGCTGTGGAGGTGAGGTGATGGCAAAGGATGTCGTGATCTACAAGATCGAAAGCTGCAGAGAGGTCGAGGAGGAGGAGCAGGACAGGTTTGCCTTGGTCCCTTGCGTCATCCATTTGGTTTTTGAGGTCGAGTAGGGCGGTTTCTGTCCCGTGTCTAGGCCTAAAGCCAGATTGTCTTAGTCCTAGGAGGTTGTGCTCTTCGAGGAAGTGCTGGACCTGCAGGTAGGCTGCCTTGTCTAGAATCTTGATGAGGAATGGGACTGTGGTTATGGGGCGGTAGTTGTTAGGGGAGGTGGGGTCAAGTGTTGTTTTTTTTATGAGAGGTCGGACCCATGCTTCCTTGAGGCATGAGGGGACTTTCCCAGTGGTGAAGGAGGCATTGACGAAGGCTGTTAGGAAAGGGGCAAGGGTGTCTGCGCAGTCTTTGATGATGGAGGCGGGGCAGGGGTCTCCTTTGCAATTGGATGGTGATGTTAATCATGTCTTTCTCCTGGATGGTTTTGAATGAGAAGGTAGGGGGGGGGGCTCTGTGGCTGAGGAGAGGGGGGTTGGTGGGGGGGTAGGGGCGTAGGGAGTGCTAGTTTGGTATTCCGAATTTTGGTTTGGAGAGAGCTGATCTTGTTTTGCATGGCTGTTTGGATGTCATCGCACCATGCTATATCTTTTGTGAAGTTTTGGGGGGTGGGTGTAGGGGTCTCAAGTTCCCTGAATATGGCGAACAATTCCTTGGAGTTTGATTTGGCCTCAGAGATTCTATCTTCCTTCGAAGGATTTGGCTTTGGCTTTGATGATGGCTTTCTTATAATCATTTGCGAGGGATTTGAAGTTGAGTTTGTCTGTATCATCATGGGATGGGTGGGGAGTCATAATGTCGAAAAATACATGTCGACAGACAAAAATGTCGACAAAATAATGTCGGAAAAAAAAATGTCGACTTTCGTTTTTTTTAATTATATATTTATTTTAGGGGTTCGGGAGTAAAAAAAAAAGGGAAAAATAAAAAAAAAATTAACAAAAAATGCATTGAAAAAAAAAAGTCGACATTTTTTTTTTCGACATTTTTTTTTCGACTTTTTGACTGTCGACATTTTTGTTGTCGACATTATGACTATAAACCCATGGGATGATTGCCATTGGGCTAAAGCTGCTTGTTTGTCAGTGCGCAATTTGAGAAGGTCTTGGGTGTACCAAGCATTAGTGTGTCTGGTAGGTTAGGTTTTGCGAGGTTTAAGTGGGGCGATAGCATTGATTGCTGACGAGATAGCAGAGTCGTACTTCTTGGCAAGAGTTTCTGGCTCATTGGAGAAGGGAGGTCTAAAGGCAGGTCCCTGTAGGAAGGGTAAGAGTCTTTCTTTGGTTAGTTGGCGGCCACTTCTTGTGAGGGCTGCGGTAAGGGTTGGGGGAGGGGTGATGGGGTGGTGGTGGGGATGTTGAAGGTGATGGTGTGGTGGTCGGACCATGGGGTGGGGGTATTGCCTGTGACTGTGAGGGGGGCAGTTGTGATGGGCTATCCAGTCTAATGATCTGCCTAGGGCATGAGTGCGGTCTGTGATGGTATTGGCGAATCCTAGAGTGGCTAGGGCTGCGTCAAGTGATTTGGCAGCAGGGTCTTTGGTGTCATTTAGGCCTAGGTTGATGTCACCGAGGAGAATGGCTTGGGATGACTTTTTTAGGTTGTCAGCCAGGAGGTGGGTGAGGGAGGCCTGAAAGTCTCCCAAGGGGCCTGGTGGCCGATAGATGAGGTGTAAGGTGATGGTGCAGTGGTGTGAGATAGTGAGTTTCAATTGAAGGTAGTCGCTGTTATCGTTGATAGTTTTGTCTATTTTTCTGATGGTGATCGAGTCTTTGGCTATGAGAGCGACACCGCCTCCTGTGGTCAGGCGATCTTGTCTTGTGATAGCATAGCCTTGTGGGAGAGCGAGGGATAGAGCGGGGCTGAGGCTTCGTGTAGCCAGGTCTCAGTGACCATTAGAAGTTCTAGATCTAGGGTGGTGATGAGGTCGTGGATGTCTAGGGCGTGAGCATTGATGGATCGGGCGTTGATGATGGTCCTCGACACAGGTAAAGTAGCATTTGCATCAGTGGGTAGCAAGGTTGTGGTAGAAGAATTGCACATTGTGGTATTCACATTCAAAGTAGTGGGGGGCACATTTTCTGGGGTCCTAGACACAGGTAAAGTAGCATTTGCATCCGTGGGTAGCAAGGTTGTGGTAGAAGAATTGCACATTGCGGTATTCACATTCAAAGTAGTGGGGGGCACATTTTCTGGGGTGCTAGACACAGGTAAAGTAGCATTTGCATCCGTGGGTAGCAAGGTTGTGGTAGAAGAATTGCACATTGCGGTATTCACATTCAAAGTAGTGGGGGGCACATTTTCTGGGGTGCTAGACACAGGTAAAGTAGCATTTGCATCAGTGGGTAGCAAGGTTGTGGTAGAAGAATTGCATATTGCGGTATTCACATTCAAAGTAGTGGGGGGCACATTTTCGATAGTCTTAGCCATTGTTCCATACTGTGTGGGCAGGGGGTCATGGTGTGGCGCAGCCTATAGATTTAGGAGTTGCTGAGGGAGGAACGTTAAGGCTGGTGAGTGGCTTCAGGGACCTGGATTGCAGACGTGTGTTGCGAACGTCTCTGGGCAAAGGTTTTGAGTGCAGTGCACATGTAAGGGTGCGGGCACGCAGACGCTGAAGTCTGGAGGCGAGTGCTTTGAGTAGCTCAGGAGTTAGGGACTCCTTACCTTGTACATCGGGCAGGGTTCCACGGAAGACGGCAGACTTTGAGCAGCGAAGAGCTTCAAAGAGCAATGCAGGCCTTGTCCTCTGGCCTTCTCCTCGCGGCTTCGCCTGGCGGTGAGCCCCGTCTCCCTTTATGGTGGGGGGGGTGGAGCCAGCAGGGCGGGAAGCCGTATCAGGCTGCGGGCTGCGGGCAGGAAGAGGCATCGATTCGGCGGGAGATTCGAAAGATGCTTTTTTAAAAGCATTGTAGGCGGTGATCATGCCTTCCATGGTGGAGGCCTTTGCAATATGCGCGAGACGCGCTGGATCAGCTGGGGCTCCAAAACGAAGATTAAAGTCAGCAGGCAGCTGATGGAGCACAGCTGATGGTGGCACTTGCAGCGGAGCTGCAAAGAGGAGTGCAGGCCTTGTCCTCTGGCCTTCTCCTCGCGGCTATGCGGATCTATGTGATCACTGCGCCGCCCGCAACTGCTATGCCGAAAATGCCAACGGCAGTTACGGAGCGGTGCAGTGATCATATGGATCACTGTGCCTGCTTCCCCTGGCCTGCATTACCCCTCCCAACCCCCAACCCCACTTACCTTTAGGGCGGCACACTTCTATGTGTGCCGCCCGCACTCTGTGATCCCTGCGGTGTCAGCTCTTCCCACTAACGTGGTTTGGAGCTGACGCTGCAGGGTGCTTTTTTTTTTTAACGTGTCCCCCGCTTTCCGAAATGGTAAGCGGGGGACACCCCTGCAACCCCGACCCCCATTATTGCACCCAGGAAGAGCGGGGTACACCCCAGCAACCCCTGCTCTGCTTGGGCGCAGTAAATGTCACCCTCATTTTGTGCGCCTCCAAAGTCGCAGTGACTGTCGGGGCACACAAATGAGGGCGACATTTTTGTATGATACCGTATGTACCGCTTCATTTGTTATAAAAAGGTGCTTGCATTGTGCAGCTACGACTTGGAATGCTGTTGCTTGCCACAAATGAATGTTCAGGGTCGCCCTTATCCATTACTCCACCGTGAGAATCCACAGCCACAGATTCCAAGCACCTTCGCCAACTGTCTTTACTCTACTGAGGTGTTTATGCCCAGGCAGAGTTTACAAATTTCACTTGTGATTTCACCATATTTTAATGGCGTTCTAGCCCAAGAGATTGGAGGAACATCGACTGCAGCAGGTAACTTGCTTTATTTCCATTTTGCCCCCTGCTAACACCAGAGTTGTAACCATGAGAAGGTGGTTGGGTCCTTTTTATTCCACACTTGTATAAATGTGCCTGTACCACTTGCATATATTTCATATGTAGACTTTACTATTTGACAAGACCAGATGTAGAAATGTAGTTTTGTTAATATTACAGATCAGTCTATGTGCTTCTCATAGAGTGATAGCAGGCAATTTGTGAGAGCAACCAGATATTAGCATTGAAACCAAAATTCCTCATTCTAACCGTCTCTCACGTTTTTCCATTTGGCAGACAGCTTATGTTCTTATCGCTTCCTCTAAAAGATTGTTTATGGACCTGACCGAAAGTAGATAATTAGCCATAACGGTTACCTCTAGTGCACTCAACTGTAGAACACACTGCCTTCTCCAGATCTTGGGCAGCAGTGATCTGAAAACACTCAACTAACATAACATAGAAAATGACATGCTTGAATAGAGAGAAAGCAACATTTGAATCCCTGCACCCTTAAAAACCATCCTTATAATGTTATGGAGCCAAAATGAGGGACAAAATGGGGGTGTACGGGCGTAGTTAGGCAACAGGGACAGTTTGTTAAAGGGACGGAATCTGGCGAAAGTGCAGAGTCTGGCAGAGGTGGAGTAAAGTCAGGTGCGGGTTCAGGCACTTATTTGGGCCTAAGGCAGCAGAAAGCCTTAATACCCCACTGATAAGGAGCACACGTTTCTCTAAATATGTCACTAAATTCACAATGGAAGCTGAAAATAGATTTTAAAATTATACATAAAAGAAAATAGCAAAGCCGAACGGTGACAGGCACTCTTGCTCCAGAAATGCAATGTCGTCAATGTTGAGCATGCACTCAGTCAGACAATAGTATTGTGATCAGTGGTCGAAGTGAGCGGAAGCAGTGCTCGTCTACTTTTTTTATTCGTTTTATGGTTCCTATACTTTTATTTGAAAAAGAAACCATTCCGGAATGGTTTCATTTTCTTTCAAATAAACGTGTAGGAAGAAGTTGTAACTTGCACTTCAGTGCACTGCACTAAACGTTCCCTTAAAGAGCAGGTTGCATGCGTTTGGTTGTTTGTATTGTGGTTGGGAGGGGGCGTGGCGAATGTTTTTGTGAGGGGTGGGATGGTGATTAAGTGATGAAACTGTACAAACACCTGCACCTTAAAAACAATGAGAAATGTGTGTGATCACAGCTGATTTTGTAATTTGCCATTGCTCTTCGGGCCTCATTTAGAGTTTGGCAGCATTTACTCGGGAACTATTGTCAAAATAAAATGCTGCTACCGCATGTGCTATGTGTGCAGTAGTGAGAGTAATGGGTAGGACCTGCATGATTCAGAGTCCTGGGAACCTGTCAGCTGTTGCGCATCCTAGAGTTCCACTAGACAGCACGGGGAGCGCCATATTCGCGTATGCGGCATGTATGGCTTTCACCAGTGCTGGAAATGGAAATGTATAAAACTGGGATCCCACCTGCGACGGTGGATGTGGGGAGGAGGCGTTGGCAGGAGTTTTTCCATGCGCCCGAATAAAACATTTCCATTTTAGGAGATTAATTAATTAACACCTGAAGGCGGAGTGTTTCCTACGATGTTGCAAGCAAAGTATAAAAGGTGATTTAACTTTTAAACCTGCAAAGCTTACTTCCATCTTTCTGCTGCTTGCAACCCCAGCTAGGGGGACCAGACATCTCGGTTTTGCCAGGACTCTACCGGTTTTTGGTGCTCTGTCCCCCTTTCTCAAGATTATGTTTCCATTGGAAACTGCAGTGGTCCCGGTTTTTGGTAGTCGGTATTTATAGGTGACAGGCATGAATGCACAATCCTACACAGAAGAAATGCTGCATTTTACAAGTTAAGGTAGTGTTAGTTAAACCCCTTTCTGCTGCAACCTCCACTGAAGTGTAGTGCCTTGACAGCCACTTTCAAGAGTTAGTCCTACCTTTATGTTAGTTGCCCTGTCCCGGTTTTTTACTTTTTAAATCTGCTCACCCTAACCCTCACAAGCTTATTCACATGTATGCTGACCAGCCATGTAAAGTGGTCTAGTGGCTAAGTCTTTCGACTTTGATGTGTGTTCAATCCCTGGCTTCGGCAACAAAAACAAGCTAAAAAACATGAAATCTTTGTAGTTTGGAAATATATTTTTTCCGAGCTCCGGGGAGATATAGTTTGCCGGATTGCGGATCCGGTAAAATCTGGCCCAATGACCACTGCTCGATTGCATATCACATGCTGTAATGCTTTGGTGTGGGGGCACATATGCTTCAAACAAAACCAGTTAGTTTTGGGGATTTTGAAACACTGAATTTGGCAGAGTGGTTCAGCATACAGCCTTCTGAAATACCGCATATTTTACCGATGAACTCGAAACGAGGCCCTTAGGCTTGTTTTTGCCACAATGTAAGTCTGCATAACACGTTGCCCCTTCCCCCTCAGTGTTCCTGCTGTTTCAATTTGCATTTGCTTACATGCAAAATATATTATGAGCAAATATACACATGCCACTGAAGGCCTATATAATTTTCGGAGAACGATTAGCAATAATAAAAGCTAAATTAAAATGCTGGAAAAAAGTTTCCAGCCCTGCTCCAGGGCTTTTAAAACAAAGACCTCCTGAAAGTCCAGCAGCCCCCTCCCGGTTGGACGAGGTCCAGTTTCCGCAGGAATGCGCGCCTCCTGCGAGCGATGTGTTTCCACGAGGCTCGCGCTTCGCATACCAGCGCGGTATGGCAACTCTGCATCGCCCACGCGTATTTTCACATTAAACGTCGCATTATTTCATGAATTTTACACAAGACACATCCTCCCAGGAGTGACAGCACTGGGGCTTTCCGGCGCATTTCTAGAAAGTGTGCGAGGTTTCTGAGAAGCGTCGGTGCCGCTGAAGTGACCCTGGCAAGTTAGTGGGTGAACAAGGAGGCCTCCGCGCTCGACGCTTTGCTGCGGCCCTTTGCACTCCAGTTAACTGGGTTGCTGGAGCGCGCCCAAGAACACTCTGTTCCTTGGTGGGAGGCCAGGATTCGCTGCGCACTGGTGTCAGTTTTTCTGCGCTCTCCCCCCCGCCCCCCCTTCTCCATCTTCCCATGTTTGCAATGAATCGCATTGTGCGGGGCGACCACCGCAGCCACAACACTACCCCTCCCACCAGATGCCTGAGCTGAGAGGGGGAAGAGGAGGGGGCAGAAGAGATCCTAGACTTGGTGTCACCCCTTTTCATTAGGCACTTTTTTTCGATGTCCCAATTTCAGCTCCTGTACAAAAAAGTTTGAAAGCAGAAAGCATTTGAACTCTAAACCCGGCCAGATCGTTTCCAGATGTGGGAGTTAACGCTCCATTTTGTGCACTGACTGTAGCCCTGCCAAACTGCGTCTGCACATATTTTGAAAGCAGGGGACATGAAACAATATCCATTGCAGCAGCTGCTCCATCCTCCTTCGTACCCCACACACCCCTCGCTACTTTTTTCAGCATATATTTAACTTTTTCCCCAGGTACAGACCGTTTTCATCTGTTTCGCGTGCTTCCCTTGCGTCAGGTGGTCACATGACTGCCGTCGTCAGGCCCAAACGCCCACACACAATCGGTTGCATGTAGAACCGTTAGACAAAAGTAACCGGGATCCGTGGCCGCATGCTGATTGTGGCGAAGCATGATGTGGACACGTGTTGCGAAACCCACACGTGCCTCTGCTCTGACTCCCAGCCCTGCTGAATAGTAAGTTACAACGGTTATTAGGTGCCCCCATTGGATCAGGAGGCCTGCAGGCAGGGAGGCCTGCACTTTTTATGGGCATCGCAAATGTGGGCATAGTACAGCCTTTTTAGACAACAGGGACAGACATAAGCCTTTTTTTTATTCTTTATTGTTGCATTTATGGTTTACAGGAAACATTATGCAACAGAAACAACATGTGTAAAAATAACAGCACAACAAAAAAAACAGATTACATGCGATTCACAGAGTTCATACAATTGAAGGTAAAATCATACATTAGCTTTCAATTCATCTAAAATAATATTCAAGAAATTATTCAAAGCTAAAATTAAAGAAACATGTGTCCCTCACATTAGTCTGCACCAAAATAAGTTTGTTGACACTGAGTTGTCATCGATTTTGCCCTTAAAACAGGACGACCTAGTAATGACGAAGTGCAGACATGCAGTGGCTCAGTGTTTCAGTGTTTCTACTGTGTCTGAATTACCACAGAATCTACAATTTAGAGATGGATGTCTGCTAAGAAGATGGTCCTTCCAGTGCTTAGTCCTTTCTCTCTCTCTCGTGGAACTGGTTCAAGCTGAAGCGCATATAGTTTGCACGTATCTTGTCGCAGGGAAAGTGTTGCAAGTACTGTGGAATACATTCTCTGGAATGAGTGCAATGTGAGTAATCCACATAAGTGGCATGGGTTACAATGCTATAAATAGTCTCGGCCCAATCAGCCCTAAACAGACACCTTTTAACGACCCCTGGTCACTGTGTCAAGTCTAACTCATTCACCCCAATAGAACGTAGTGTATTATGTATCCTCACTCTATCTTCTCTATCTTCAAAACCCCATCCTGATTACAGCTCCAATGGGAGGAGTAGTGCCAGGCCCGACTCGCTACCAGATTCTCCCTTCATTATTAACATTAGCACCTACTTTTTCCACTTTGTCGGTTACCCAAATGTCAGCCGTCAATCTGCCAGTACACATGGCCTATCACCATCCTGCCCTGTACCGCCTCGACCAAAGAGCTTAGAGTCTGTGTCACTGAGCCTCCTAGTTATGCGGGCATCACATTTGTATCACAAGCGAAGTCAGATCTCGACATGCGATCAACCAGCATGACATGGTCACGCAAATTAATGCAAAATTCCATTATTCAAGCACAAGCAGTGATACCGCTCATCACACGCTATCTGAACTTTACCCACTCACAAAGCACAGTCATGAAGTCTGCGGTTACTAGTATCACCTGCACACGCAATAATATAGTGAGCAGTATACTCCATTAACCCCCGCGCACTGTTCTAAGCATTCTACGTGTAGTGCATCATTTATTACACTGTTTCATTATCCAATAAGCCATGTCACCCTGTGTATTGTACCTCGTTTTCCACTGTCTCATGAATTTATGTGTACTACAATCTGCTCTTGTACATGATAGAACATCCTCACCCCGTGCACATTTGCTCTAAGCTGCTTTCCAGGAAAACCATCACCTGATGTTTAATGTGCAGATGCCCTACCTACTCTAACACCCAATCCGTTCGAAGTTGCTACCGCCACCCTGACCTCCATTGCCCTCTACGAGGGTGGGATCTCACTGGGCCCTCTACCTAAGTAGGCAGCAACGCTGCCCTCTCCCTACCCACCTTAACCAGACTCCCATCACTGCCATCCTCTCACTGACCTTTCTCTCCAGAATCCCCTACGCCCCCTACCATGTACCCAGCACTTCACACACAGAACGCAACCCACTGCACAGGGGCCATCTTCATCCCACTGTACGATGGCCTTGCGCTAGTAGGATGCTACCACCACCACCCCCTCCCCTGCCCTAGCCCTTTTCTCCCGAAGACCTTGCTGTTCCCATCCAACCACCCTAACAAGAAACAAAGCAGGACTAGCAGGGTACCTACTACAGTATTAACCAGGCCAGGCCCCCACGCTCATGCCGCACCCAGACCCACTAACTCCCACAACAGAGACACTACTCCCATCACAGGCACACTTTGCACATCCAGGTTCAGAGCCAGACTACCGCGATCTCCCGCAGCCTCTCAGCGACCTATAAAGGAAAGAACAGACTAATCAGGCTTGCATCATGATTGAGCATCAACCATACCCAGATTAGATCACCCAAACAGCCTTTTAGTGGTCTGAAACCTCACATGGTCAAGTCTCAGAACAATTACTCAAGGACCCCCCCCCTAATGGCTAGCACCCCGATCTCATCTCCTCAGTCACCGCCCACTCCATCTCAGCTCCAGCACCCTCAACCGCTACTAAAAAGCTCCCTAAAAAGGTCACACACGCTCAAAGGTGCCCTGCTGAATGTGCGCTCCCTAGGAGCCCATGCTGAAAATAGAACCAAACGCATTACCTTATCCAAGACCAGAAACTGGACTTCCTAGTCCTTACAGAAACATGGCTTCACCAAGCATATGGCCCATTACTAGCATTATCTATCCCCCCCCCCCCCCGAGTTCACACTACACAGAGCAGACCGCACCAAATCACCAGAAGGAGGTGTGGCTATCATCGCCAAATCAAACCTAGATCTTTGAACATGCCGTCTTGATCCCATCGAGGGATACAAATTGCTTATTCTAAAACTCGCAACAGACCTAAGACAACCACTAATATCCTTGTCATCTACCAAGCCCCCAACCAACTTAGTCACCCGGATTTGGAAATCCCGCTAGTCATCACACCCTACCATAAACCCAATATTAAATTTATAATCCTAGGGGACATCAATTTAGGCAACACTGACCCCCAAGACCTTAAAGCTAGTGCTTTCCTCACTGCGCTGCATGACATGAACTTCACCCAACTGGTGACAGAACCCACCCATGATAAGGGGAAAACCCTGGACTGGGTTCTGACCCTCAATGTTCGCCTATCCATTGACTCCATCACAGTGATTAACTGGTCAGATCACCATCTAATCAGCTTTACTCTATCTACTTCAGAGAAACCCACCCCCCTTCAACTCCTCCTAACCCCATTGAAACCAGAAATACATGCAACTTTACATTTGAGAACCTCTCCCCTGCACTGGCGCAAGCCCTTTCCTCCACAACACTTACTGACCATAAGGCAGATCCCAGCAGTATCGCTATTGAGTACCAAAATGGCTTAAAAAACACCATCGACACTCTAGCCCTGCTCATAACTAAAATACCTTGGTCAGCCAAACGCTCTAACTTCTGGTTCAATCAAGAATTTCACTTCCGGCGAAACAAAAGAAACAAAAGAGCAACATGCCCATAAAAAATCCCCTACTACAGACACTGCAAAGTCACTTCGTGAAGTGATCAAAAACTACAAAAAGTCTGCAATGCAGCTTCTAACTCAAAAGAACTCTTCATCATTTTACATAAATTGGAAAACCTTACCCCCTTCACGAACACTATTCTTGCTAGTAAAGAATGCTGCACAACCATCCAGAATGCTCTTGCTGACAAAATAGCAAAGCTACAAGTTAAAATCCTAGCCAAACAAAAACTTCTAGCTAGTAAATGCCCCTCGATGCCGTCTCAGGACACTAACCAGCCAAACCAGAACCACAGTTGAATTTCGCTCAGGTCAACCAAAAACAAGTCCAGGAAATCATAGCTGTGCTCAAACCTTCAAATTGCAAAGGAGACTGTTTTCCCGCCAAACTCATCAAACTATGCACACCTACACTCTCCCCTATCGTCACTAATTCTGTCAATGCCTCCTTCCGAGCAAATACTGTCCCGGCCAGCATTAAAGTAGCGTGGGTCACGCCACTCTTAAAAAACCCTCACTGGACCCCACAGTTCCCACTAACTACCGTCCCATTACCACAGTCCCCTTCCTCTTCAAAATAATCAACAAAATTGCCTACTCCCAAATCCAAACACATTTGGAATCAAACAATCTATTAGGAACTAGACAATCAGGTTTTCGGCCCAGCCATAGTACGGAAACGGCCCTACTGGATCTTAAAATACAAATGGATTCCATTAGAGACTCAGGAAATCTCTGTATCCTACTCCTCTTAGACCTGGCGGCTTCTTTTGATTTGGTGGACCACAACAAGCTATGCACCACACTGGTAGAAAACTTCCATCTCGCCCACGATGCCACCCTCTGGGTGAAATCCTTTTTAGCTGACCGAACTTCCAGAGTCACCCTAGGCAAGGTAGCGGCTGATCCTATCCCAGTACCCATCGGAGTACCACAAGGTTCATGCCTCTCGCCCAGCTTGTACAATGCCTACTTCAAGCTCCTCTTCGCAGCCCTGGACACCATGGGTGTCACCTATACCAACTTTGCCGATGACACCCAGATCCTGATCCCCATCACAGGGAACCATGAGGAAGATACTATCTTAGTAATAAAATCTATGCCATAATCCAGAAATGGATGGCAGTCAATAGCCTCTTTCTCAATGATGAGAAGACAGAGATTCTAATTGTGGGCGCTCCCTCCAAAATTAAATCGCTCCATTCTGAGTACTCTTCCATCACTATTGATGGCACACCTATTCCTATTCTCAATCAGGTTAAAACTCTGGTTGTTTACCTTGATTCACACCTAACCCTGACTAAGCAGATTTCTACGCTCTCAACAGCAACCGCATACACAGCCAAGCTAATTGCACTAAGTCAGCAATTCCTAACCCCACAAAACTGCATTACTCTGGCCCGAGAATTAATACTGTCTAAATTAGACTACTGTAATGTGCTACTACTAGGCGTATCCAATGCTAACCTCGCCAAATTACAACTCCTACAAAATAAAGTCCAGAGAGCAGCACTTGCAATAAAAAAATATGACCATATCTCAAATATCAGAAGGGGTGTCCACTGGCTACCCATTAAGGCAAGAATTCTCTTCAAAACGCTGTGCATCACACATAAATGCCTAGCAAAGACAGTCCCCATTTACCTCACCAACACAGTCGCACCCAACCCATTGTCAAGAACACTGAGACCCAACTACAGGTCTCAACTCTGTGTCCCACGCTTCAAACTTACGAGAGCGGGGGGAGGAGCTTTCAGGTTCTAGCCCCAAAAACCTGGAACTCCCTCCCAGCGACATTGAAAAGCAAACCCTTGCACCCAAGATAAAAAAAAAAATCCCTAAAGACCTGGCTGTTTAACAAAGATTAGGCAAAGTTTTGCTCTATACTAACCTGATATTGTACAGCTAACCGGCTGTCAATACTCTTCTTTTGTGGCTCTAAACAGTTCCTGTTTTCATATTATGTTCCTGTTTGTGTTTACTGTGTAATTCAACCTCCATTGTAACCAGAGATGTAATACTTCCTGTAACCTATACCGTGATACCTATGGGTTTGGCCGTATAACAAATGCAATAAATAAATAAATAAAGGAATTTAGTGAGATAGCAGATTCCTCCTTCATAACTTTGTTTATATCCTGATAGAGAGAATTCTGGTGAGGGTCAAGGATTTTCCTGTATGTCGTAAGTTGTTTCCACATACAACAAGCCTTCAGAGAGGATAAGCATAGTTTGTGTTTAAGGACTGCGTTGGGTATAGCCAAAGATAGGCCCAGAACCTCCTTGCACAACTTGCCTCGTATGATATGAAGCAGGTTTCCCAGATCATGAAGACACATATCTAGGCCATAGAGGATCACAGGTTCTATCTTGGCCAGATAGAAACAGCGTATAGGTAGAATAGAAAGTTTGCACAGTCTAGACAACAGACATTTCATTTGGGGTGGCCAGTTTTCTCACCTTAGCGTATAGAACGATTTTCCACGCTTCCACAGTAGCCTCCTTGTAGGTGAGATTTTAGCCCAAATATGCCACTGAGAGCACCTGTTCTTCTCTTTCAGGTCCCACGGCCCATTGCTTAGCGTTCAGTTTGGGGCGCTTTGAAAAAACTATCACCTTAGCTTTAGAGGCGTTGGGTGAAAGATTGTTAGCTAGTGCATATTAAAAAACGAGGTTAATCTTACATTGTAAGCCCCTAGATCAGGGGTGCACAACTGATTTTGACAGCGGGCCGAAAGTACCTTACATGAGGGCTATAGTGGGCCGAAAAGTAAAAGTGGGCGGGGCGGTAGGCGGGACATGTCAGGAGGCTTTTTCAACCCCCAATTTGTATTAAACACATGGAAAAAGAATATGTTTTTGAAGGGTAACGATTTTTATTGCATTTCAAACTTACATTTTGTACTACACATTTTCCATTGTTATCATTTATTTCAATGTAGTTATTGTATATCGTCTGTTTAATTAAATTATATATATTTTATTGACCCTTGATTGGACATTCCGTTATTTTGGACTGCTATAGTTTGCTGTTTGGGTTGCCCAAGAGGAGTATGGCCTTCGTTGAGTCAGGTTTCCTCAAAAAAGCAAAGGATGTACATCTCCTAACGGCGCCTGTTTTAGCTTTATTATTGAGTTCACTCTTGGAGTGCAACACTATGCCCCATGGCTCCCACCCCCAACCAAACACTATGCCCCATGGCTCCCTCAACCCCCCAACCAAACACAATGCCCCATGGCTCCCACCCCCAACCAAACACTATGCCCCCTGTCCCTCACCCCCAAGCAAAAACTATGCCCCCTGTCCCTCACACCCAACCAAACACTATGCCCCATGGCCCCCTCGCCCCCCACCAAACACTATGCCCCATGGCTCCCACCCCCAACCAAACACTATGGCCCATGGCCCCCACGCCTCAAGCAAACACTATGCCCCATGGCTCCCACCCCCAAACAAACACTATGCCCCATGGCCCCCTCACCCCCAACCAAACACTATGCCCCATGGCTCCCTCAACCCCCAACCAAACACTATGCCCCATGGCCCCCTCACCCCCAACCAAACATTATGCCCCCTGTCCCTTACCCCCCAAGCAAACACTATACCCCCTGTGCCTCACCCCCATCCAAACACTATGCCCCATGGCCCCCTCACCCCCAACCAAACACTATGCCCCATGGCCCCCTCACCCCCAACCAAACACTATGCCCCATGGCTCCCACCCCCAATCAAACACTATGCCTCCTGTCCCTCACCCCCCAAGCAAACACTATGCCCCCTGTCCCTCATCCCCAACCAAACACTTTGCCCCATGGCCCCCTCACCCCCAACCAAACACTATGCCCCATGTCTCCCACCCCCAACCAAGCACTATGCCCCATGGCCCCCTCACCCCCAACCAAACACTATGCCCCATGGCTCCCACCCCCAACCAAACACTATACCCTCTGTCCCTCACCCCCCAAGCAAACACTATGCCCCCTGTCCCTCACCCCCAACCAAACACTATGCCCCATGGCCCCCTCACCCCCAACCAAACACTATGCCCTATGGCTCCCACCCCCAACCAAACACTACGCCCCCTGTCCCTCACCCCCAACCAAACACTATGCCCCCTGTCCCTCACCCCCAACCAAACACTATACCCCCTGTCCCTCACCCCCAACCAAACACTATGCCCCCTGCCCCTCACCCCCAACCAAACACTATGCCCCATGGCTCCCACCCCCAACCAAACACTATGCCCCCTGTCCATCACCCCCAAGCAAACACTATGCCCTCTGTCCCTCACCCCAACCAAACACTATGCCCCATGGCCCGTCACCCCAACCAAACACTATGCCCCATGGCTCCCACCCCCAACCAAACACTATGCCCCCTGACCCTCACCCCCCCAAGCAAACACTATACCCCCTGTCCCTCACCCCCAAGTAAACACTATGCCCCCTCTCCCTCACCCCCAACAAAACACTATGCCCCATGGCCCCGTCACCCCCAACCAAACACTATGCCCCATGGCTCCCACCCCCAGCCAAACACTATGCCCCCTGTCCCTCACCCCAAGCAAACACTATGCCCTCTGTCCCTCACCCCCAACCAAACACTATGCCCCATGGCCCCCTCACCCCCAACCAAACACTATGCCCCATGGCTCCCTCACCCCCAACCAAACACTATGCCCATGGCTCCCACCCCCAACCAAACACTATGCCCCCTGTCCCTCACCCCCAACCAAACACTATGCCCCATGGCCCCCTCACCCCCAACCAAACACTATGCCCCATGGCCCCCTCACCCCCAACCAAACACTATGCCCCAAACACAATCAAGCATGCACCCATACAGACCCGAACCCCCCAAATCAGCACACTCCCAAACATGCACCCATACAGACCCGAACCCCCCACCCCCCAACTCAGCACACACACTCTCAAACATGCACCCATACATACCCAAACCCCCCAACTCAGCACACAAACTCTGAAGCATGCACCCATACATGCATCTCAACATACACAACACAAACATACAAAAACAAACATTCATGCACACCCCAACCCCCACCTCCCAACTCAGCACACACACTCTCAAACATGCACCCATACAGACACGAACCCCCACCCCCCAAATCAGCACACTCTCAAACATGCACCCATACAGACCCGAACTCCCCACCCCCCAAATCAGCACACTCTCAAATATGCACCCATACAGACCCGAACCCCCCACCCCCCAACTCAGCACACACACTCTCAATGCACCCATACAGACACGAACCCCCCACCCCCCAAATCAGCACACTCTCAAACATGCACCCATACCGACCCAAACCCCCCACCCCTCAAATCAGCACACTCTCAAACATGCACCCATACAGACCCGAACCCCCCACCCCCCCAACTCAGCACACACCCTCAAGCATACACCATGAACCCATACAGACCCGAACCCCCCACCCTCCAACTCAGCACACACACTCTCAAGCATGCACCCATACAACCCAAACCCCCCAACGCAGCACACAAACTCTGAAGCATGCACCCATATATGCATCTCAACATACACAACACAAACATTAAAAAACAAACATTCATGCACATCCGACACCCCCCCACCCACCCATCTCAACATACACAACACAAACACTCAAAAACAAACATTCATTCACATCCGACACACCCCCCCACCCCCATCTCAACATACACAACACAAACACTCAAAAACAAACATTCATTCACATCCGACACCCCCCCCACCCCCCATCTCAACATACACAACACAAACACTCAAAAACAAACATTCATACACATCCAAGACGCCCCCATCTCAACATACAGAACACAAACACTCAAAAACAAACATTCATACACATCCGACACGCCCCCCACCCCCATCTCAACATACAGAACACAAACACTCAAAAACAAACATTCATGCACATCCGACACGCCCCCCCACCCCCATCTCAACATACACAACACAAACACTCAAAAACAAACATTCATACACATCCGACACGCTCCCCCACCCCCCATCTCAACATACACAACACAAACACTCAAAAGCAAACATTCATACACATCCGACACACCCCCACCCCCCATCTGAACATACACAACACAAACACTCAAAAACAAACATTCATACACATCCAACACGCCCCCACCCCCATCTCAACATACACAACACATATACTCAAAAACAAACATTCATACACATCCAACACGCCCCCCACCCCATCTCAACATACACAACACATATACTCAAAAACAAACATTCATACACATCCGACACGCCCCCCCACCCCCCATCTCAACATACACAACACAAACACTCAAAAACAAACATTCATACACATCCGACACCCCCCTCACCCCCCATCTCAACATGCACAACACAAACACTCAAAAACAAACATTATGCCCCATGGCCCCCTCACCCCCAACCAAACACTATGCCCCATGGCCCCCTCACCCCCAACCAAACACTATGCCCCAAACACAGTCAAGCATGCACCCATATAGACCCGAACCCCCCAAATCAGCACACTCTCAAACATGCACCCATACAGACCCGAACCCCCCACCCCCCAACTCAGCACACACACTCTCAAACATGCACCCATACATACCCAAACCCCCCAACTCAGCACACAAACTCTGAAGCATGCACCCATACATGCATCTCAACATACACAACACAAACATACAAAAACAAACATTCATGCACACCCCAACCCCCCACCTCCCAACTCAGCACACACACTCTCAAAAATGCACCCATACAGACCCGAACCCCCACCCCCCAAATCAGCACACTCTCAAACATGCACCCATACAGAGCCGAACTCCCCACCCCCCAAATCAGCACACTCTCAAATATGCACCCATACATACCCGAACCCCCCACACCCCAACTCAGCACACACACTCTCAATGCACCCATACAGACACGATCCCCCCACCCCCCAAATCAGAACACTCTCAAACATGTACCCATACCGACCCGAACCCCCCACTCCCCAAATCAGCACACTCTCAAACATGCACCCATACAGACCCAAACCCCCCACCCCCCCAACTCAGCACACACCCTCAAGCATACACCATGAACCCATACAGACCCGAACCCCCCACCCTCCAACTCAGCACACACACTCTCAAGCCTGCACCCATACAACCCAACCCCCCCAACGCAGCACACAAACTCTGAAGCATGCACCCATACATGCATCTCAACATACACAACACAAACATTAAAAAACAAACATTCATGCACATCCGACATCCCCCCACCCACCCATCTCAACATACACAACACAAACACTCAAAAACAAACATTCATACACATCCGACACGCCCCCCACCCCAATCTCAACATACACAACACAAACACTCAAAAACAAACATTCATTCACATCCGACACACCCCCCACCCCCATCTCAACATACACTACACATACACTCAAAAACAAACATTCATACACATCCAACACGCCCCCACCCCATCTCAACATACACAACACAAACACTCGAAAACAAACATTCATACACATCCGACACGCCCCCCACCCCCATCTCAGCATACAGAACACAAACACTCAAAAACAAACATTCATACACATCCGACACGCCCCCCCACCCCCATCTCAACATACACAACACAAACACTCAAAAACAAACATTCATACACATCCGACACGCCCCCCCACCCCCCATCTCAACATACACAACACAAACACTCAAAAACAAACATTCATACACATCCGACACCCCCCTCACCCCCATCTCAACATGCACAACACAAACACTCAAAAACAAACATTCATACACATCCGACACACTCCCCACCCCCCCATCTCAACATACACAACACAAACATACAGCAGAACAGACCCAACACACAAACACAAACACACAGACCACTTACCGGAGACGTGCTGGAAGGCAGGTAAGCTGGAATGCTGGCGAGGTAAGTGGAATCGTACTACGGCTGGCGTGGCAAGCAAGGCTGAAATGCCTTCCGGCATCAAGCCTTACTGGCCACGCCAGCCGTAGTGCTGGCACTCCATTGGTGCAGCACACACGCACTATGTGGCTCGTAGGAGTGACGTGGTGCATGTGTGCTGAGCCAATGACGGCCAGTGTTTTGTCCGGCCCAGAAGACAACAAAGACTTTCCTAATGGAGGGCGACCGATGCTGCTTGCAGGCCGCCCTCCATTAGGAAAGTCTTTGTGCCTCGCGGGCCGGAAAAAACAGCATGGCAGGCCACAACTGGCCCGCGGGCCGTATGTTGTGCACCTATGCCCTAAATGCTCTATCAGGGAGTATGAAATCATCTGCAAAGGCTATCCAGTCTAACCTAATGCTGCCCGATCTTTCTGATGAGATATAGGGGATGGAAGGACCCTGCCATAGACTCTCAACATCTCTAACATAAAAATTGAAAAGTACCGGGGCCAAAGTGCATCCCTGTTTCAGGGCTACATAGGATTTTACCAATTTTGACAACATTGGTCAAGCGTATTCACAATGTTGTGTTTGTGTGGAGAAGAGCAAGTAGCTATACCAACTTTCTAGGCACATTCATGTCCAGAAGTTTATACCACAACCTAGATCTAACACAGTCGAAGGCGCTAGACATATCCAGGGAAGCCAGATGCACTTCCCATACTTGTGCATGTTGGACATAGTGTCGTAGGTGGGCCATAATAGTGGCGTTAAGGGAAGTTACCATGTCCTGCCTAAACTCTATCTTTAATCTGCTTAGCAATTTAGATTGTTTAAAAACCTAGTTAAGGTCTCTCAAGAGCAGTATGGGGAAGACTTTTCTGGTGGCACCGATAAGGGCGATCGGCCTATAGTTATTAGGGTCCTGAGCATCACCATTTTCAAAATTGGGGATAAGGATGGATTGAGTCCAGGAAACAGGAATATCGTGGGTCAGGTAAATTTGATCGAACATAGGTTTGAGTCCCTCTGCCCAGGTCTGCAGAGTTTCTTTCACAACAAACGGTGGGATGCCGTCGGGGCCCGGGGAACGAGAAGGCTTCAATCTATTGATGGACCAAATTCTGTCGACTGTGTCCCATGGGCAAGTATCAATACCAATAGGGCCCAGGTCAGTAAGTTTCTTTCGTATAAGGTTCTTGGACTGCAAGATTCTGCTATCTGGAAGATATCTCGTAATCGCACCAGAAGCAGAGGACTGTTCTCGACTAACTCTTTTAACACAGGCCATGATAGTTTGATACAGCAGATTAGAGCAATCACTGATTACTCCAAAGTAAAGGGAGCAAGGACTCAAATTTGACAAGGAATTGGTCAATAGCTGGCTCATTTTCGCCACCGTCTTTCTATTCCAATTAAAGACACCCACCCACCCCCCAGCCTCGATTAGGCCTACTAGATCATGTCTAAGATCGAAGATGGGGAAAGGAAGAGTCAAACAGAAAGACAGGAAAAGATGGTCGCCCAAATCAGGTTCAGGTAAGCACATTCAGGCCTGATATCCTTTGAGATGTAGAAGTAATCGATCCTGGATGTTTTATCTCCTCTTTTTCAGGTATACGAGAAACAATTGGAATAAGGAAAGCAGTCCAAGAGAGACATATTCCATTCACCAAGAAAGCGATTCCAACACATACCCCGCTCAACATTACATTGCAAATTGGAACTGTAGCTTTAACAGCATTCCAAAGAGAACCCTGAGCACAGTTGGAATTAAAGTCCCCCCTAAGATTATTCTGCTCTCATGGCCCTCCTCAAACCATGCTTGGAAGATGTCAACCAGGGAATCCTTGAATGTCTTGAAACAGATTCTAAGCGGATTCCAATACATATTAACTAGTAATAGAGGCAGTTGTCCAGAGCCCAAAAGTAGCTTATTCTCCAGCAACCATTCATTCTGAACGCCCAATTATCATTCAATCCCAAGATTACGATTTATGGCCAGTACCAGGCCTCCCCTGGGTCGTCCCAGCACTGCTTTTACTGCTGGGCTAGTGATAGTATGAAAACCAACAAGTACAAAAGGAGTCGTGAGCATGGTTTCCTGGAACATGTAAATGCATAGCAGTCCTTCATTAATAGGTTTATCAATACATTTGAATAGATTAGTGCCTCCACACACATTCCAGGAAATCAGCTCTACCTTAATGTTGTCAGGGCTGGCCCATGCTTTGTCTGATGGTCTCAAAAGTTTTGATGGCGGGTTGTACCCATGACCAATCCTGGCCATTTCCAAAGATGGATGTTATCAATGACATCACATCCCAGGCCCCTTTGAAACATTGTCACTGGTCGCCTTCGTTTCTTCTTTTTTTGGGGTTTCTGTTGCTTTGAAACCCAAGAATAATTTAGCCGCATCCAATCTTTTCAATCCCAAAATTTCATAGCCCAGGAATGAGAGATTCTCCCTCTGTTCCGAGACCATATTTGCCACTATTTTCGAGTGGAAGTAACTAACCATGCATTGCATGTCCACTATAGGCAATGAAATACCATCTATATAGTCAGTTGTAATAGATCTCAAGTGTCAGATCTTTTGAAAGGGTGCCAATACTCTAGAACTGTTAGGTTATCAGATGAATTCTTTGCAACGCAACCCAAGATTTTAGAGGCACAGTGAATCGGCTCATCCATAACTATTTCAATTACTGATTGTACAGGTTTTGCAGATTCTACCTCCCAGGCTGGTATGCCTGTTTGCATCACCTGCCTATCCGACATCTCCTTAAGATTTAGTTTTGTATTGTTGCATAGTACAGTATTCACTCAGAGATGTGGGTACAGTGCTACTCTGATTCGCAGTGGTCCAATGTCTGCCACTGTGGAGTGTCAGATTCTCAGGAGTCTGTGGACACGTTGTTACATGAGCATGGGTAGCACTCATGATCTTGCCAAAACAGGGGATCTTAGTTTGCTTCATTTGCAAACAATCAGCCCATCCTAAAGCATGGCCCTTTGCTGATCGACCAGGTGCTATAGGATTGGGTCTATAAAACATTTGACCTAATTACATTTGATCACATTTATTTGGCCTTTTTTTGGTCTAAAATGTGGGGGGGACCCTGCGCCGCCCCCCCCTCCCCCTCATCCTAATCTATATTCTTACCCACCTCCATATATATATTTAATTAAATTTGACCAAAAAAAAGGTCCAAAAAATTTCCTTCAAATGTTTTAGGTCAAATGTTTCTAGGCTAATTATGCTAATACTGTGCTATTTTCTTTGAGAATTATCTCCCCATTAGGGCGCCCGAGTTCGATGATAGTTGTCTGTCAGGAGCACCAGCCACAACATTCCTGCCAGCTACACATGGCAGTGCATATGTGGCCGATATGTTCTCGGTAGCAACCGATCCCCTTACAGAGATCCCAGATACAACCTTGGCCTCCTGACCCACAGATGGATCTAAGTCCATTAGTCTGTCTTTCCCTGATATTTGGCGTATACCTTGTAAATTGGAATTCTGTCCTTTCCGCATAGCAGCCAACATATTTTTTGTTCTTTTATGTGATTTAGTTTGCTTTTGCATTTTTTACCCCTTGAAGTCAGCTGTCTACTATGTAAGTCCTTGGAGTTGTCGTGGATTGTTGTTGCGTCGGATACACCCCACGAAGGAACAAAGTGGATGGTTTTTAGCCTGCAATTTTTCCAGGCAGTCTGCTGCCTCCACGAGTGCCGAAGGGCTATCGGCTGAATTTACAGCCAGTGACTAATTCAAACTAACAGTACTAGATACTTCAGGGAGTGATGTACATGTTTCTAAATCCTTGACCCCCATACCCTCTGTTAAGACCTGAGATGTAATGTTTGTTCACATTGAGGGACCATGCCCCTAACGAATACTTCCAGAAACACCATTCGGTTTGTTAGTTTGTTAAATACAGCCTGCTGGCCAGTTAATACCCCACCGAGGTTGTCTTGCGTCTCGGTCAAGGTTTTTAGTGCAAGATTAAGACTAATATGAAGGTTTGCTATTAACGACGATACTAAATCTTGGTATGGAACGGCCAAGGAACTCCTATATGTGGTGCAGTGTTGATTTGTAGACAATTTGGAGCCCACCCTTAGTGTAGGTGCCACATTCCCGGAGGAGCCATTTACATCACTGTGCTCATTTGACCTAATTACATTTGATCACATTTATTTGGCCTTTTTTTGGTCTAAAATGTGAGGGGGGACCCTGCGCCGCCCCCCCACTTCCCCTCATCCTAATCTATATTCTTACCCACCTCCATATATATATTTAATTAAATTTGACCAAAAAAAAGGTCCAAAAAATGTCCTGCCCCTGGGCCTGGGCTGATGATAAAAAACCCTCACTCTCTTTACCTGGGCTGAGTCTAACTATGGTCGCTATGTGTTTCTCCATACTTTCCTCCATCTTTTCGGATATTTTATGCAGTCTGTGGGCATATACAGGGGAATCAGAATGTTACAACACCCATTTCCTTCATCACAGGATTTCTCCAAATGATCCATTGCTTTTTCATTTGCACAACTCCTGGCCTCTCTTGCCAGCCCTCCCAAAAGATTCGTTTTGTCAGACACTAGGGCAACAAAGGCTTTAGGCAATAGCTTGTGGCCTCTTGTTGTGCCTGAGTCGTCAAGAATAGAGGGCATATCCAAATCTATAATGTCTCTCAAAAGCTCCCAAGTAGCTGTTGCAGCTAAGTGGATAGAGTCCTCCATAATAGAGCAATCTTGTTCTACGCTATAGGTCTCTCCCTCCCCCACCTCACCTGGGGGTTGGAGGCCAGAAAACCCCCCAATCTCAGGCTGTCGCCCACGCATAGAAGGGATACACCGCACACGTTACCAAATACAAACAATTTGGGAGAGCAGGGAATTGAATCCGAAGGGGAGCCTGAGATTTGATTTAGCAAAGTGTAGGATTCTTTCTAAAAAGCATCAACATTCGGGTGTTTGGTGTAGGAGAGTTACTGTCCTTATTGATGTGCCCCCAGTGCTGGGGGGTAGATGTGTGGAATCTTACCACCTTCCTAGTAACCATGATAGGTGGTGCAGATACGCACTCCTGCAAACACTCGGTGTCTGTCAATCCCAACACAACCCCATTGTGTTGTGTATTCTCTGGTGTTGGCATAGTGTTTTAAAACATAAGTAGGGGTCCCATCGGAACCTCCTTGTGCCCATTGGTTGTCAACATATCCCTCATTACAAGTCCGGCGCTGGACCATGGTGCTATTAGCACCATGGTCCATGCCGGAGTCCGGCATGGTGGATGGCGGAATTACCGCCCCATTCCAAGGTGAGTGGGGCGGTAATTCCCCATTCACCATTTGCCCTTCCCCATTCCCATTTTTGCCCCATAGGGCATAATGGGGATGGGGAAGGCGCTAATTACGGCACCGTAAATTACGGTGCCGTAATTAGCACCAAGGTCGCTTAGCGCCTTGGACTTTAACGCCTGCAAGAAGCAGGCGTTAAAGTGTGAATCAGGCGTTAAGGGTTAACGGCGCCGACGGCGCCGTTAAACCCTTAATGCTTGTTAAGGCGGATTTCCGAACTCTGTCCTGGTGGCGCAGAAGTTCAGAAGGCCAACCTAATTACTTGGAACAGGGTAACCTCTGGACGAGCCAGACCAATCAAGGTAGCGATCGCGGCGGTCAAGACTAGGCCTCAAGAGGGGTGAGGGTGACTGAAAGCCCGCAATGAGCACACAAAGCCAGAACACTTACAAACTACTCCAAACAGTTGTTATATTAAAAATATATACACATTTATTTCAAGGCCTTTAAAACAATGACCGTAGCGAGAAAATCACAATATAACGATAGTAAACCAACACATACCATATCAACACAATATATATACAAATACGACAGTCGCAAGCGTTATATGCACGAAATGTGTAGTCCACCTAAAAGGGAGGGAAAACAGGCAGTGCGAAATAATGCTTAGACCCAGTTCACCTTCAGAGGCACCTAACTAGATGGAAGTCCGAGCCCTGCGAAGAGTGGAGCCTTGTGCTCAAAAGTACCTGCACGCGCTGGTGCCAACGGGCAAAAGGAGAAGCCCTTCGAGGGAAATCAGGCAGTTCAGTTTAGTGCACAAAAGAAGAAGAACAAGTTCTGCGACTCAAGCGCAGCCTCCACAGTGGGCAGAAGCAGAGCGCGAGTACGGACAAGGGTGCTGTTTTACACAGCGGGGAAAAGCAATGGGCTCCTGCAGGAGGGCGACCAGATCCTAGCTATGCTACTCACCGGTCCCCGATGCAAGCAGACCCAGGCTTCTCCGCGTCCGTTTCAGCAGCTGGCAGGTTCAGAAGAGCAGGGAACGCCTCGTCGTCGTGTTGAGTAAAAAGACGTCCCAATCGAAGAAACCTGCACAGTTTGTTACCACAGCAGGGCAACGGAGCGGCTGTGTGTATCTGAGCCAAATGTACACTACTCACTTCAGACTTGGGAACGCCAAGTGTACGAAGTGTGTGAGAGTGACAAGGACTTGAAATACTACACAACCTGGCGGCGGTTACAGAGCAAGACTCCCGTGTAAGCTGGTCAGTCAGCTGGATGGCCCAGAGACGCTTCCGAAGGCTTACTGGCAGGAGATGGTGAAGATGCAGAGAATAGCTGTTCCCGCTATTCCAAGGGACGAAGTACCAGTACAGGCCTTCTGGTTCGATCAAAGGTGAAAAGGGTTTCACAAGGCGACAGCAGTGCAGAGGAGAAGTCCTTCAGCGGGTCACCAGCGATTCCTCGGTCCAGCCTCGTGGTTGCAGGATACTTGGCTCCTGTATTCCTTCGTTCGTGAGAACTCAGGAGATCGACATGGTAGTGGTGTTTCCAGCCCCCTCTTATCCACGGTTCCCTTCGCGCCAAAACGGAGGGGACCCAATGGGAGATCCGCTCATCAACACTCACACCATTCGTGGACCAATCACGGACCACGGTGGTCCCAGGCATTCACACCACCCTAGACTC
Source organism: Ambystoma mexicanum (assembly GCF_040938575.1). Lineage (NCBI taxonomy): Eukaryota > Metazoa > Chordata > Amphibia > Caudata > Ambystomatidae > Ambystoma > Ambystoma mexicanum. The sequence goes on from NC_090935.1 coordinate 563,170,373, forward strand.
TCTGGCACCCAGGATGTGTATTGGGACCAGACATCCCAGCCCACATCCTGGAGGCACACACAAGACACGTAGAAGCCGGCAAAAGCATCCGTGTTTCGCGGGAAAGTACATGCCCAAATAAGGAAGGCCCCGGGTCGGCTCGACCTTGGGAAGGTGAAGGGAGCAAGACGGTCAGCGGACAGGACAAAGGAGCCTCGTGGTCTGGCCATTTTGGGAGCCAGGCCACCATTTTGGGTTAAGCGCGGAAAACGCGCTTAGAACGCCAAAAGGAGCTCAAAACACAAGAAACGATCGCTGCCACCATTCCCGTCCCTGAATCACTTGCACCGATCAGATACAATCCTAAACGAGTATCTAGGGCCTGTAGAAGACTAGAGACCCAAGAGAGCTGTAACTTAGCTTACAGTGCCCTCTTGTGTCATGTTGCACGAAAGCCGCAACATGATAAAAGAAACTACGGGAAACAGCATTCCCCGGTACTGACTGTCTTAAGGGCATGTCAGTTTCCCCGTAAGAAAGGAGGGAAAGCCCAGAGGAGTGCGGCGGAAGGCTGCACTTCTCTGGCAAAGTCAAGAGCAAGGTGAAAAACAACAGCAAAAAGTTTAGGGGTTGCCACATGGAAGGAAAATTACCTACAATTACGAAATCTTTCCTAACACTCGCCCCTCCCAGACTATGGACAGGGGGAACTAATCCACCCCTGGATGAGTCTCTTGTTCAGGTCGGTTAAACATTCTGGACAACCCATCAGCATTGCTATGTTGGACACCTGGCCTATGCTCAATAGTGAAGTCGAAGCCTTGTAGACTTATGGACCACCTAAGCAACTTTGGATTCTCCCCCTTCATGTTCATTAGCCACTTTAAAGGCTTATGGTCAGTTTGCACAGTGAAGTGGGTCCCATAGAGGTAGGGCCTCAGCTTCCTTAGGGCCCACACAACAGAGAAACATTCTTTCTCTACCGTGGACCATCTGAGCTCTCTGTCCTTAAGCTGGCGGCTAATAAAACCAATAGGGTGTTCCTTACCCTTCTCATCTACTTGTGATAGTACAGCTCCTATCCCAGTGTCAGAGGCGTCCGTCTGCACGATAAAAGGTCTTTGATAATCAGGGGCCCTGAGGACAGGGGCCTGGCACAAGGAGTCTTTTAAGCCATTGAAGGCCTTCTCACACTCGTCGGTCCAAGTTACCTTCTTGGGTTTCTTCGGAGTTGTGAGGGCAGTCAGAGGGGCAGCTATGGTGCCATAGTCTGCCACAAAATTGCGGTAATACCCCGTGAGTCCTAAGAAGGCTCTCACTTGGGTTTGCGTAGTGGGGGTAGGCCAGTCTTGTACTGCTTGTACTTAACTGGGAAGAGGCTGTATCCTCCCTCCACCTACTTCATGTCCAAGGTAAACCACTGAGCCTTGTCCAATCTGGCATTTACTAGCCTTTATGGTCAGGTGTGCTTTCTGAAGAGCCTGGAGCACAATCCCGAGGTGTTTCACATGGTCTTCCCAGGTGGCACTGAAAACTGCTATATCGTCCAGATATGCAAGACAGAATTCGTCCAACCCATTCAACACATGATTCACAAGCCTCTGGAAAGTGGCAGGTGCATTCTTCAACCCGAACGGCATTACCCGGAATTGGTAAAGACCGTCTGGAGTAGAAAATGCTGTCTTCTCCTTGGCATGTTCTGCTAAAGCTATTTGCCAATAGCCAGCAGTGAGGTCAAACGTGCTGAGGTACTTGGAGGCACCCAAAGTATCCACCAGCTCATCTGTTCGAGGCAAGGGGTGTGCATCTGTCTTGGTGACAGCATTCAGAGCCCTGTAATCCACGCAGAACCTCAATTCAGAAGTGCCTGCCTTTGGAACCAAAACCACAGGGCTGGACCAAGGACTACTAGAGGGTTCAATCACCCCAAAATCTAACATCTTGTTGACCTCGGTCTTAATATAAGACCGTACTTTATCTGACATCCTGTATCCCCTACTTTTCGTAGGTACACTGTCTCCTGTGTCAATGTTATGTTTGCACCAAGGTGTCAAACCAGGCGACTGTGAGAACAGGGGGGAAAACTGCCTAAGCAAACTTTTCACCTCAGCCTGTTGATCAGAAGTCAGATGAGGGGCCACTCGGACACCCTCAAAGGAGCTATCTGAAGGACCGCTTTGGAACAGGTCGGGGAGAGGTTCCGACTCCTCTTCCTCAACATCTGAAGCCAGTAGCAGTGCTGCGATTTCGACTCTTGGGACGAAAGCCTTCAGCCTATTCACGTGAAACACTTTTGGAGCCTGTCCAGGCCTTCCAAGGTCCACTAAATAGTTAACCTCACCCAGGGGCTCCACCACTGTGTAAGGGCCTGACCATTTGTCCTGTAAAGCTCGAGGCCTTATGGGATTCATGATCAGGACTTGCTGACCAGGTGAAAAGTTGATGAGGGAAGCTTTCTGGTCGTACCAATGTTTCACCAGCGCTTGTCCTGCCTTCAATTTATCACTAGCCAAGCCCATCAGAAGTACCATCCGTTTTCTGAGCCCTAGCACATAATCAACTACGTTGGTAGTAACAGGGGGAGTGGGCATCTCCCATCCCTCTTTGACGATGGCTAAGGGTCCCCGTATGGGATGACCGAACAGAAGTTCGAAGGGGCTGAAGCCAACACCCTCCTGTGGTACCTCTCGGTAGGCAAACAGTAAGCATGGTAAAAGAAGATCCCATTTTCTTCTCTGAGGTTCCTCCAGAGCCCCAATCATGCTCTTTAACGTTCTGTTGAAACGTTCCACCAGACCATTGGTCTGGGGGTGGTATGCAGAAGAGAACTTGTAGGTGACCCCACATTCTTTCCACATAGCCTGCATATACTTCGACATAAAGTTGCTGCCACGATCCGACACAACTTCTTTAGGGAAGCCAACCCTAGTAAATATGCCAAGTAAAGCTTTTGCAACTGACTTGGCAGTTACAGTTTTCAATGGGATGGCCTCAGGATATCTGGTTGCATGGTCGACCAGCACCAGGATAAACCTATTGCCCGAGGATGTTTGCGGGTCAAGGGGACCAACGATGTCGATCCCTACCCTTTCAAATGGTACCCCCACAACTGGGAGCGGTACCAACGGAGCTTGGATTGTCGCGCCAACCTTACCAGACAACTGGCAGGAGGCACAACTCCTGCAGTGACTTTCTACTTGCACCCCCATCTTGGGCCAGTAGAAGTGCATGGATAACCTTTGCTTGGTCCTCTTCATACCAAGGTGACCAGCAAGGGGAACTTCATGCGCCAACTGCTAGGAGGAAGGGCCTAACAGCAAGTGGAACCACCAACCTCCTATGGTCTCCTTCTGTAGACTCTGTGGGCTCACTATACAGGAGTCCACCTTCCCAATAAATCCTATGCGTCCCAGGAGGTTCACCCTCAAGCTGGGAGCAGGCCTGTCTCCTTAGGCCTTCCAGAGATGGGCACTCATGTTGGCCTTTACTGAATTCGTCCCTATCAGGACCTCCTTCAACTAACAAGTCTTTTAGTTCAGGATGATCGTTGGGGTCAAATACTTCAGGCATCGCCACCTCCTCGTCAGGCCCGGGCGATTGACCAACTTCCTCCACCGCAGTGGTAGGCGAGCTCGGGGGAATATTCTCTTTCCCTCGTCTTGACTTGTCGACTCCTTTCGCCTTGGGTTTCCCCTTCGGCTGGGGCGGCGTATTGGTCTTGGCCAATGCTGCCCGTGCTTGAGACCGTGTGTAGGGTCTTTCGGCAGTGTCTCCTACGAGCCCTAAAGCTCTGAGATCATTACCTAACAAGACCTTTCCCGGGACGTTTCTCTGAATGCTCACTGGAATCCTGACTGCTGTACCATTTAAAGTAAGATTTACAGGTATTACTGGGAACATACGGAGTGGGCCGTCAGCCAACTTAGTGGGCATCAGAGTAGCTCTGGCAACTTCCTCTGAGTCTACCAACGTAGAATCCACTACAGTGCGACTGCACCCACTATCCCTAAGAGCTGGAGTATCTACTCCATTGATCAGCACACTGTCTTTAAAGTAGTGCTTGGTATTATCCGGAATCCTAGCATAAGCCTCTGCGACTGTAGGCTCCCAGAAACCCAGGGAAACTAAAACTACCTCAGCCTCTATCCCGCTGGGAAATGAGTCTGAGGAGAAGGATGCTCCTGTAATCTCTTCTTCCTCGTAGGAGGAGAAGGCCAGATTAGCGGAGTGGACCCCCAAAGGTCTAACCTTACACCGGGGATCCCCCTTCACGTGGTCAGTTGCTCCACAAGAAAAACAAGATCCATTGGGTCTGTTTACATAGGGAGGCTTATTGTAACCAGAGTTCTGTTTCGGAGGCTGACCTCCACTACCCTGCGAGTTCTCTTGTGTCTTACCCTTATTTTTCTTTTTGTGGCCCTTATGAGAAGAAGATTTAGCAGATTCTCCACCCTCCATATCTTTGGACTTTTTCCCTTCCTCCTGCTTACCAGGATGAGTTTTGTCCTTATGGGACACTCGATGTGACACCCATAAGTCTGCTGCAATTGCCAGCTTCTTAGGATCTACCTCCTTCGAATCGGGCAAATGCTGCTTAAGCTCCGGGGAAGAAGATGCAAAAATGTGTTCCAGCATGACAAGATTTATCATGCCTTCGAAGGTAGAAACCTTATAACCTTCGACCCAGCCAGTTAAGTTTTTCAAGGATTCAGTGACATAAGATACCCAAGTACCACCTTCCTTTTTCTTATACTCTCTGAAACGTTTCAAATATTGGGCCGGAGTCTTCCCAAACTTTAAAATGAGAGTTCGCTTTAGCATTGCGAAATCAGCTCGCTCAGCCTTTGACATTTCCATAATGGCACTACAGCCAGAATGGGGCAGTCTGAAGAGTAACCAGGCAATCTTATCAGCATTGTCAACTTGTTGAACTTCGCATGCATACTCAAACGCATTCAGCCAGTCCATAATGTCATTCCTTTCTTCATACACACTGAGCAGATCTTTCGGAAACCGTGGATGAGAGGAAGCCCCAGACCCATGTCCAGGACCCTTGGACCCATTTGCAAACTGAAGCTTGGCCAGTTCCAACTGGTGATCCCTGTCTTTTTGTTTTTCTGCCTGTTCGATTTTTAGTTTGGCTATGCTGAATTCAAGCTCCTGCTGCCTAAACCGCAGCTCTTGCTTCTTGAATTCAAGCATAGCCTCCCCATCAGCACTGGCAGAGGAAACATTAGACATCTCGTCCTCCCTGTCCTCGTGGTCGCGATGGATCAGTGCAGCGGCAGAACCGTCGGTTCTACCAGTGAGAGCAGCCCCACCACCTTCCGCACTGTCCTCAGAAGTTATAGCGTCAAGCTGCGCTTCTTGCCACGCCACGATTCTTTGGATCATTTCCAATTTCGTGCCTTGAGAGGCAACACCTCTCTCCGCACACATCTTTTTCAATGTTTCTGATTTGGAAGCATTTAAAGTTAACAAGGTATTTGTTTCCATACTGTTAGATAAGACTATGGCCTTTTTAAAGTTATACTACAACAATTCACTACGTGTCCTGGTTGGAATAACCTGAAATGCCTTAGTTCGTGCGCAACACTGGATACCTTCCTAGTAACCATGATAGGTGGTGCAGATACGCACTCCTGCAAACACTCGGTGTCTGTCAATCCCAACACAACCCCATTGTGTTGTGTATTCTCTGGTGTTGGCACAGTGTTTTAAAACATAAGTAGGGGTCCCATCGGAACCTCCTTGTGCCCATTGGTTGTCAACGTATCCCTCATTACAAGTCCGGCGCTGGACCATGGTGCTATTAGCACCATGGTCCATGCCGGAGTCCGGCATGGTGGATGGCGGAATTACCGCCCCATTCCAAGGTGAGTGGGGCGGTAATTCCCCATTCACCATTTGCCCTTCCCCATTCCCATTTTTGCCCCATAGGGCATAATGGGGATGGGGAAGGCGCTAATTACGGCACCGTAAATTACGGTGCCGTAATTAGCACCAAGGTCGCTTAGCGCCTTGGACTTTAACGCCTGCAAGAAGCAGGCGTTAAAGTGTGAATCAGGCGTTAAGGGTTAACGGCGCCGACGGCGCCGTTAAACCCTTAATGCTTGTTAAGACGGATTTCCGAACTCTGTCCTGGTGGCGCAGAAGTTCAGAAGGCCAACCTAATTACTTGGAACAGGGTAACCTCTGGACGAGCCAGACCAATCAAGGTAGCGATCGCGGCGGTCAAGACTAGGTCTCAAGAGGGGTGAGGGTGACTGAAAGCCCGCAATGAGCACACAAAGCCAGAACACTTACAAACTACTCCAAACAGTTGTTATATTAAAAATATATACACATTTATTTCAAGGCCTTTAAAACAATGACCGTAGCGAGAAAATCACAATATAACGATAGTAAACCAACACATACCATATCAACACAATATATATACAAATACGACAGTCGCAAGCGTTATATGCACGAAATGTGTAGTCCACCTAAAAGGGAGGGAAAACAGGCAGTGCGAAATAATGCTTAGACCCAGTTCACCTTCAGAGGCACCTAACTAGATGGAAGTCCGAGCCCTGCGAAGAGTGGAGCCTTGTGCTCAAAAGTACCTGCACGCGCTGGTGCCAACGGGCAAAAGAAGAAGCTCTTCGAGGGAAATCAGGCAGTTCAGTTTAGTGCACAAAAGAAGAAGAACAAGTTCCACGACTCAAGCGCAGCCTCCACAGTGGGCAGAAGCAGAGCGCGAGTAAGGACAAGGGTGCTGTTTCACACAGCGGGGAAAAGCAATGGGCTCCTGCAGGAGGGCGACCAGATCCTAGCTATGCTACTCACCGGTCCCCGATGCAAGCAGACCCAGGCTTCTCCGCGTCCGTTTCAGCAGCTGGCAGGTTCAGAAGAGCAGGGAACGCCTCGTCGTCGTGTTGAGTAAAAAGACGTCCCAATCGAAGAAACCTGCACAGTTTGTTACCACAGCAGGGCAACGGAGCGGCCGTGTGTATCTGAGCCAAATGTACACTACTCACTTCAGACTTGGGAACGCCAAGTGTACGAAGCGTGTGAGAGTGACAAGGACTCAAAATACTACACAACCTGGCGGCGATTACAGAGCAAGACTCCCGTGTAAGTTGGTCAGTCAGCTGGATGGCCCAGAGACGCTTCCGAAGGCTTACTGGCAGGAGATGGTGAAGATGCAGAGAATAGCTGTTCCCGCTATTCCAAGGGACGAAGTACCAGTACAGGCCTTCTGGTTCGATCAAAGGTGAAAAGGGTTTCACAAGGCGACAGCAGTGCAGAGGAGAAGTCCTTCAGCGGGTCACCAGCGATTCCTCGGTCCAGCCTCGTGGTTGCAGGATACTTGGCTCCTGTATTCCTTCGTTCGTGAGAACTCAGGAGATCGACATGGTAGTGGTGTTTCCAGCCCCCTCTTATCCACGGTTCCCTTCGCGCCAAAACGGAGGGGACCCAATGGGAGATCCGCTCATCAACACTCACACCATTCGTGGACCAATCACGGACCACGGTGGTCCCAGGCATTCACACCACCCTAGACTCTCTGGCACCCAGGATGTGTATTGGGACCAGACATCCCAGCCCACATCCTGGAGGCACACACAAGACACGTAGAAGCCCGCAAAATCATCCGTGTTTCGCGGGAAAGTACATGCCCAAATAAGGAAGGCCCCGGGTCGGCTCGACCTGGGGAAGGTGAAGGGAGCAAGACGGTCAGCGGACAGGACAAAGGAGCCTCGTGGTCTGGCCATTTTGGGTGCCAGGCCACCATTTTGGGTTAAGCGCGGAAAACGTGCTTAGAATGCCAAAAGGAGCTCAAAACACAAGAAACGATCGCTGCCACCATTCCCGTCCCTGAATCACTTGCACCGATCAGATACAATCCTAAACGAGTATCTAGAGCCTGTAGAAGGCTAGAGACCCAAGAGAGCTGTAACTCAGTTTACAGTGCCCTCTTGTGTCATGTTGCACGAAAGCCGCAACATGATAAAAGAAACTACGGGAAACAGCGTTCCCCGGTACTGACTGTCTTAGGGGCATGTCAGTTTCCCCGTAAGAAAGGAGCGAAAGCCCAGAGGAGTGCGGCGGAAGGCTGCACTTCTCTGGCAAAGTCAAGAGCAAGGTGAAAAACAACAGCAAAAAGTTTAGGGGTTGCCACATGGAAGGAAAATTACCTACAATTACGAAATCTTTCCTAACACCTGACTTGTAATGAGGGTCATGGAATCCATTCGCATTCCTCTCACATTCACTTGAAGCTTTGCCTTGACCAAAACCACTACTCTAATTCGGCATAATCAGGGTTTGGACCAGAATTCGAGGGCTAATAGAGAAGAACAACAGGGTTCCTATAAATTGGTAGCTATGGTAGGATCCCAGGTGGTAATGGAACTGGATCTGACTGTTGTCACTTGTTATAGTGATGCCTGAGTGTATGTTCTTGGAATCACTGCTGGAGACAGTAAGGTTTTCATGTTGTTGGTTTTATTGATGGGAAATGGGTTGCCTGGGTCTTGCAAGCAAGTATTTGTACATTTGCATGATGAAAAAAGCCAACACGTGTTCCATCTAGGGTCTTTATCAAGGTGGAAGAGTATAGGGCTGGGTGATCCTTGAATGAATGGCTGGATAGCTTCTCTAGTGCCGGACAGGGTCTCGTTGAATGCTCTCGGCTCACGGTGATCTTTCGATTCCTATAAATTGCCCCTAAGGCAACAGTAACCCCAAGTTAGCCTAGAGCAAAGCAATTTGGCCAGACACAATATATAAGAAAAGTAACCCCCCCCCCAAAAAAAAATCAAAGATAAAAACGCAACATAAAACAATATTAGATCGTAGGAGTTTATGAGAGAGGCAGACCACTGGGTACATTAGAAGGTACTTATACCCCAGTCGCCTCTTGAGGTTTGATGGTCCCAGGCTCTACGTTAGCAGTGTATTGGCTACACTTGCACAGTAGAGTTCCATGTGCTCTTTTAAGTACCCAGTCAGCTCAAAAGCAAAAGAATGCCCACAGTCACCGGCCAGAGTAGATCAACAGAGTTCTGGCTAAAAATACTATCTACAGTCACCAATCTCAAAAGAGTAGATTATTTGTAAAAATAAAAATAGAAAAGAGGTTGTTCATAGAATATCACCTTCAACCCAAAAGGCAGGTCAGCTCAAAGGCACGAATGCCACAGTCGCTGCCCGTATGAAAGAGAAAATAAAAATAAAGAAGCACACAGCAAACATACAAGTTGCTCGAGGCGACCTTCAAAGCTCCACAGTCCGGGTCAGCTCAAAAACACTAATGCCCACAGTCGCTGCCCGTATATTGAAAGAAATAAAAAAAAATAATCTCTGCAGAAAGGAAACACTGTGAAGATGTAAACTAATGAAAACAACCCTCGTAAGCTCCTTGGCCTGGGTCAGCTCAAAGGCAAAAGAAAAGAAGCCTGCAGTAGCCGCCCGAGTGAGGGTCAAAGTTCTGTGTACACCAGTAGGAAAAGCAGGAACTTGGTGCAAGATATGTCTCTCAAAGCCCTTCAGTTCTGTAGTTAAGTGTAGTGTCTCGTGTCTGCATGAGATCTGTGTATCACGAGAGACTACACAGGGAATGGAAGATGGACTGTCAGGGGAACGGAGCCAGCATCCGTGAGGAAGAAGAATGATCTTGCGAATGGAACGTAGCGTAATGACAGTTGAAGAAGATCGAGGGAGAAAATCACCTAAGATATTCATGTCCCCTTTCCCCTTCCTTTCTTTATTATATTTATTCTCATATATACACAAAGATAGACAAAGTAATATAATAAATCTTTATCTCTTTACCCTGCATCCGCCCCTACTTCATTGGCGACGAATATTCGTCACATTGTCCGGCCGTTGAGAAGGTAGGAGAGGCTTCCCCTCTGTATAGCCCACGCGTGTCCAGTGAAGGCAGATCCCGTCTCTGTGTGGCACTTATTATGCGAAGTCCCCTGCTTACCCTGCAACCCCTGCAAACGCTGACCTCCGTACAGCGGTGCACGCGTTTAAAAAGAAACGAGAATACACCCGGGCCCACCCGGATGGGAGGCCCGGGGCCGTAAGCTGGGAGGTGGGGGGTTTGTGCTAAGTCCGGTGGGGCAGTGCCTTTTGGCGCTGCCCCACTTAGCATGCACATGGTGGGGTCGGGCTGCTGGGTCCCTTTACAATGGGAACCCAGACAGCGCGTCTCCAAGACAGGAGGGTGAGGTGAGAGGGGCAGGTGACAACCGGCAGTCGCTGCCCCCTGTCACCTTGCCCTCCATACTTCAAAGGCCCCCCCTTTCCCATCCTGCGGATGCTGAGCGGGGGGCCTTTTGAAGTTCAAAGAAGGGGCCGCCTTGCCCCCAGGCCGAATTTTGCCTTTATCTGGCGGGGGCAAGGTGGCCCCTTCTCATGCTTCCTCCCCGACACGCAGAGCAACGTTAGAAGACACCGCATGTGCGCTCCATAGCCCACTCGGCAGATTGTTTGTTCAACCTCGTCCTAGTACTTAAAAAAAAAAAAGAAAAGAAAAATATACCGAAAGGTGCCGGTGATTCATTAATGGGTTTCACCACTCCTGATGCTGGTAATCTTCATTACGTTTCAACCTCATCCTCCTCTCAGTACATATAGAAAAATAATTCACTGAAGAAGGAAAAGAATACAGGTGACAAACAAGGAATATTGTGCATCGCGCCTGCCACCAGTGTTTCATACAATCAGTCTTCTATTTCACTGAACAATAACCTGGGGTTCAAAAGAGACAAGTAAATTACCTTATCACAGCAATAACTAGCAGGACAAAGAACATGGCACTACCTGGAGTTCCTGCTCCTCAAATGTTTTTACCAGAAGTGGGAGAACCTTCTCTTCCCTGGAAAAGATGGCTCAAATCTTTTGAGCATTACTCACATGTAGTCTGTGGGACCAATTACAGTGTTGAAAGGAAAAAATCTTTACTGTTTCATTGCCTAGGACCGGCGGGTCAAGAAAAATATTAAGGTCTGCCAGATCTATCGGAGGAAGAAGGTGGGGACATGAATGAGTATGAAAAAGAAATCAGAAAACTCAATATACACTATGAGAAGAAAGTTAGTACTGTTCTAGAAAGATACACATTTGGTAAGAGAATTCAAGAACAAGGTGAGACTGTAGAACAGTACATCACAGCTTTAAGGAAGCTAGCACGTATTTGCAAATTTGACCAACAATTGGAAGAAAGGATCAGAGACCAGTTTATGTTAGAATGTAGAATTGGGAAAGTTAGAGAGAAATTATGGTCAGAAGATGACCCTTCGCTGGATGTAGTGTTAAGTCTAGCCAAAGAAGTAGAACACACAGGAAATATTTGTGCAGACCTTGTAGAATAGGATTAAAGAAGTTTCGATTAAATCAGCAGTTAGTGCTGTGAAATCTGATCAGGACAAATTCATAGGAGCAGTAAGAGGCAATAACAAGAAAATGTCGACAAGAACGAGTACAGTTCACCAGAGAGATGCAAAGGTGAGAGCAGACGAGAAGCAGGAGTCCGATAAGAGAACAACTCGGTTTGAATCGCACAGAATGGCCACGCCTGAGTTTGAACATAAATACAGAGGACGGAGTGCCCAGAGCGGAAGAGGACGGGCCAGACTGAGGACATGTTACAGGTGTGGCAGCGCTTCACATTGGGCGAGCAGTAACACTTGTCCTGCACTGAAGATAATCTGTAGAAGATGCTATGGAAGGGGACACTTAGCCAAATGCTGTAGAAGTAGTCAACGAGATGATCCAAATTTGAATTGGATTGGTGACAATGATGAAGGAGAAGAATGTGTGTTTAGAGTGTCTGATGAGGATGTACAAATTGATAGCCCAAGAACAATGATATCTGTGAATGGACATTCCATTGTTAGGATGGTAGACCCCGGTGCTAGATATACACTCATTCCAGAAGATGTACGGAAGAGCTGTGGACCAGAGTACCGACGTGAGGTTGATGTCAGACCAAAATCATATGGAGGAGGCAAGATTGAGCTTCTGGGTTGGTTTTATGCCGCTATTAAGTTCAAAGATAGGGAAGCAGTTCGTCGTATTTATGTATCAAAGAATGGACAGACCTCACTACTCAGTTGGACTCATCAGAAGTTATTGAGGCTTTGATTAGATGCCAATGCCAGTGATGCTGTATTGCTTGTTGAAGGAACAAAAATAGATCACATACAGAAGATCAGAATAAGGTTTTTAAAGAAAACACTATAGGATGTTTAAATGGGTTCTCTGATGGAATTCTGCTCAAATCAGGTTCCAGACCTGTTGCTCCAAAATTGCGTAATATACCTTTAGCACTCAGAATTGAAGTCAAACGAGAATTAAAGAAGTTGGAGGACCAAGGAATAATAGAGAGGATAGATGCAGCGGAATGGTTGTCACCCATGGTGGTCGTCAGGAAAAGCTCAGGGAAGGTGAGACTGTGCATAGATATGAGAGAATTAAATAAATGCATAATAGCAGAGAGGCATCCTCTACCTAATATTCAGGAATTAATATCGACGCTTGGTGCAGCAAGAATATTTTCTACCCTGGATCTCACTGCTGCTTATCAGGTGAAATTACATGAAGGATCCAAAAATCTCAAAGCATTTATAACACCTGAGGGTCTTTATCAATATAGAAGGATGCCATTTGGTTTGATTTCTGCAGCATCTGTGTTCCAGAAAGTCATGTATAGGATTCTGGAAGATGAAGGAGTTGTATTTTTTCAAGATGATGTCTTAATATATGCCAAAGATGAAGAAGAACACAATAAGAGACTGAACGTTTTAAGAAAATTACATCAAGCTGGAATGGTGCTCAGCAAAGAAAAATCAAAAATCAACAGAAAAGAGAACGAATATTTAGGACACCTGATCTCTGGCGAAGGGATGTCACCGAAAAAAGAATTGGCTGATTCAATCAAACTCATGATTACACCACCAAACAAGGAACAACTCAGGACCTTCTTAGGCATGGCTGAGTACTATGCCAAATTCATAAAAAAACTTCTCAGACCACACAGTTCATTTGAGAGTTTTTTTGAAAATAAGCAAGAAATTTGCATGGGATGAAGAATGCGAAAATGAATTTCAGTTCATGAAGGAGGCGCTTGCTGATGCTCCAGCTCTTCAGAGTTATGTAAGGGGAAGGAAAACTATTATCACGACAGATGCTAGTGATGTAGGACTTGGAGCATCACTGACTCAATATCATGACGGAAGAGAATGTGTGATAGCATTCGCTTCTAGGTTGCTCAAGGGCTCGGAAAAGAATTATGCAACAATAGAGAAAGAATTGTTAGCGATAAAGTGGGCAACTGAGAAATTCAGGAGTTTTGTGTGGGGTGTAAAGTTTGAAATCCATACCGATCACAAGCCACTGGTGGACGTTTTCAGCACAAAAGGTTTGGACAGATCTCCAGCAGGATCAGAAGATGGGTGTCCAGGCTTCAAGAGTTTAATTTCACTATTGTCTACATTCCTGGCATCAAGAATCATACGGTGGACTGTTTGTCACGTTTAACCAACTGCAGTGATGTTGACGATAGTTCAGAAGAATAGGAATTGATTTGTGAGATGTCAGATCAAACATTGTCCAGACAGGAATGAGATGAACAAATGAGCAGAGATGGAGTGTTGAAGGAAGTGATGAAAAATGTAGAGGAAGCAAAGTGGAACAGAAGCAAAATGATTGAAGATGGGGTTGATAAATTCTGGAATGCCAGAACTGTACATACAAAGTGAGTATCTGATGAGAGGAGACAAACTAATTCCTCCAGATGGTCTCAGAGAGAGGATAATTCAACTTGGCCATGAAGGCCATCAAGGCATTGTGAAGACTAAAAGAAGAATTAGAAACACCTACTGGTGGCCTGGGTGTGACCGACAAGTAGAAGAAAAGATTAGAAGCTGTATCCTTTGTTCAAAGAGTGACAAAGTGTGTGTGGGAACGAGCGATCCAATGGTGTTGAGAGATATACCAGAAGCACCTTGGAAGAAAATTGCTATTGATGTGTTGGGTCCCATTTGGAGTGAGGGCTGTTCCACATTTTGTTTGGTAGTTATAGACATGTTAACAAGATGGGTAGAAGTAACTTTCCTGTCTCAAGTTACCACACATAAAGTGATTGACTTTCTTGAGGAGTTGTGTGGACGTGAGGGGTACCCAGAAGAAGTGCTCACAGATAAAGGGTCACAGTTTAAGTCAAAGACAATGGAGAAGTATTTGAGTGATAGATCAATTGTGCACAAAGTATGTGCGATATATCACCCACAATCGAATGGGATTGTTGAGAGATACAATCGCATAATAAAAGATGCCATTAAATGGGCCTGGGCCAATGGAAAAGAATGGAAATCTGTGGTGAAAGAAACTGTATTGGCCCATAGATTCACTCCACACAGCACCACAGGAGTCTCACCATTTGAATTGAGCAGAGGGAGAAAGGCGAACACAAAATTATTCCCTGGGTGGATGAGTGTGGTGGCTGGCAAAGCTGTGGAATTAGATGGTGTAAGGAAGAGTATCGAATAAAATGCAAATGTCCAATAAAAGACAACATGACAACAGATGTTTTAGAAAAGGTAACAAACTGTATGTGGGATGTTTTGTTTGGATAAAGGTTCCTTATCCTTTAAGAGAGAATGGCTGTCATTGGTCTACACCAGTGAAAGTGGTAGAAGTATTCGGTCATGTAGTGAAAACCATGGATGGTAGAGTATGGAACAATGAGAGAGTGATGGTATTAGGAGGAGTTCATGCTGATGATGGCGAATGGAATGTGACTAGAAATGATAGGAGGAGGAGCGATGATCGTGGTATTGGTCTGAGAGAAGTTGGAAATGATGATGACAGGTCCAAGGTTGGTTGTAGTCATAAGTCTGTGAGATCATCTTCCTTGGCGAACAGTACAGATATGCTTCTGGAGGAATCCAAGAGGAAGTCAAGAGGTGGAAGGAACTACAGGCGTCCAAGACATTTGATGGACTAATTGGATTACTAACTTCTTTTAATTTCAACAATATTATCATTAAGGAAAGGGGATGTGTAGTGTCTCGTGTCTGCATGAGATCTGTGTATCACGAGAGACTATACAGGGAATGGAAGAAGGTCTGTCAAAGGAACGGAGCCAGCATCCGCGAGGGGGAAGAATGATCTCGCGAATGGAACATTGCGTAATGACAGTTGAAGAAGATCGAGGGAGAGAAGCACCGAAGATATTCATGTCCCTTTTCCCCGTTTTTTCTTAATTATATTTATTCTCATATATACACTAGGATTGATAAAGTAATATAATAAATCTTTATCTCTTTACCCTGCGTCCGCCCCTACTAAAAACACTAATGCCCACAGTCGCTGCCCGTATATTGAAAGAAATAAAAACAATTATTCTCAGCAGAAAGGAAACACAGTGAAGATGTAAACTAATGAAAACAACCCTCATAAGCTCCTTGGCCTGGGTCAGCTCAAAGGCAAAAGAAAAGAAGCCTGCAGTCGCTGCCTGAGTGAGGGTCAAAGTTCTGTGTACACCAGTAGGAAAAGCAGGAACTTGGTGCAAGATATGTCTCTCAAAGCCCTTCAGTTCTGTAGTTAAGTCAACAGTAGAAATGCTGCGCAGATTTTAAGAAAGACAATCTCGTTTGTGTTGTTGAAGTCAGTGACTGGATGGCACCACTAGAGTTGCCGTAAATGAGAAAGCCGTCCACCAAAGAAAGAACAGTAGGAACAGCCTCACTGTTAAGACCCACTCACTGTATAGCTCTCTGATGCAGGTATTTCACCATACATAATGTCTTGTGACGTTGAACGTACACGGACTGCACAGACTGCAATTATGCTCCAACTCGCCCAACTCGGACTCTGGGATCTACACTTCGCTTCGTCTTTGTGAAATGCATGAGCAGGGATTGGAGAGGCTTTCAGTATTAACAAGGGGCAGGGGCCGTCACATATGTTGCACTGCGGAGGAGCGCAGTGAGTTGCCTTTTCCTATTCCTCGATCGGGTACAGGAGCAGTTTTACTCGAATTAGTTGTTAAACACCTAGATCAGGGAGAAGTCTCCCCGCATTCTCTAGGAAAGGCTCTGTGATTGAGTCCAAAACAGATTTTTACTTTTGTTTTTTGTG
The DNA here is from genome assembly GCF_040938575.1 of Ambystoma mexicanum. Classification (NCBI taxonomy): domain Eukaryota; kingdom Metazoa; phylum Chordata; class Amphibia; order Caudata; family Ambystomatidae; genus Ambystoma; species Ambystoma mexicanum. Next base: position 563,186,495 of record NC_090935.1, read on the forward strand.
TTTGGCAACTGGCGCTCGATCTTGGCGGTATTCACTTTTGCAATGTAACACGTGTTTTATTGGCAGGACTGAGTTCGAGAAGAAAGGACTCCCGTTAGGCTCAAAGGAGTCTGTTCACAGCGTTATGTAAATGGGAGATGGCGCTTTGGTATCGACACTCGAACAGAGAACTAGATGGCAAACAGTCCTACCCTCTTGAGGGAGGAAACACGAGGAGGTTGGGACCAAGTGTTGAGCGAGGTTTACTGCAGGCAGAAGGTACAAAGCATTAAACACAAAACACTCTGCAATACTCCACCAAGGCTCTGCCGGGGAAGGAGTTTTTAAAGGCTCTGCCTCCAGCACAGTAGAACCAGATAACAGACTCCTGGTAAATTCCAGTTCAAAGTAGAAAGGCTATTGCAGATGTCACAAAACACTCTGCAATACTTATGAGCCTTTCTAACTTTTAAATTGCAAGGGGCCTCGAGACTCCGCAGGATGGTGTCAGCGAGCTGCTGCCCCGGTGTTCTCAGTCTTACGAAAGCAGTGTGCGCTTTTCAGCGTGCTTTGACAGGCCATCCCCTCCCTCCAGACTTACAGTTACATCCGCGTGCTAGTGCTTCTCACCTTGTTGCCTTCCTGTTCTGGGTTTCTACTACATTAGCACCAAGCTCCCAAATGTCTGCTTTTCTTTGTTCATTGTTTTTATTTGAATTATTTCATTTAGTGTGTTTTAGTTATACAACTTTACACAACACACAATCAAAGAGAAAATGAGAAAAAAAGAACACAAAATCATGCATGCACAATATAGTTATGTGCAATCCTAATAAAACACTTTTCCAATAAACAGACAAGAAATAACAACACAAAAATGTTTACCAGGACATTGATTGATTGATTGTTTTAGTATTTATAATGCATCTATACACTAGTGTTTCAAGGTGCAACAAGACAAGGGAGGGGAAAAATGGAAGGACAAGGCAAATGATCGTACTAGGCCTTGTGTTGTTCAAACTGTGCGAGTGCACAATGAGATGTGCAGGGAAGTGGTTGAGGAAGTAAGTACAAACAGGGCAGAACATCAGACTGTAACTTAGACAATTGGATTTGAAGCCAAAAATGAGCTCTAGGAATGAAAGAGAACCCACTACCTTATATTATCCTACTACTAAGGTATCCCACCTTCTTGGAAAATCTGGCGGCTACAACCTTCCAAACCTGTACAACTGCTATTACCATGCCAATACTAAAACCAGAGACACAACTCAACCAGAGGTTTTCACTTCTTATTACCTGTAATTGCTCCACATGTTTACTATAATTTTGGACATATGACCTATGCATGGCAAGGCATAGCGTTAGGACATGTCTAATGCATTCAACTTGGTTTTGGTCAAGACACAATCTACATATACGATTACGTAACAGAATGCCCAGCCATGCTCCCCTGTTAGCAAAGACTTGCACTTTGTTGAATCTCCTTGTTACAGGTGAGGGGAATTGGTATATGAAATACTGTTGTTTCCTGAATACAAAAAACATTACTGCGAGAGTAGTGAGAGATTTCATTTTGGTTATTTTCTCCTGGTTATTAACCCAATCCCGTTATTTTTTCAGCCCACTGTTTAAATGATCGCAACACTATGCCACTACCATGTTCTGTAATGGTTTATTGAGAGTCCACCCTCAACACAGGGAGTTCCTTCCATCTCACGCAACAAACCGTTTAACAGATTATTTTATTCAGCCCTACTTCAGACGCATATCATACCCCTTGGACGCCTCCCCTGAGTTACCAATGAGCAAAAAATTAAAAGTAATTGAAATTTGCACGAAAATGCCAAACACCACTTTATCCGTGGCACAACATAATAAAATTCGCTCAACATAAATAAATCACAAAAGTGAGTTGAAAAGAACACAAATCACAATTCTTTACTGTCTACAAATTTCACTTTAAGTAATAATTAGCGCTGGTCAGTGAACACATTTATGAATGTAGTGCTGCAAAATTTTTATTTAACTGTATGCTTAAAAGGCTAGCAGTAGGGTTTCAAGATTGGTAGAAATACACATGGAAATTATGATTTCACCCACACTTTTGGTTTAAAATAAACAAATGATGATTTAATGATGATACCCCCTTACTTTGGTCTATGTTGGGGAAGTCGGACAGAATAATTTGAATGAATGATTTAATGATTTAAAGAAATTGGGGTCAACAGGACAAAAAGGATTACCCAATTCAATTAAAGGCTATAGTTTTTCAGCACACACTTGGAAGTGAATTTTGTAAATTTCGAATTTTAACAAAAATCACTGTAGTGTTCCACCAAATGGAGAATTAATCAAATTAATCTTTTTAGTTAAATAGGCTAATGATCTACACCGTTTTGTCCCCGCCCATCCCCTATAAAGGGAAATGATCTAAAGGCAAGCAGACTCCCCACCTTTTGGTTTCCCAGGGCTCAGTCCTACTTACATAGAAAGCTTCTGTTTAAAGTTCAGGACAGCCAGCTGCATGTCAGGACCCTCTGTAAAGATAGGGCAGGGGTCTGGTCACTCCACCCTCAAGGATGTCCTCCCGCTCTCCACCGCAGGATAAAAATGGTACAGCATTTAGGCCTTCCTAACAATAGAGAGCTCCACCCAGATGCACTCTCAGCAATCTCCTCTGGTGTTTCCTTGCAGCTTTCAGATGTAAGTTGCAGCAGCACTCTTTTGATGGTAAATTTCAGCAGCTCTGTCCCCTCCTTCTAGTGCAGTCTCCCTTATTTAACAGTGATGACGCCATCAATTTTACACTGTTGGGGCAGTACCTTGCAAGAGGTCAGGCAAAGGATTGGACAATTACCCTTCTCTCTCCTGCCCACTCCAGCCTCTCTCTACGGATCGGTTTAAGAGTCTGGAGCAGACATATGGCAGCTTAATTTATAAGCCCCATATGTTCTCACGTCAATTTTTGGCAGAAACTAGTTATGTGGAAAACGTCATAATTTGACTAATAATTGCCATAATATACATATTTTCTGGTTCAGTTAATCATGGCAAATCAAATAAGATGACAGCCAGTTCCGCTTCATTTTGCACGGTCGTGTGGCAATCATCTGTCATTTCTGTACAAAGCATAACAGTTATGAAGAATTCATTTATTACCCATATTCCTAATTTTATGCTCCACCAGTTCACCAACTCTCACATTTGGAACATTTTCAGATAAGCCAGAAACCTAGTTCAACTGGCCATTACAGTCCCCTCACCTTGTAGGTGCATGAATTGTATATCTTGAAAGTGAGCGTCCCCACTAAGGCAGTTAACCCCCTTCAATGAGAGGCAATAATGGACACACCCCAGCAGGGAATGAGACCAAGACCAAGTGCGGGTGAGATATAGAAGATTTTATGCAAGGACTCTGCAACCTCAGAGAGCGCTCTGTCTGACAATAGCAAAGACAGTCATATTTATTAAAAAAATACATCATGCATGAGATAAGCTATAGGGGGCACATAGTCATGGGGATTGGATGGCGATGACTAGCTACTATGTATAATGTAGGTGCGGTGCTCCATGATTGGCGGAGATCCACGTGGTGGAATCACAGAGTGCTTGGGTCAGCTGGGCTCATCAGGGTGGAGAGTCAGGGTGCGAGCTGTCCATGTGGATACATTGCTGCAATGCTAACAATTTGCCCTTGTGGCCATTCGTACACATTTATCATAAACTTCTATGTCAAGTTACCATATAAATCCTACAACACATCAATCTAATATCAGGAGGAAAACACAGAAAAACAGTATGTAATACGAGGCATCCTTAATACATCACCATAAAGTTGCCATTAGCAAAGGACCCAGTCTCGTGAGTCAGGTGTCTTATCAGGGGGCACGGGTTAGGCTACCTTTATTATTCTATTCTGTTAGATGTAGTGAGTGATAGCTTTACGGTATGTTAGTACAGGCGTGAATAACTGTCTCCATGGCCCATTAAGCTTAGGGTGGACTGAAATACTATTGGGTAAGTAGGGGCACATAGCTGGCACCTCAAAAGGTGGGCGGGATTCGGACCGAGTGGCTCATAATTCTTCTTGGCCCGGTTATGGCAGTACACAGTGATTTTATGATGGCATCTGGTGTCAGAGGCATGGGGGAGGTAAATACTTGGTGCGGGCCCAGCAGGAATCCGGGGAGGTGTGGCTGTAACGTTCTGGCAACAGAAAACTAGGGACCTTCAAGCCCGGCCGAGCCTTGGGGGGAGGAGGGGAGTTGGATGTGCAGCACTTTAGAAGGAGGGGGAGATGGCCTTGTAACTTTTCGCGGGTCTCTGTTTACTGAACAGCATGAACACCATTATAGAGACGGGTTGCTTAGACTTGGGGCATTATGTAAATTGCATATCTCTACGACTCACGTGTGCTCATGTTTACAGGATCAATAGAGAGAAAGTTATCATTTACATCATACAACATTTTTCATTCTGTTGCTTGGAGCACATGAGGAAAATGAACATAACACGTGATGTAGAACCAGGTTGGTGGGTGCATCGATCTCAGTGACAAATTACAACATTATGCTTCTGATCAGATAACAAGTCCAACTAACATTCCACTCAACAGCATGTGTGGCTCAATACTTTAAATGTTTCACATGTGTCACTTACAATCATATCATACACAAGCATTTTATACATTGCTTTTTTAACCATTCTATGATAGCAGCAACCATGGGTCAGTAAATAGCAGATTCGAGTGTACATACTTTTGACACCTTTACACGGAGATGTCTTGGGGTGGGCAAGAGTCATACCATTTTAATATGGGCAATCGGAAGTATGGGTTTTAAACCTTTTCACAAATGGCTTAACAACATAGTTAAGACTTGGAGGTACAGGGATTTAACATTCAGGTTTAACATTTTCAGCCGGGGGAACAGGGTTGGGGTGTCATGAACACCATATATAATGAACGCGGAGGTCTGTGGGGGGTCAAGGTATCTTTCATGGGGACAACTTTGTTCTTTCCCAGACCCCAACTAAAAGTCATGTCACTTCCAGGGCAATGATGTACTGCGGAAGGTAAATGATCCAGTGTTTGTTCTGTTACTTGTTTGCATCTAGTTGCTTGTGAGAACGGGCTTTCAGCGGAGCTGCCATGGGGAGGAGGCTGGAGGGAAGTGCAGGCTCGCTGTGCACAATCAAGTGGGGGTGAGCTGCAGCTTTTGCAGGTGGCCTGTTCCACAGAGGCCTGGGTTTAGTATACTCAAAATGGAGTCTAAGTGCATCACAAAATGGAGTCTATGTTATGCTACAAGGTGAGCCGTGCAGCCTCACGTGTCGATCCGCAGCCATCCTGCATCCTGGGCCCAGGCGCATAGGTTGCTACCGACGAGTCATAAGCCTCACGTAGGAGAGGGATGTGAGGGAGGGGGGTCCTAAAGACCAGTCCTCCCATACATTTCTCCCCTTTTGTTACTTAAGTAACAAATATTGTAACTCACCCAACCTCTGGCGTTCCTTTTCATCAGCTACTGCTTCGTCCCATGCTAGTGTTCCCTTAATTGGCATCCAGGCTCTACATACCCTCTGGAGAATCTCTCCTGCCCTTGCATACTCGTCAGGGGTGCAGGTCATGTATATGCATCCCCATCCCCTTCCAGATCTTCCCATACTTCCTTATACCACTCTCGTTCCAGGGGCTCCTTTATTGTTGTGTGATAAAGTCTATCCACTATATCCCCATCATAGTACAAAGCCACATTCTAATTTAGGTTCAGGAGCCTCACCTGTCTGTACTTGTGCCTCCTGCATAATTTGCGCTGTTCCTCTAGTGTTGCCCATTGTCACCATCATCATTGTACCATTAGAAACAGCGTTTGCGCAGCACCGAAGACCCAGCTGGCACACACAAAAAATCAAGAGTAAAAATATGATGATGGGTATCAGCATTTTGACAGTCATTCCGAGCCAGGACGGTACCCATGAAAAAATGTTGTCGAACCAAGAGCTCGGGTCCACTCCACCTTCCTTCTTCATTCGCTCTCCTAAATTGTGCCCTGCCGCGATAACGTGTGACAGTGTTCCGTTGTCCGCATCTGCAGAAGGCACGAACGTGCAACACGCCCTCCCGATTTTTCAGCAAACACCTCCATCCATCGCCATTAACAGGTCTAGGACATACCTGTTCTGCATTGTCATTAGCCGTAGGGCCCTTAGCTCCACCTTGATTACGTTGAATCCTTCTTCAGTGTCATTGGCCAGTTGGATCCTCTCCCAGCCCGTTATTTGCAGCCACTTTGCGTTGGCCCGCACTTGGATACTGGGGACGAGGGAGGCAAAGAATGTTTCAGCGGAGTTGAATAGCCGGAACCTGTCGGGAATTTGTGCCAAAAGTTCTGTGGAGGCTTTGGATATGCAGTTGGATGACCTCGGTTTTCTTGATATCAGACTTTGGACGTTGTCCGCGGATAGGGCATACATTGGCGTTTCTTCCGTTGGTTGCATGTGTTCTGGAACTTGGACGGCTTGCAGTCCCTTTCCCCCTTCGATATGACTCTCCGGAACCGCCATCAGGGCGGAGTGCAGCGTTGCCAAAGAACATGTGCCCCTCCAAGATTGTGGGAGGTGCATGTATGAATGTCCATAAGGGCTGCTGTCCCTTTCTTCATCTCTGGGATGATGAGTGTTTTGTTACAGTTCTTGTTTGTGCCCATGTTATTTTTCCCTTCACCAAGGAAGCACAGTTCATATGTAATTTCCTTTTGCAGTTTGAAGAGTTTTTCCAGGGCTGTGACCCAGATAAGCTTTGTGATGTGCTCGGCCCATACTGGTGCGCATGTTTTCTTGATCCATTGCAGTTTTTCTGCCGTCAACCCTCGTAGTGCTTCTGCTTTGCATGTCACTTGTTCTTCCTTCCATTTGTTTTCTGAAAACAGTGTTCCTTTAATTACCAAAAAAGGTCCTTTCAAGCATAGCACTCCTTTAGGTCTTGAGTAGCACATCTTTTCGTTCTGCAGCATATCAAAAGAGACTGTGTGTGCCTGGAAGGTGTTCTTTATTCTACATAAGGTGAGATGAAGGAGACACTGGGCGTCAGTAAGAGGCAGTTCTTGGGGCAGGAGCACCTTAGGGGTACCTGAGGTGTGGGGTATCAGAGAGCATACGTAACAGCTCTTGTTGGTTGTTTGTTTGGCAGTGGAACTCATGTCTGCGTAACATTTATTTGATTGGTGCTGGTGCCTGGGGTCTTCTATTGTGTCTAGCCCAAGCCCGGAGTATTCGTCATATTTTCTTCTCCCAACCTCCGTCCTTCTCCTATTGCTTTTGAGGTATATTCTCTCATGCTTTAATGCCTGTTGTGTTGTACTTTGTTCACCCGCCCCCCTCCTTTTCCCACTCGTCATACAGCGCTAGAAACCTTTCAGTCATTTCTGCATTATCTTCCGTTATACTTGCCGGGGATTCATATTTTATGGACGGATGGCCTGTTGGCGTGACAGCGGTAGGGGTGGGTTTTCGATCATTTAACTCATAAACACTGAATTCAGAGGTGTTTTGTGCATCAATTGGGCGTGGGGTTACTGATTTATCGTTAGTATTATTCAAATGGTGTGCGCTATCATGGTGGGTGTCATACCCCCATATGAGCTGGAAGCCATCCCATATGAGATAGGTCCCTTGTTTGATCATGCTTGTTCCGTTGATCATGTTTTTTCTGTTCCCTCCCCCCTCATTTATAGCTATAGATATAAATGTAACCGCCCAGTATAAAACCAGGCCAAACATTAGTGTAAAAAATATCACAGCGCATACAAACAGGCCACACTCATACGAATATCTACGCAAGTCAAAATTTACATTCCCGTTTCTGTCTGCCCTAACACTATTCGTAGTGGGGGCCCCGTCCTTTGCCATGGTTTCTCCTATATAGTAAAACATAAAAGCGTATTAAGCATCCAAAAAGGCATCCAGATACATTTACTTCAACATTTTGACTTGTCCATTTTAAAGAAAGAGGTAGTAGGATCATTATGAAGAGGGGTTGGGAGGGAGAGAGAGAGAGAGAGCGACATAGAGAGAAAGAGAGAGAGATAGAGAGAGGGAGAGAGAGACAGAGAGAGAGAGAGAGAGAGAGATAGAGAGAGAGAGAGAGAGAGACAGAGAGAGATAGAGATATTTCTGTAGTTCATTATCAACATGTGCAATCCAGTAGTAATTAATTTAGTACTTCTTATATTTTTATAACTGGATACTGGTAGAAGAGATACAGTTTTCCTTTTAATTATTACGTCTGTATTTCCTCCTCCTCCATTCTTCCGTCTTGTCCCTGTATGACATTATCATACGCTTTTCTAAAGACTGTTAAATGTATCCAATATCTCAGCCCTTTCACTTTCACAGCCGTCGGTGTGCAATACACTACCTAGAATGGGCCATGAAATCTTGGAGCATTCCACCTACGAACGAAACTCCTCACATACACCATCTCCCCTGGCAGTAGTTGGCCTGTTGGACTGTCTGTGGTAGGTGTTATTGTCTCCCTTTGTTCTTCACTTGTGAACGGGGGTGCAAGTTGCTTTGCTATCATAAGGGCTGCTTTTGTGAGCTTTGTCAGATAGTCATTAAATTCTTCACCTAATACTGTAGCACTTCTGTGGGCGTCTGAATGTCTGCGGAGTGGAGAATTTGCCGTATACATGCGCCTTCCTGTTACAATTTCATGGGGTGACAGATGGTGGTCCTTGCTGGGCTGATTCCTCAGCTCAAACAAGGCCAAAGGCAAACAGTGCACCCAATTTCTTTTGAGTGTAAAACATAGTTTAGACAATCTCCCTTTAAGGAGGCCGTTGATCATCTCAACCACGCCATTACTTTGTGGGTGATAAATAGAACATAGCTTGTGTTTTATACCTAGCAGAGTTGTTACTTCTTTGAAGAGATCATTTACAAAGTGTGTGCCGTTATCGGAGCGAATCACGTCACAAATTCCCCAGCACGGGAATACTTCCCACACTAAGAATTTTGCAGCACATTTGGCATCCGGGTGGGCACACAGTCCTCAACCCATCTTGAAAATGCACACACTACTACTATCATGTAGCGTGACCCATTGCACCTTTCTCCCATGTCTGCATAATCAATATGCAGTTCTCTGAAGGGGCCTGATGGTTTAGGTAATGTTCCCCGCAGTGTCCTCAATGTCATTCCTGAATTTTATATTTGGCAGGTTTTACATTCCATTGCAAGTCTGGAAAGTTGTTCCTGCAACCCTGCGATAAACCAATTCTCTTTTATCTCTGCGGCAATGTGCTGTTTTGTATTGTGGCTGGAAAGTGAAGTTGTTGGAACGCTATTTCTAGTAGCTTGCAGGACATCACCACCTTACCTGTGATGTTCTGGCACCATAGGAGGTCTGTGGGCGACAGGCGACAACCCTGTTTTTCCCACAACTCTTTTTCCTCGTCTGTTGCCCCATCTTATAGTTCTAATATTTGTGATATGGGCATTGTGTTATACCCATCTCGGTGATCTTCTTCCATGTTTTTCAGTATCAAGTAATTACCTGTCCTTTCTTTTGTTAAGTAAGATGCCTCCTTGGCGGCAGCGTCCGCTGCCGCGTTCCCCAAAGAGATAAAGTCAGTGTTGTTTGTATGGGCCTGTAATTTCACTATAGCTACAATTGTAGTGTCTTTTAATGCTTCTATCAATTCCTTGAGTGTTGCACGGGTGACCCATCTGCCCTGTGAAATCCCCTTCTCCCCCATCTGGCCAATCCCCCGTGTACTGTAGTAGTCATGTAGGCTGAGTCTGTGTAAATTGTGACAGCACACCTCTTAGCAGCATGTAAGGCTTCTATGAGTGCTACCAGTTCAGCAGCTTGTGCTGAGTAATGGGCTGGTAATCTCTGATGCAGGGGCGTTGCTAGGGGGGGCTAAGGGGGCTATAGCCCCTGATCTTTTGGTTGTAGCCCCGGATAGAATCTCAGGAGCTACAGCCAAAAGACTAGCTAGCCCCCAGTCCCAACAGTTCCGACATCAGCATAGCCCCGGGTCTTTTCCAGACCTAGCAACTCCCCTGCCCTGCTGTACTAGCACTTCATATTCATCTTCCTCTAGTCTTACAACAGCTATTCCCAGCTATTCTCCTGTCTCTGAGTTTATTGATGCTGACCCGTCTATGAAGTATATTTCGCCTTCAGCCAGTGTGTTTTCACTTACTGTGGGCGTGTCCCCCTCCTCTCCTCTGTACGTTGCACAATTATGTGCTTGCATGTCTTCCACTGTGCATGCCTCTGTGATGAATGTTGCAGGATTGACTGTTTTGCATCTCACTATGTGTATGTTAGCGCTGGACAGAATAATTTCATACGCTGTGGCTCTGAGTGGTTACTCTGCTTTTTGATCTTTCCAATATGGCAAATAGGGAATGTTCCACGAACAGTGTCACAGAACATCCCATCACGATTGTTGCACTTTTTTCAATTGCGAACGTGGCGGCTGCGAGAGATTGTTCGCAGGTGAAGTGTACTTGCACTACTGCATCCAGTGTTCCACTGTAATACGCCAATGGTTTGTGCCCCAAAGATGTTTTCTGTGTCAGTACTGCTGTCATGAGGGTCCCGCTGAGGGTCCCGCTGCAATATGAAAATAAATAAAACCCGTGCTCATAGTCTGGGTTCGCGAGTACTGGTGCCGTTGAAATTAGTTCCTTAAGTGTTGTGAAGGCCTCATCAATCTCTGCTGTCCATTGTATTTCTGTGTTTTCTCTTTGCGCTTCCTTGAGTCCCTGCAGTAATGGCTCTGTGTGTGCCGCATACTGTAATATCCAAGCTCGGCAGTACTTACACATGCCGAGGAATTTCTGCATTTGCTTCACTGTTTTTGGCCTGCTCACTGCTTTGATGGCCGCCACCCTGTCTGGTATGATTCGTTTTGAAATCAGTTGTCCCAGATACAACACTTCTTGCTGACAGTATTGTAATTTTCCTTTATCTACTTTGTAACCTTTGTGGGCCAACAATGTCAAAAGTGTAATAGAATCCTTCCTCCACTCATCCTCATTTTTCCCACAAATCAGTAAATCATCCACATACTGGATAATTGTGCTGTCTGTGACCACATTTCCTAGATCTTCGTGTAGAATCCTGTTGAATATACTTTCACAGTACCCCTGGGGCAGACTAAAATGCTTGTATCTCTTTCCTCCCAATGTAAATGCTGTTAGGTAGCGCGACTTCTCAGCTAGGGGTACTGAGAAGAATGCGTTCTTCAAGTCGACCACAGTGAAACAAGATGCATCTTTTGGTATACTGCACAGGATTGGGGACCAATGGGAATTCCTTTTGTATGAAGTCATTGAGTGGGCGTAAATCTTGGATCATCCTCCAGGCCCCACCTTTTGCTTTCTTAATGGGGAAAATACAGGTGTTGCATGGTGAATTTGATGGTACAATTATTACCTGTGCTAAGAATGCAGTGATTGTTTCTTTTATCCCTTCCTCTGCTTCCCGGGACAAGGGGTATTGTTTCACTCTGGGCAGTAAGGCTCCTTGTTTTATTTTAACAGGTGCTACCTCATACAACAGTCCCACATCATGTGCGCCGGTGGTCCACAAGTCACCCGGTATTGATTGCATGTCACTGTCAAAAAATGAAGGTGGCGCTCCTACCACTGCCATCAGCTGCACTGGTACCTGTCTTGTCTGTATCATGATATCACAAGGGATTGCTATTTCCATTATTATTTCCCCATCACCGTGTGAATCAGTGAAGAGGTTTTCATCTGATAAATCCCGCAGCGCGATGTCAGCATTGATGCACAACACTGTGCGCCTCTGGCAGCCATGTATGTCCATTCCAATGACCACTATTCTCTGTGCCGAAACCTGCACTGCATGCAAATCTAATGACATCACTGTCCCTGGCACTATCTCTGGACGTGCTATGGGACGGAAAACAAATTCTGCAGGCACCCTCCATTCCTGGCGCTTCAATTCTGGGACCACTTGTGCCAGCGTTTTCAACCCCTGAATAAACATGTCTGGGTCTACTGGTATGCCGCATACTTCTGGTGCTGTTGCTCGTGTGTGTACTATCAACATCACTCGTATGGGCAGATCCCGGGTGTCGAGCAAACTATCCCCCTTTTGGTAAAAGAAATAGTCATGTTGAGCTTGCTGAGGAGGTCCCTCCCCAGCAAGTTGATCGGAGATTGTTCATAATACAACAGGGGAGCTCGTACTGTTTTACCCCCCACAGTTACATCCAAATCTTCTGTATAAGGAACTTCGACCACCGCCCCAGAGAACCCCTGCATCTCCAATTTACGATTAGATATCAGAAACCTGCCTTTACGTAGGCATGATTTTTCAGCTCCCGAATCTACCATAAAAATGAATTGTTTGTTCCCTATCTCCACCCCTATCAATCGTTCCTCTGATGCATCGAGGGTCATCGATAGTACTGGACACGCAAGTGCTCTCTGTGGACTGTCCTATGCCGGGTGTCTCGTGGTACCCCCTTGGCTGAAAACATTTCCTGATACCATGGCCCCACTCCAAAGGGTGCAGGTGCACCATTTGCGGTTGTGCGAAAGGGTTGCCCTGGGTGTATGGCATGTGCTTGTGACATTGTGGGTGCTGCTGGACATTATGTGTTTACTCCCTATGTTCTTCTGGGTACCTTTGATCTTGCTGTTCTCGTCCCCTCCACCACCCATCGGTAGCCCATATGGGCTCCCTGGGTGGGGGTGGCAATAATGCTGTTCATTTTGGTAATTATTAATTGGCCTGCTTCTACACTCTCAGGAGAAATGCCCCCACCTTCCACAATTCCAACAATTTCCTTGTCCTCCCCTGGGTCCTGGTCCCCCATACCCGCCATTCCCTCTGTATCTGGACCACCCCTCTGTCTCCACCTCTTCCTCCCCGGGCACTCTGCACTTGCCACTTCGGTCCTCCGTACTGTTCTTGTCCATTCCACTGCGACTGACCATTGCCTGCCCAATTTGCTGCCATTCTCCCCTGCATTGCTACTGACCCCTCCTCCTCCTCCGCGTCTCTATCTGGAGGGAGTACAGCTACGGCTGCTGCGACCTTCACCAGTTTCGTTAGTATTAATTTTGTCTCGTCTGCCAACTGTCTCTGTGCTATCTCCTTCTCCCTCTCCTTGATCCTCTTGCAGTGGTGTACTATTATACTTTGTATTTTAGGCCAGCCTTTCGCTTCAATCCCTGCTATTTTGTCAAGCGCTTTCTGAACCTCTTTTGGAAGCCCTCTCTTTATTATAAAGTAAAACAAAGATGTTGATTGATCCCAGGCCGTACCCGTTTCCACTCTCCACATCTCCTGCACTCCTAAAATGAAATCCATAGCATCTTCCCCGTCATTCATTGTACATTGCATTACTGATTGTAAATCTGGTGTGTCTGGGAAGGTGTCTCTCAAAGCATCCCAGATCCTTGCGCGTACTGTATTAAAAGAGGCACCATCATGGCAGTCACAATCTAATGTTATCCCTGGGAATCCTGCCTTTGCCCAAACCCTGTCAGCTTGATCTCCCACTGCAGATACCAACAAACTTTTAACATCACCAACAGCTAGTGGAACCCCTACTGTGCGCTTCTCGAATGCATATATCCATTTACTTGCTCCCCCGACAGTGGGGGCAATCATTTCAATAAGTTGGCCTTATCCATCTGGGCCCAGGAAATGTAGTTTGGCCTCCCTCTTCCTCTATGTATCAGGGGCAGCTGTAACCTACTTTTTGTTCCTTTCCCAATACTCACCTTTGACCCTTTCTTTCCCAATGCTGCCATTCTTCCCACTCTTATCCTCAATCTCCCAGTCCAGTCTTCTTCCATGGCCCTCCCCAGAGGTGTTTCGTCTAGCCTCACTGGCATCCCTCCTGTTGCCAATCCCAATCTTTTCCCTTCTAACTCAACTTCCTCTATGTCACACCACAACTCCTCCATCTCTCCAGCGGCCGTTCCCTCTTCCCCCAGCTTCTCTCCAGGCGTGTGTTGTTCTAAATCTATTATTCTGGTTGGCTCTTCTTGTATTCGGAATAGTATCTCCCCCTTTTTTCCACCCTTCCTCTAGGGACCTGTCAGGCGTCTGCACCCTCTGTGTTTGCTCTGTCCTGGACGTGGCCGATCCACTTTGCTCACATATATCTCGTATCCTAGACAGTTCACTTCGGGGCCATAATTTTTCAATATCTATTGTGGGAGTGCTTACCTGTCTACTTGTTCTGGGACACTCATATGGTGGGGGTGCAGTCGATTGTGAGGCAACTGCGGGAGTAGGTGCGGACACATACACGGGATCACTATATCCCTCAGCCGGCACTGGCTTATTTCGGAGGGGATACAACCTTGTTACCTCTATTGATCATTCCTTCCCTTTGCCCTCTCTTTCATTTTCTTCTATTGCCAGGGGAGAGGTAGTTTGTTCTTGCGCTATTTCCTTTCTTTTGATTGGGGGCACTTCTTCGAACAGCCTCCACAAGTCTAATATCTCTCTTCTGTTGTGGAATTGTTTTCCTTTGTATTTTATGAACAAGCATGTGGCCACCATGTCCAGCATGCTTTTATCAAATGACTATCCTTGGGGCCATACCTGGGGTAGCCCTTCCCCCTTTAGTTCCGTGACCCATTGGTCATGGTATTTGGTTATGCGTTCTGCAGAGCCTGGTAAATTTTTACAAATATGGGCCAGGGGAGTTTCAGCCCCCATGCTGTTCCCCTGTCTTCCACCCACTTGTATCACCTTACATTAATCGGGATACCTTGTGCGCACACTTATAATGATGGCAGCTCTTGGATACTTATATATCTCTGTCACACCCTGGGTACTTAATTTCAAAAGGTCACACTTACCATGATCACTTTTCACCAAATCTTGATACAATCAATTTATCACTTTGTCACCACATTTGTAGTAACAAGGGATAACCTATTCAACACATGACGTCACTTTGACAAACGTTTTACTTACAACACATAACATACACCTCCCTTTGCTTCATTCACAGTTTTTTATTCAAAGGATCCCCTTTCCTCTGACCCGTTACACCCTCTGCCCTTTGAAATGTCGGAATCTCCCCTTATGGGTTAGAACAGATAAGAAAGAGAAAGTGTTTTCTAACTTTTACACCGAGTCTTCTACTCCTCTGAGACTCTTACTTATATTTTCCCTTGTTTCACTTATTCACAGTACTAGTCAAGACAGCACTATGCGGCGCTGCCTTCTACCCCCTTGCAGAGCTAGGTTCCCGTCTTCCTTTTTTACCTTGTACTCTTCTTAATTTATCCTAATGGCCATATGCAACAGAAACGACAAAAAGACAAATCACGTCTACGGGGTCACCACTTGAAAGTGAGCATCCCCCACTAAGGCAGTTAACCCCCTTCAATGAGAGGCAATAATGGACACACCCCAGCAGGGAATGAGACCAAGACCAAGTGCGGGTGAGATATAGAAGGTTTTATCTAAATCGATATAGGGCATGCAAAGGACTCTGCAAACTCCGAGAGCGCTCTGTCTAACAATAGCAAAGGCAATCATATTTATTACAAAAACACATCATGGGCGAGATAAGGTATAGGGGGCACATAGTCATGGGGATTGGATGGCGATGACTAGCTACTATGTATAATGTAGGTGCGGTGATCCATGATTGGCGGAGATCCACGTGGTGGCATCACGGATTGCTTGGGTCAGCTGGGCTCATCAGGGTGGAGAGTCAGGGTGCGAGCTGTCCATGTGGATACATTGCTGCAGTGCTAACAGTTTGCCCTTGTGGTCATTCATACACATTCATCACAAACTTCTATGTCAAGTTACCATATAAATCCTACAACACATCAATCTAATATCAGGGGGAAAACACAGAAAAACAGTATGTAATACGAGGCCTCCTTAATACATCACCATAAAGTTGCCATTAGCAAAGGACCCAGTCTCGTGAGTCCAGATGTCTTATCAGGGGCACGGGTTAGGCTACCTTTATTATTCTATTCCGTTAGATGTAGTGAGTGATAGCTTTACGGTATGTTAGTACAGGGGTAAATAACTGTCTCCATGGCCCGTTAAGCTTAGGGTGGACTGAAATACTATTGGGTCAGTAGGGGCACATAGCTGGCACCTCAACAGGTGGCGGAATTCGGGATCGGGTGGCTCATAATTCTTCTTGGCCTGGTCATGGCGGTACACAGTGATTATATGGCATCTGGTGTCGGAGGCATGGGGGAGGTAAAAACTTGGTGCGGGCCCAGCAGGAATGCGGGGAGGTGTAGCTGTAATGTTCTGGCAACAGAAAACTAGGGACCTTCAAGCCCGGTCGAGCCTTGGGGGGATGAGGGTAGTTGGATGTGCAGCTCTCTAGAAGGAGGGGGAGATGGCCTTGTAACTTTTCGCCATTCCCTGTTTACTGAACAGCATGAACACCATTATAGAGACGGGTTGCTTAGACTTGGGACATTATGTAAATTGCATATCTCTACGACTCGCGTGTGCTCATGCTTACAGGATCAATAGAGAGAAAGTTATCATTTACATCATACAACATTTTTCATTCTGTTGCTTGGAACCCATGAGGAAAATGAACATAAAACGTGAGGTAGAACCAGGTTCATGGGTGCATCGATCTCAGTGACAAATTACAACATTATGCTTCTGATCAGATAACGAGTCCAACTAACATTCCAATCAACAGCAGGTGTGGCTCAATACTTTAAATGGTTCACATGTGTCACTTACAATCATATCATACACGGGCACTTTATACATTGCTTTTTTAACCATTTTACGATAGCAGCAACCATGGGTGTACATACGTTTGACACCTTGACACAGAGATGTCTTGGGGTGGGCAAGAGTCGTACCATTTAATTTCAATCGGTAGTATGGGTTTTAAATCTTTTCACAAATGGCTTAACAACATAGATAAGAATGAGAGGCACAGGGATTTAACATTCAGGTTTAACATTTTCAGCCGGGGGAACAGGTTTGGGGTGTCATGAACACCATATATCATGAACGTGGGGGTGTGTGGGGGGTCAAGGTATCTTTCATAGGGACAACTTTGTTCTTTCCCAGACCCCAACTAAAAGTCAAGTCATCGCCAGGGCAATGATGTACTGCGGAAGGTAAATGATACAGTGTTTGTTCTGTTAGTTGTTCGCATCTATTTGCTCATGAGAACGGGCCTTCAGAGGAGCTGCCATGGGGAGGAGGCTGGGGGGAAGTGCAGGCTCACTGTGCACGATTAAGCGGGGGTGAGCTGCAGCTTCTGCAGGCGGCCTGTTCCACAGCAGCCTGGGTTTAGTATACTCAAAATGGAGTCTATGTTATGCTAAAAGGTGAGCCGTGCAGCCTCACGTGTCGATCCGCAGCCATCCTGCATCCTGGGCCCAGGCGCATAGGTGGCTGCCGATGAGTCATAAGCCTCACGTAGGAGAGGGATGTGAGGGAGGGAGTCCTAAAGACCAGTCCTCCCATACAATCTCCAAAATCGCCTGGAAAGTACTTTAAAAAATCATACATACATGAAGAAAATCCGCCTTATGGTTGCTGGGAAAAAAAGGCCTAATTCATAATAGTCCTTTTAAGCTAATTGTAAATCTGTATGTCCAGCAAATGGAGATGTGCTTCCTCCAGCCATCTGTCTCCCTATGCCAGGCTGTGACCAGATGTTTTTTTATGAGTCTCTTTGATGTTTCGTAGTTTGCTCTTTGAAGTTGTAGCCCCCAGTCTTTACATCTTTTAGTCATGCTCCAGCCAAGGGGAACTGTACTGCTATCACTGCCTTCAGAGCCAACAAGTCTGGGGAACACTGGGTTTTCCAAAAAAACAGGTTTTTTAAAAAAAAATAAATGGTAGCAGCACCCCTCTTCTGAAAGTACATGGCATGATAATATGTCCTGTGGTTCTTTCCCTCTTTGAGAGCCCATAGCCATAACGTTTTGCTCACTGTACCGTTCACAGATGGGAAATATCAATTTGCATATCAGTCTTTGTCCCGCCACATGGGTAGTTAAGCACCGAAATGCTATCGCAATTCCCTTCTGAACAAGAGTACCAACAGCAACCCCATACACATATTTCAGCATTATTGGGACTCATCAGTGAGGTGGGGCTGTGCCACTCTGAGCACAGTGAGCAGGGGGTCCACGTCTGGGTTTCCCCGGTAACTCAGGGTGACTAACCCCAAGTTCCTTGCAAATATTTTTAAATAAAGGTAGCAGGTGCCCCTTTCCAGAAAGAACATGGCATGGTAACCTGTTCTGTGGTTCCTTCCCACTTTGAGAGTCTGCAGCCATCACTTTTTGCTCACTGTACCTTTCACAGATGGGAAATATCCATTTGTATACCAGTCTTTGTCCCGCCCACATTGGCAGTCTAGCACCGAAATGCTATGACAATTCCCTTCTGAACAAGAATAACAACAGCAACCCCATACACGTGTTTCAGTTTTGTTGGGCCTCATTAGTGAGGGTGAGCTGTGCCTCTCTGAGCACAATGGTCAGGGTTTCTTAGTCTGGGTTCGCCCAGGTAACTCAGGGTAACCAACCCCAAATTCCTTGCAAATAGTTTTCCAAAAAGGTAGCAGGCACACCTCTCCAGAAAGAACATGGCATGATAACCTGTTCTGTGGTTCTTTCCCACTTTAAGAGTCCACAGCCGTCACTTTTTGCTCACTGTACCTTTCACAAATGGGATATAACCATTTGAATATCAGTCTTTGTCGCGGCCACATGGGCAGTCCAGCACCGAAATGCTATGGCAATTCCCTTCTGAACACCTTCCAGAGCACACTTTGTTGCAGTTGTAATTAGACGGGGGATGTAACATCCAGACCTGCAGTGGAGGGATTTCCTTGTGAAGTCTGCCCACCCACAAGCCAAAAGGGTTTGACTTGGGCCAACAGACATTTTTCCATGGAAAATAAAGTGGCTTTTAAAATGTCACTGGTATTTTTATGTGAAACATAATATACATTACTTTTTGTCAACATGCACCATGTCTTTTGCCATGACATTTTCTGTTAGCAGTGGTACATTTTCACATTTAAACTGCAAAGCCATTTTTGTGGTCAGTGTTTAGAAATCTTGCTTTGCAGGTGAAAGGGACCTTCAGTTTTCACTTGCAGCCACAAGCAAAGCCGTTTTTGTGTCAGTGTCGAAAATCCTGCTTTTCATATGCAAAGGACTTCTGTTTGGGGCCTTTGAATGCACCCCACAGTTCCCAAATGGGTTCCACCCAATAAACTGAAAAAATAAATCATTTAATCTTTTATAATATTGGGGGTACAGCCTTGTTAAACTCTTATAGGTCGAGACCCAATTCTGACAAAAGTAAATTAAACACATTCTTGTCTCACTCCCCTCCTGATGTGCACCTGTGTTGAAGGTTCACCCAAGCCATTCAACCTGAAACAGGCTACATTTTCAAGGTATACGAATTCTGAAGCATACAACAAATTATCTGGTATCCCCAGTTTTCTTGTGAGCTTTTGCCACAATTTAGATCTCTCCATGGTATCAAAGGCTTTTTTTTTAAATCAACACAGAGTACATATAATGTCAAGACATTGTGGGGTATCTTTTGCTCAAAAAGACGGAAATTGCATTTAGCTACGTTGGGCTTAAACATTGCAGGTCATTGAAAAGATGCTGAGATGAATGCCAAACTGAAAAGGCAGTATTTTATTTGCACCTGCCAGATATCATAATACTGTTTCAAATAAAGAGAAATCTACTTACTAGTTGGGCCTTGCATCTGATTGAAAAAGCTAAGAAAAATTAAAGGCGTATTCTACATGGAAAGCATGGCATTTGCAAACACAGAAACTGTGATCATGGATGTGAGTGCATGTTGAAGCTGAAATAATAAACACATGGAGTTCAACGTTCTCTTGCCAAAATGAACATATCATGATGAGAAAAAGAACAAATGACGGCAAGACACAATTACATAAAAAATAAACAGAAGGCCTCATGTGCCTAAGGAAATGTAACCTTCACAAACATAAGTGTCTGTTTCTAGAGGCATGACTTTAAGTTTCTATTTCCTGAGATGGGCTCAGTTTCTATTCAGAACACTCAAGCAGTGACCAGGAAGGCATTTTATTGGGACCTGTTTCAGATAAGCAACAAGATGACCATTAACCTTGGGAGAACAAAGATGGATGACTCTGAACCAGGCAAACGTCAACAATGGAGTAGATATTTAACAAATAATGCTGATCTGGCCTTTTTGTAATGTTGTCTCCATCTCCTCCAGGCCAAGTAGTGACAGTTGACACGCAAGTTAGCACCATGTGAAAATAAACATCATCCGAGATCTCAATCTATACACCAATTTCACTGAGGTTTGTGTCTGGATGGACTCTTTGGATAGTTGTGTGCTACAGGTCCGGCCGGACAAGGCTGATAAGTCCTGTCAAATGGATGGCCTACTCTTGATATTGGTCAGTACTCAGGCTGTTGTGGACTTATTAAAGGAGTTCTGGGCTGAGGCTACATCCTGCCAGACAGATCTTCCTTTTGTGGAAGATAAATTGGTTAATACAGGGGAGGTGTCCCCTGATTTTTTAGCACCAATGCCAGCATTGCAGTTGGTATCTGGCAGGCGTACACAGGCATCTTTACACCATGTCTGCTCTATTTCCGCAAAGTGTAAATCTTGCCTGTGTAAGAACCTACGAATTGGCAAAGTTTTTATGCCTGCAATTCCATATAAGACTTCCGCTGCCTTTGTCATGGACAGAAGAAACTATGTGATCTTGGATGTAGAAAAACCATCAGACTTTGAATCAAGGAAAGCCCTTAAAATGTGCTGGTCTGGTTATGTTCAAAAACATGGCCGGGCATCATAAAATCCTCAGAGTTTAGGGTTCTGTGCAGAGTAGAAATTGCCAGTTGGTGTTCTCAGAGTAATAAAAACTGGTGGATTGTAGCAGCAACAATCTTCCTAATTTTGGAGCATATTTAAAGACTTTTCCGATGGGACCTCCAACGTGAGACTCAAACATGATTTGTTTTAGTTTTTATGATCTCTAAATAGCTTTGTTTTATTGATTTTCCTGCTTTTCATATTCTTGATTCTGTGATTGGTTGTTTTGTAGTTGTTTGTTTTTGTGTGTTTGTTGTCATGGGATTATTTGTTTAGTGCTATATAAATAAATACACAAAAAAACAAGATGCCCTGTTCAGAGGAGACATGAAACTTAACTGTGAAATGAAAGTCAGGATCTGCATATATGTTTGAATATTCCCATGTGTTTCCATGGACAATCATAGTTTCTTAATTTTCTCAAGAATCACAAGTCACACCATAATGGTTCAAGTTTGACTAAAAAGTTGCTGAACAGGCCTATGTACTGAAGTCCATATTAAAATTCGACCTTGGGAACAAAAGTTACAACCTAAAATGTGTTCTTAACTTCCCAGAAAATGTCACAAAGCATAGATTCAGGGATGTGATAGCTTAATAAATTGGACATCTGGGTAGAACATTTCACATTAATAACTGTTATTTTTGTATAAACCATAAAAACTGTTGTTTGAACATGCAACCTTGTGCAAACATGGGAATCGTTTAATCAAGTGCGGCATGATTAGGGGAATCTAAATATGTATATATTGTTATGTTTATTTGTAAGATACAAACTTTCACCATCCCTCAAGGAGTCAGGTAAGGAAACCTTAACGGGGGGATCCCTCCCAAGGAAAAATGGGTCCCAAGAGACCCTGAATTCTAGAGTGTAGTTATAGCAACCGACCCAGATAGAAAATGTATAGACCCCAACTGTGCGAGCCAGAACATACAAAGAGGGGAGAGGTATCCTTTCCACAGACAGGTTTTGACAATTGTCTTCAGAACAAGGGGGCAGCGAAGAATCGGGGGAGAAAGAGGTTCACCCTAATATGTGTATTGGGAAATGTCATTTCCTTCGTACAGATTCCTGATCTCCAACCCAGAAAATCACCCAATATCACACAGTGCCAAAGTTCAATATCAAGAAAATGACAGCTGAGCAGGCAAATAACTCACACTTTCTGTGTACTCTTGAGGAAAAAGAGGGCAATCAAAGTACAGTTTCAGTGGGAGTGATCAGCTCTGGGGAATACTGGATCCCAAGCCACTCTCCTCTCCAAACGGCTTTTGACCAACAGAATTCCTGCCATACCTCTTCCCGTACAGCTCAAAAATGTCTATGGGAATGCTATTTGCATCGATGGGACTGTGGATCTAGAGATACAAATTGGGTGACATTGGTTAAAACACCAAGTGATAGTCATGACTGCACTACTGGGGAATGATCTCCTTCGGAGGTTATCACCTCTGATCGACTGTGTGAGCAAGGTCCTCTGTACCCAGACTAACCGACCTATCTAAATATGGATATATTGTGATGTGTATTTGTACGATACAAACGTTTGCCATGTAGTGACTTTTTAGGTGAAACATTGAAAAATTTAAAATGAAAAATCCAGTGGGTGGATTCTTCCCTTCCATCATTTGACCTACATAACTCAGGGAGCCTATCCACAGAGAAGGGCTTGGCCATTGTGGTGGAAAAGACTGTAGGGGTCCAATTAAAATTCAGGGCTAATAAGCTAGCACCTCTTCATTTCAATTTTTTCTGAGGTGTCGATTTTAGGTTAAAAAGTGGATGCACAAGCCTCGGGTCGGCAGGGGGAGGGAATGGCTGCCTAAAAACATCTGGGTACAACTACTGAAAACATGCTGCAGAATTAACATTGCCTGGGAGACCACAATTGGGAAAGACTAAAGAGGCTGGGCCATTTGAAAGGAGAGCAAAATAGAGGGATGAATGCTTGTGGCTATCCATTACTTGACCAGATCCCTGTGCTTCCCGAAAAGAGGGTTCTGAAACACTAATGTTTTTCCTGAGCACCAAACCCAGAACTCCAATGTAAGTAGTTTGGCCAACAGAATCAAGTGTGGAGATTTCTTTGATTTAATAACTTCCCCAATGTTTAATGCGTTGGGGTATAGAAGTAGACCCATAGTATATTTTGATGAATAGCAATTCAACTAACCCCCCTTTAGCCAAAGGACAATGGGTAAATTTGTAACATTCAAAATTAACAGACTCACTCCCAGTGTGTATAAAAACTGTAGTCTGTAAATGTAATCAGGTACACCTTTTTTCTTTGTCAACCCCACAATTCCATAAAGGAAATGTCCTTGTCTAAAAACGAAATTCCTAACTGTAACTATTCCTCAGACCTGGCCTTTAAGCAGAGGGGTGCAGAATATCTGGGGTTTTGGTGCTGGGCAGAGAAGTGCTTTGCTAAATGAATCATCGTGTAATTCCTTTACTTACAGATCACGAGGGCTTAGCAACATCTTGTGGTACACCCTACAACACACAACATGTTTCTCTTCATCAAGCTTTCTCAGTACTACAGAAAGGTTTTGCACTAAACAGTGTATATGATGACACAATTTTAAAAGCATTTTCAAAGCAAAACTAGTAGTCACATGATATGCATCTGTCACTTGTTAAGGGACTTTAATTCAGCCCTCCAACTAAGTCAATGCCTGGTCTGGGATGCCCAAGGGAAGCCCTTATTTATATATCTTTATGACAAGTTATAATCTGGATGATAAACCCTTATATAACACCCCTCTCTTTGAATCCCCCTGACCTCACTGAGCCAAGAAGTAGGTTTGTTTTGCAAATGAACAGATTAATTAATATTTGATATCACACTTAAGAATATGACAGTGATCAGCAATGGATAATATTACAATTGTACGCTTATTTAATTGGTTGGTATAGAGAGGATAAGGTAGCTGAGAATGCTTTTATGGATTCAAGGAAATGCAATGGTGGAAAAGAATGCAGCACAGAAATAACTGAGATGGTTTCAACAAGAGATAATATGATCACTTTTACTTTTGACAATTCACTCCCCCCTATGCAAGATAAGGAGATGGAAGGAGAGCACACAATATTCAGGAATACAATCAAAATGCAATTCAATTTTCAATTCCCCCCAGCAAGCTTAGAACACAGGGATGATTTTAAAACACAGGCAAAAATACTTAAAATGTGATTTGCAAAGAAGTGAAAATATGCTAAAAATGATTTTAATTCCCTATAGGAGATCCAGGGTAGGTGACAGCTACTTTGAATTAGTTCAGGTCTACACTATCAATGATTCATGAGGGATTATTAGGTTGAAAATGAATTTCAGCAATGCAAGCAAGAGCAGCTATATTTTTACAGGTGTAGAAATGAGTCAAATTGCAATTTGCGGCACTTTTTCTGAGTGCGTCGAGCGTGATTACAGAAAAACTATAAGGAATAGAAAGTCTGGGTTCGTTGGAAAGCTCAGGATCTTAGCTTTAAAATGAAAGTTAAATCTCGTTCCTAGCACATGCGGTTCCAAATATACAGACAATTTTGTGAAGGTAGTTTTTCAGAAATGAAATAATGATTCAGAATGGCAAAATGACACTTTTACAGGTTTAATCAGAGAATGGACACATAATTTCTATGATGCAGTTCTGGACAGGTTAAAATGGTTTGAATCAGATTATTTTAGACTAAGAGATTGGTTCTGGCACAGTTTTCAGGATACTCACTCCTAGTCTTGGAAGGAATGGGCCTCCGTCAACGATCTGGTCAACAGGTTTAGCTGCGGTTCTCTCGCCACGGACGGTCTCTGGTACTGGTTCTGCTCACAGCGATCTGGGTCAGCTCTGCTCTGCTGGTCTGGATCTCTGGTTCTGGCAAAAGTTCTTGGCACTGCACAGCGGTCTGGATACAGCTCTGCCTTCTGGGTCCTGGCACAGGGTTCTAGCCAGAATCAAACAGCACAGCCCGGCTGTTGAAGAGTGGAGTTAGGTTGCAAAAGATTTTGAGGCCTGCTGAAAAAGGATTCAGCTGGTGGTTCAGGCCCCTCTGCTACAAGTTCTGGAGTCTGTATTATAAGTTCTGGTTCTGGAGTCTTCTGGATATTGTCTGGTCCCGCAAAATGCTTCGCAAGAAATCAGTTTGAAGTGGAAAGTGAATGTCCCTTCCTGGGTCTTAGTGGCTCTTTTTATGTCTTTTGAAAGTGGGTGGGGAGGCTGACTTTCTATGCCCCACCCTCTCATGATCCTGATAGGCTAGATAATTCTCTGTGCTCTCAAATTCTCTGCGCTCTCACTGGGGAACTAAGTAGTGAGTCAGGATGAGTCAGAGTGATGCTATTTTTATGGCTGGCTGAAGTCCCTCCCCTTTGCATTTACTTAGAAAAACGATTTTTCATAACCACACATGCTTCCCAAATACACAAGTTGTTGAAATGACATGTACACATTGCAGATGAATTAAGGTACATTCTTGCCCAACTCTGATCTTCCTAAGAGCTTGGGTTCAGAAATGACAACTTATTTTCATTTTTAGTGGGTTTTGCCATATTGAACTTTTAGCTGAATTAACACAGAGGTACACCTCCCTTCTGGGCATATTACAGTAATTTACTAGGTCTCTAACATAAGCACAGTGTCTGCAATATTAATAAATAGCGGGGTTCGGTCCCAAAACATCGTACGGAATTGAGTTTAGACTCAAATTGTAGGTACATTTTTCATATTAAGGATCTCCAAATTGTACATTTCTGTCATCTGGTTACAATTAGTTATCAGTATTCTTATAAAACATATATTTGCCTTCAATTCAATTCACAAAAGTGTCTGGGTCCACCCCTAGAAACTTGGTGAGTCAGAGATCACATGTCCTTCCTTCCAGGCAGAGCACTGTTTACAGATACACATCAAATCAGCATATTCTATTCAATTGAAAGAGTCTATTGTGTTGTTTCCTGCAGGCTGCAGGGAAGTCCCCTCCTTCCCAATCAACAGGGCCGTGTGATATCCTGGGCTGTTGCTGGTAATGCTAGGTGTTAAGACTTCCCATGAACAGAAGGCCTCTTGAACTGTTAATTGAATCAGGCTGCCTTTTTGTGAGGGCCTGGGAACAGCAGGGGTTGAGAATCCTCATTAATCAGCAAGCCTTTGAAGTCCCAGCTAGCTCAGGATCCTTTTGCAACTCCTGAAATACAGTTCTCCTATCAGAGTTTAGATCGCTAGCACCGGTTAGTGTCCAATGCCGGTACTGCCCCTATTTTTGGGAGCTGTCTTGAATTAATACATTTCAAAAAGAAAGGATTTTACTTGATAGTATATGATCCTTGCTTGACATGGCATTGATGTGGATCTGCAGTAGAGTAAAGTAGAACACTCAACCAGAGTTGGATTTTTGTTTGGTGGTTTTGTGCCCATGATCTTAGCAATTTTTGACATTAATAAAAACAGATTTTGAACAGAACCATTTTTCTTTGCACTGGTGGGAGGCAGGTCAGGCAACCATTTTGGTGTGCGCAAAACTGCACGGTTTTCCTGGATTCTGGCGCAAATGTGGGCTTTTCGCCATCTTGGAATTTCTAAGACCACAGCAAGCCCCCCGCCCGACTGCACTTTGATTACGAGTCGAGGGGGATTCGGGTGCAAAGGATGTTTTGACCCACGCGCTGGGAGGTCCGCATCATCTTCTTCTGATTCCGCAGATGGCACAATTCAGCATCTTTTCCGATTCCGCAGATGGCAAAGTTCAGCATTTTTTTCCCTTCATCAGGGTGGCTCGATCGGTTCTCCTCGCCAGTCCTGATGGGAGTTTCGGGCGATACCCTGGGCCCCTCGGATCTTTGCTCTCATTCCCCGGGTCGTCCTCCTTGGTCAGTCTCCATGGTTTCATCTCTCCTAGGATGACAAAGCAAAGCGGCAATACCTATTCGTAGACATTTCTCCCCCACTATTGATATAGTGGGGCCGCATATACATTTTATAAATCAAGAGACATTTACATTCTTATTTTAAAAAACAAGATATAATTAGGAGATATTTGCATTCTGTTACTATATTTTTGATATGTGGAATATTTTAGGGTTGGAGTTTTTATTGATTTGGGGCGGCCCCCTCTGGGATTCCAGAGGATTCCTCCAGTTGTTGCAGAATGTACCTGGGATGGCAACACTTTAGCTGATTAGTATGGACCCACTTATCTTCCCCCTATGCCGAACTACCTTTGGGGATGCGGATCTTGTAGGCGAATGGGGAGATCTTGTCTACAATTTCAAAAGGTCCCTTCCATGTAGGCATACATTTTCACTGTTTGGCCTGGTTCCTTTGGAAATTGTATAGATAGACCCGGTCTCCCACATTGTATTCTTTCCAGGTAGTCTTCAGGTCATAGTGAGTTTTCATACTCTCGGCTGATCGTTCTAGATTCCGCCTAGCATAGGCAAAAGCATGTTGGAGGTGTTTCCTTAAATTCTCAACGTATTCGTGAGTTGTGGAGGCATTTATTAATGTCTGCTCTTGGCTCCTGTAGAGCAAATGCTGGGGAAGCACCATCTTGCATTCAGTCATCAGCTCAAACAGTGACATTTTAGTTGCAGATGAAGGGGTAGATCTGATGGCCATTAGGACAAGAGGTAATCAGATGTCCCAACTTGGCCCAGAATCTGCCACAAACTTTTTGAAGATGCTCACAATGGTTCTGTTGTATCTCTCCAGTGCACCATAAGAGGCTGGCCGGTAAGCAATATGTAGCTTCCTTTTAACCCACAGTATCTCCCACATCTTTGTCATTACTTCACTGGTGAAGTGGCTACCTCTGTCGGACTCCATGCTTTGGGGTAGTCCAATACGCGAAAAGATGTGGTTGATCATCAGGGCAGCTGCTGTTTCTGCCTTGCAGTTTGGGGCCGGGAGACATTCCACCCATTTAGTAAATAAGCATGTCACTGTCAACAAGTACTTATTTCCCCTAGAGGAGCTAATCACGGGGCCTATGAAGTCGACTTGCAAATCTGACCATGGCAGTGTCATCCCCCTCTTTTGGAGAGGCGCATGGTGTGTGAGGGATGTTGAATGAAATTGTGCACACACAAGACACCCCTTCAAGTATTGGTTGAGGTCCTGCCCCATGTGTGGCCAGTATGCAACCTCTCTTAAGATCTCAAGTGTTGTATGAAACCCCCTATGACCGGCTGTGGCCGCATCATGGGCGTGACTTAACATCAGGCTTCGGAATGAGGTAGGAACCACCCACTGATCATGGCCAGCTTGGGATTTCCTTACCAACATTCGTCCTGGATTCGGAACATTTTTGGACATTTCATCAACACTCTAAGGTCCTCTTTCCCAATGTAATCGGTATCCGTCAGGGGAAAGTTTTCAGGGTCCTCAATGTGTTGGTAAAACTTACCAATTATTGGATCCCCCTTCTGAGCCATAACCAAATCAGCATCTGGGGTCTCCTTACTCCATTGTGCAGTTGAAAGATCATTGTGAGCATTTGTCTGGGACCTAGTGATAGCAGTGACCTGGATTTCCCCCAACAGGGACTCAATCTCTATTAGATCCCCTTGGATGTTCCCGGTTTTGGCCAGCTGATCAGTAAAGTCATTTCCAGTTTTGTCTGGTCCCTCTACTTTGGAATGACCCTTGATCTTTTTCCAGTAGATGGTCATCCCATTCACGGTGACCAGATCATCAATGTTTTGAATTAACTTCCCATGTTTCAAGGGTTTGCTCCACGAACCCGTTCCGTACATAATCTGAATCTGTGATTATGACCAGTTCGTGGAGTTGATGTTGGACAGCAGTGAGTATGGCTTGATACACAGCCATCAATTCTGCCACCTGACTACTTCGGGGACTAATTTTGTATCCAGCGGAGGGTTCTGGGGACTCATTCACCCATGCATTCCCTACGCCGACCACAAGTTCTTTTACCCCGTTGTTGTCAACATGGTAAGAGCATCCATCCACATAGACAGTGGGCATTCCCTCACACTTGTCTCCTTCAAAGACTTTGTGTGGGGAATTAAGGTATGCCTCCATGTTGTCCTTGATTTTTAGACTTTCGTCCTCGAGACAGTTTTCTCTGGCACAATCATGCAAGTCAGCCAGACCTTGCGCAAGGGGCCTCTTCTTGTTTTGGCCATATCTGACCTCCACAGGAAAGACTTGTATTGACAGAATCCAGGAAGTAATTCAGGAGTTACTCACATTTCCAGCTCGGATTCTGTCACTTTGGAGGTATTGCAGAGGCTGGTGTGGAGTCTCCACTATGATGTGTTCCCCCTGGATAAATGGGCGGTAATTCTTCATTGCCCACACCGTTGCCAGGAGTGCCTTCTCACAATCGTTGAATTTTTCCTCCACAGAGGATAAAAAATGTGCTCGCATAGGAGATTACTTTATTGACCTTGTCATGCTTTTGATATAAAACTGCAGTCAAGCATGTATTAGAGAACCATGTCTCCAAGAAAAACTCCTTGTTTCTGACAGGGTAAGCTATGCAGGGCGCTTGTGAGAGGCTTCTTTTGTGCTGTCTTACTGCCTCGGATTGTTCTGGACCCCATTCCTACTTGACCCCCCCTTCAAGAGATGAATCAGGGGTCTGGTGATCTCTGCGTAGCCCTCAATGAACTTTCTGCTGTAATAAGTCAGTCCAAGGAGGCTCCTTAGTTCCCGCAGAGTTGTGGGGTCTTTCAGTTTCTGAAGTGCTTCCACTTTATTTTCCTGGGGACAGAGACCCTGAGGAGTAATCTCATGCCTCAAGAAATGAACACGGGTTCTACAACACTGTGCTTTCCGAAAGGAAAGTTTTGCTCCGGCGGCCCTCAACTGTGTCAGAACATAACAGATCTCCGCTATGTGTTCCTCCACAGATGAACTTTTGATGAGGACATCATCTACATAAGCCAGGTTAACCCTTGCACCCAGGTCGGGCATGGCCTTATGTAGGAAAATGTTGAATTCATTGCTGGAGTTGAGATATCCGAAGGGAGTCCGGGTCCATGTGTACTGCTGGCCCCCAAAGGTAAAAGCCAGTTTGTATTGGTCCTCCCTACTGATAGGCACGGTCCAGTATCCATTGATCAGGTCTATTGCAGTGAATACCTGAGACCCCTGGATCTGGGCCAGCCCTTGGTCAATGTAGGGAAGAGGCCATCGGGAAGTATGGACCCGTTTGTTGAGCTCCATAAGGTCGGCGCAGAGTCTCCACTGGCCGTTTGGCTTCAATATTCCCAGCACCGGATTATTGAAGGTGCTGTGAACTGGACAGATTATTTCCCAGGACTCAAGGTTCTTAATTATTTCAGTAAGGGACTCCATGGATGCGAGAGGCAAGCGATATTGCTTCACAAACACTGGAGTCATGTCAGGGTCCGTGGGAATTGTTGTTGTGTGGATGTCGGTGTGACCACAGTCATATGAGTCTACCGGAAAGAGATCTTGGAAATCCAAGAAAACTTGTTTCAACTTTTGCTTATGTTCCAGAGTCACACAGGCATCAGCTAGGTTGGCTCTCTCTTCCACCATCTGCCTGAAGCCTGGAAAGACTTCTGGTTTTGCTATCTCAGCGGCCTCCTCCAGCTGGGTGGAGTAGTCCCTGGTCAGAGTGCTGATTTGGACTGGAGGCTTCAGGTGGGAAAGGCAGCCCTCATGGACCTGAAAAATTACCTCATCCCTTCTGAAGTCACAAGTCATATCTTCCTTACCATAAGGGCAGGAAGTGTACACCAGGAAGTTCCCCCCAGGCCGGGTAAAGATCCTGTCTGGTGTTGTATTGTCATCACTGTCACTGTCAAAACAGTCCTTGGGGATTGGTCCTAACAGTTCATTTCCTAGATCAATGGAGAACTGTCAGTCAACAACCGGCATTCCAATAATGGTGCCTGCGGCTAGAGTAATACTCTTTAAGTCGCTGTTATCCACCTCTATTAGAATGGTGTCATGTTCTATGTTGACTAATGGTGTTGGGTTTACCCCCAACCCTTGCTGTTGGAGAGAAGCATTTAGATGAATATAAGCATCAGGGTTTTTCAATTTTTGTCCTCTTTTGACTTTCACTTTGAGGGAGAATTGTCGGGTCCTTTCTGGGAGGGTGACTTCCTCTTTAACCTGAATTTCAACTGCAAAAGGTAGCAATTGAGCTGACCTTTCTGGATCATCAAAGCCCATGGGATTATCCGCTAAACGGGACCAAGCTTTGAAGCTTATTAGGTCCAAACTAATGGCAAAGCGATTGAGAATGTCACTGCCTAAGTAAAAGGCGGCAGTGACATCTCGCACGACCCAACAATTATGGACTATGCTCTTGTTGCCAATGGAGATTTTGAGCATACACCTGCTTGGCAGGAGATGTTTGGAATTGGGTGTTTCCAGATCCATTTCCCATTTGTCTATCAGTTTGAATGTGGGAATGGCTGGATCTTTTGGAAGTTGGCAGAACATGGCTTCGCTGATGAAGCTCTTACCGTTGTTCACACACACTCGGGCGAGAACAGACTCCTTCCCATCATTTAACTGAACAGGGATGAACAACTGCTCTCCAATTTGTTGAATATCAGCCAGGCTCTGAGCTGATTTCACATCTTTCTGGACTATCGGAGTGGGAATGTCTGATTGTGGATTAGTAAAGAATTTCAGAGTGTTTCCTTCCAGTGTGGAATACCACCTTAAACTGGAAGGAAGGTTGATTTTCAGAAATAGAGAGGACCCCCCATCACCAGTCTGTTGTCCTACTGCTATTACTGTCACGTCTGGAATTTAGTTATTCTGGAAGTGAAATTCTACTTGGTCAGATTTTTGTTCAACCATGTGGCATGTGCCGTTTAAACTAACATGGTTGACACTCTGTTTTAATTTCATTGGTCGGCTAGTCTGGGTCCAGAGGACCTTGTTTACGCAATCTATTAGGGGTGACAACCTTCTCAGGAGGTCATTCCCTAGTAAACAAGGGGTGCCCTCTGAGTCACTACTATGACCTGGTGTTTCACCTTGTGTCGCCCAATTTTGATGTCCAAATCTGCAGTCCCCTCGACGGGAATTTCCTCCTGTCAAAGTTCTGAAGTTGTCCAGGAAGAGAGGTGAGAGGAATTCGGTAATTCTCCCCCCTTCCTGCATTTAGTTCATCAAAGGCCCTTTTGGACAAAAGGGGAGCTTGGGATCCAGTGGCCACCAGTGCCAAAAATTATACCCTGCCCCTCTACTTGTACCGGGGCATAGTATCTTCCCTCCTTCTCCTCAAGGGGGCACAGATTATGCACATTTTTGGACAACTGGTGGGCTAATTTTCTGGTTTTGGACATTGAGAGAGAAGAGATTTGGGCAGAGTTCAGCAGGGAGTTTTGGGAATCTGAAAGAAAAAGTTGGCAATTGGATATTGATGTGGTTTTGGGTTCCCCTGGTTCCGGTTCTGGGCCGCCCCCCGCTTTTTGGAGGCAGTCACCAGGATGGGTTTGAACCATGGGTTTTCAGTATTGTTGGTTCTGGGATAGAATGATGGGCGGCGACAGCTCAATCCCCACATCTACCCAGTCTATGGATGCGGTTTTGGGTTCCCCTGGTTCCGGTTCTGGGCCGCCCCCCCCTTTTTGGAGGCAGTCACCAGGATGGGTTTGAACCAGGGGTTTTCGGTATTGTTGATTCTGGGATAGAATGATGGGCGGCGACAGCTCAATCCCCACATCGATCCAGTCTGGATTGGAAGCCCTTGGGACCCATTTTTCCTTGGGAGGAGTTCCCCCATCTCTGAAGGAGAAGATCTTTTCCCCAGGATCCTCTGAGGATCCCTCTCCCTCAAATTGGAAGACCTGTACCTCCTCCACAAAATGGGTCTGTTTGGGTCCTTTGTTTCTCCTACCTCCTCTCTGCTCCTTGAGTGGCAGACTTTCAGGGGTAGGAGATTTTGTTTCCGGTTCCTGGGTTTCCAGGGGCTGTTTACAAGTGGGGAAGGAAGCTTCCTCCAAGGCTTTACACCCCCTTCCCCTTATGCCTCCTCCCTGGGAACCGGTGGGTTATCGGGGTGCTGCCCCCGTCATTGTTCTGGATCACCAGGTCCAGAGTTTGGGGCATTCTGCGCTGGCATGCTCATCTGAGGGGTCTGTTGCGCCCTCAGCATGTGACCCAGATCCCGTGCCATATTTTGAACCTGGCGCTCTAACTGTGAAACCCGCTCAGGCTGATACAGGGTTCTGTTTTCTCCCCTGGGCTGATCCCGGGAAGGGTAGCTATCCCTCTCCTGGATTAGGTTGTCTGGGCTCAGGGAATTGGGGAAAGAAGGATGGATGATTTTGGGGCTGGAAGTTGGGTGGATACCTGGGGAAAAAGTTCTGCCCAGGGTTTGGTGAATTTCTGCCCTCCTGTGGGAAGTTAGGAGGGAAGTTCCCTGGGTTGGGTGCCTGGTTGGATCCCCCCCCTTGGGCTGGAGGGGTCCACACATACCCCAGGATGGGTCGGTTTCCCTTGTAGCGGGGACTTACATAGTCAGGGGAGCGAGGGACCCCATTTGTGGGACTACCTCCTTGACTTCCTGTCTGTGACTGGCCCGAGGGCCTTCTGGGCTGAGAATTATTCGGTGCAGGTAGGTTTTTAGGCCCCCCCATCTCCAAATCTAAAATGGGGGCAACCTTTACCTCTGCCACCTTGGCAGCAGCAGGGGCGCTGGTCGATTTGTGGCTTTTCTGAGCGTTATTTTTATTTTCTATGGGCTGCTGCACCTCATAGATCCGGGTAGACTGTTCAATGACCCAGTCTAGTGACCTTTTCTCGTGAAAATCTCTCACTAGCTGGGTCATTATGTATTTGGGTAAGGCATGGAAAAACGTATTTACAAACTCTTTACTGTCCGTGCGCACCCTTCTGGTAGTCTGCGCAAAGGTACGCTTCAATTCCTGCACAAATTCTTGTGGGGCCTGATGCTCCCCACATTGCAAATTGTAGGCTGCCTTGCGAGCCTCTTGGGGATTTCTGTGAACAGAAAAATGTTTCAAGATGGCCGCCCTATATGTGGACCATCTTGAATGGTTTTGGTCCTCCAGCCCCACAAAGAAACTGGAGTATTCTGGGGAGAATGTCCATTTGACATACTGAATGCAGCTACTGCTGTCCTTCAAATGGAAAGTCTCCATCATTTGCTCATAAAGCTCCAAGTGTTCCCAAACAGAATACTGCGTTCTTGTGATAAGGGGTGATGACACTCCTTATTGCCTTAATCTGTTTTAAGGGGTCCTTAAGGAAGGCCCTTTTTTGCCTTATTGGCCTTTTTGGTTTGGGTAATCCTGGTCCATTCATCCTCTGACTCAGAAGCACTGCTCCCAGAGGTGCCCGTCTGATCTTCCAGGTTTTCCCGGATTCTGCGAGCCTGGGAATGGCTGGCAGAATGTGGGGTCTTGGTCTCCTGTGTCCTGTGATGCTCAGAGGTGTCTTCAGATTCCTCCTTGCTGCCAGGATTTGATGAGTCCCCCCCCCTGACCTAACTGGGCAGAGGTTTTCAGGATGCCCTTGGTGGGCCTACTCTCCTGGGGTTCCCCACTAAATTGCACTGTACTTAGGTGCCCATACCCGGATGCCCGCCCATCCATTCCTGGTTGGTACTGGCCTGTGAGCCCCATACTTTTGGATGGATGGTAATCTGCCATCCCCGTGGCCCTGAGCTCATGTGCGCCATGGGACATGGGGGTGGTAGAGTCCAAGGACTGGGAGAGATGAAGGCCTCTGTTACTAGGGCTCCTGAGGTTATGCTCAGGTGTTTCCCTGTCCCAGCGAACCTCATCTCTATCAGCCCCTGCTCCCTGTTGCCATGCAAGAGCCTGTGCTTTCAGTTCCTCAGTTAAGGCCTTACTAGACTCTATCAGTCTCTCCTGCATGGCTACCTGTTGCTGGAGCCTATCATTGTCCTGACAGAGAGCCTCATTCTCTCTCTGTGCTTCCTGGTTAGTCTTGGAGTACTGGGCCAGTCTTTGCTGCAGGAGGGTTACCTCCTGAGTCCCATCCCTACTGGCCTTCTCCTTTCTTGCCAGAGCATCTTCCACCATCCTGGTGTGCTCTAACAAGTTCTTATGCTCTTTTTGGATGTCACCCAGTCCCTGGAGGGCCAAGTGATTTTCTTCAAATTTTTCTTTTAATCGGCAGACTTCCTGGCCTAAGGTGTCCCTTTCCTGACTAAGAGCCTGCATCTTTGCCGCCAGGTCATCCCTCTGCCTTTGAAAGGCACCAGCTCTCTGGCGCTCCTGATCAAACTCTGCCTGGGTATCCAGGTCTTTCAGAATCATTGTGTTGCTCTCTGCCTTTTCCCTATCTAGATGACTTTGCAGGGTGGCTACCTGCTCTGTGCATGCCCTGTTGAAGTCTAGTTGTTGCTCCAGCTTTTTCT
Organism: Ambystoma mexicanum; assembly: GCF_040938575.1. Lineage (NCBI taxonomy): Eukaryota > Metazoa > Chordata > Amphibia > Caudata > Ambystomatidae > Ambystoma > Ambystoma mexicanum. Next base: position 563,221,729 of record NC_090935.1, read on the forward strand.
GGCTTTGTAGTAGGGAGTCCAAACCTTCTTGGTACTCCTTCTGCAAGGCCAGAAATCTGGTATCCTGGTCAGAATGTTCCTGTTGCAGGATACCCATATCCTCTTTTATTTTAATGATAAACTGCCTACTATCATTTTCTGACTCCTGGCTCCTCTTCAGCCTCTGCTCAGAAGAGACCAGGTCAGATTGGGCCTTCTCTAATGCCATCAGTTGCCTATTTGCCAGATCTTGGCCTTCAGCACATTTGTCCTGTATGGCTCCCATATATAAATATAAATATGCCGCTACCCAGGCAATCTTGTTGTGCTCATCCTTGGCCTTAGGGGCCATATATAGTTCACTCAGGGCCACATGTAAGGGACCCTGATCTCTCCATTTATATGACCCAGTTACAGTGACCTGCTGCGCGATTGCCTGCAACCACAAATTTTGGTCCTGTTCAGTCCCCTCACCTCTCACAAATAGTTTATGTAAGAGGTGCTCTCTAGCTATTTTGATATCTACCAAGGACATCATTCTGGAAATTGATTTCCTTCCTGACTTACAGAAGTTAGTATTTTATTTTGCAAAACAGACCGTTTCCTTAGAACGTTCCTTTGAGGAGTGTTTTTACAGTGTAATACAGCGTGGTGATCCAACAGGATTTATGTATCCTATCAGTTAGCACACTGTATCAAGCTGCACAAGTGGTAGATCTAATCCAGATGTCCCGGCTCGAGCCCCCACTCTGTTAAGGGACTTCAATTCACCACTCCAACTAAGTCAATGCCTGCTCTGGGATGCCCAAGGGAAGCCCTTATTTATATATTTTTATGACAAGTTATAATCTGGATGATAAACCCTTATATAACACCCCTCTCTTTGAATCCCCCTGCCTCACTGAGCCAAGAAGTAGGTTTGTTTTGCAAATGAACAGATTTATTGAAAAATTAAACAAGATATATATATCACACTTTTATAATAAATTAATATTTGATATCACACTTAAGAATATGACAGTGATCAACAATGGATAATATTACAATTGTACACTTATTTAATTACTTAGGAGTTGGTATAGAGAGGATAAGGTAGCTGAGAATGCTTTTATGGATTCAAGGAAATGCAATGGTGGAAAAGAATGCAGCACAGAAATAACTGAGATGGTTTCCACAAGAGATAATATGATCACTTTTTCTTTTGACAAGTCACTCTCCCCCTATGCAATATAAGGAGATGGAAGGAGAGCACACAATATTCAGGAATACAATCAAAATGCAATTCAATTTTCAATTCCCCCCAGCAAGCTTAGAACACAGGGATGATTTTAAAACACAGGCAAAAATACTTTAAATGTGATTTGCAAAGAAGTGAACATATGCTAAAAATGATTTTAATTCCCTATAGGAGATCCAGGGTAGGTGACATCTACTTTGAATTAGTTCAGGTCTACACTATCAATGATTCATGAGGGATTATTAGGTTGAAAATGAATTTCAGAAATGCAAGCAAGAGCAGCTATATTTTTACAGGTGTAGAAATGAGTCAAATTGCAATTTGCGGCACTTTTTCCGAGTGCGTCGAGCGTGATTATGGAAAAACTATAAGTCCGTTCTGGGTGCGTTGGAAAGCTCAGGATCTTAGCTTTAAAATAAATCTCGTTCCTAGCACATGCGGTTCCAAAGATACAGACGATTTTGTAAAGGTAGTTTTTCAGAAATGAAATAATGATTCAGAATGGCAAAATTACACTTTTACAGGTTTAATCAGAGAATGGACACACGATTTCTATGATGCAGTTCTGGACAGGTTAAAATGGTTTGAATCAGATTATTTTAGACTAAGAGATTGGTTCTGGCACAGTTTTCAGGATACTCACTCCTATTCTTGGAAGGAATGGGCCTCTGTCACCGATCTGGTCAACAGGTTTAGCTGCGGTTCTCTCGCCACAGATGGTCTATGGTACCGGTTCTGCTCACAGTGATCTGGGTCAGCTCTGCTCTGCTGGTCTGGATCTCTGGTTCTGGCAAAGGTTCTTGGCACTGCACAGCGGTCTCGATACAGCTCTGCTTTCTGGGTCCTGGCACAGGGTTCTAGCCAGAATCAAACAGCACAGCCCGGCTGTTGAAGAGTGGAGTTAGGTTGCAAAAGATTTCGAGGCCTGCTGAAAAAGGATTCAGCTGGTGGTTCATGCCCCTCTGGAGTCTGGATTCTAAGTTCTGGAGTCTTCTGGATATTGTCTGGTCCGGCAAAATGCTTCGCAAGAAATCAGTTTGAAGTGGAAAGTGAATGTCCGTTCCTGGGTTTTAGTGGCTCTTTTTATGTCTTTAGAAAGTGAGTGGGGAGGCTGACTTTCTATGCCCCACCCTCTCATGATCCTGATAGGCTAGAGAATTCTCTGTGCTCTCACTGGGGAACTAAGTAGTGAATCAGGATGAGTCAGAGTGATGCTATTTTTATGGTTGGCTGAATTCCCTCCCCTTTGCATTTACTTAGAAAAACGATTTTTCATAACCACACGTGCTTTCCAAATAAAGTTGTTGAAATGACATGTACACATTACAGATGAATTAAGGTACATTCTTGCCCAACTCTGATCTTCCTAAGAGCTTGGGTTCAGAAATGACAACTTATTTTCATTTTTAGTGGGTTTTGCCATATTGGACTTTTAGCCGAATTTACACAGAGGTACACCCCCCTTCTGGGCATATTACAGTAATTTACTAGGTCTCTAACATAAGCACAGTGTCTGCAATATTAATAAATAGCGGGGTTCGGTCCCAAAACATCATACAGAATTGAGTTTAGACTCAAATTGTAGGTACATTTTTCATATTAAGGATGTCCAAATTGTACATTTCTGTCATCTGGTTACAATTAGTTATCAGTATTCTTATAAAACATATATTTGCCTTCAATTCAATTCACAAAAGTGTCTGGGTCCGCACCCAGAAACTTGGTGAGTCAGAGATCACATGTCCTTCCTTCCAGGTAGAGCCCTGTTTACAGATACACATCAAATCAGCATATTCTATTCAATTGAAAGAGTCTATTGTGTTGTTTCCTGCAGGCTGCAGGGAAGTCCCCTCCTTCCCAATCAACAGGGCCATGTGATATCCTGGGCTGTTGCTGGGAATGCTAGGTGTTAAGACTTCCCATGAACAGAAGGCCTCTTGAAGTGTTAATTGAATCAAGCTGCCTTTTTGTGAGGGCCTGGGAACAGCAGGGGTTGAGAATTCTCATTAATCAGCAAGCCTTTGAAGTCCCAGCTAGCTCAGGATCCTTTTGCAACTCCTGAAATACAGTTCTCCTATCAGAGTTTAGATCGTTAGCGCCGGTTAGTGTCCAATGCCGGTACTGCACCTATTTTTGGGAGCTGTCTTGAATTAATACATTTCAAAAAGAAAGGATTTTACTTGATAGTATATGATCCTTGCTTGACATGGCATTGATGTGGATCTGCAGTAGAGTGAAGTAGAACACTCAACCAGAGTTGGATTTTTGTTTGGTGGTTTCGTGCCCATGATCTTAGCAATTTTTGACATTAATAAAAACAGATTTTGAGCAGAACCATCTTTCTTTGCACTGGTGGGTGGCAGGTCAGGCGACCATTTTGGTGTGCGCAAAACTGCGTGGTTTTCCTGGATTCTGGCGCAAATGTGGGCTTTTCGCCATCTTGGATTTTCTAAGCCCACAACACCAAATGTTGTAGCATAATAGTTCAAACGTGGGTCAAGACACCCAACACACTCCAGTAGAGACATTATTTAAACTGTCGGATGTATTCTGACTATGATTATCCAGTTTAGTTTCTGCCGGTTGGATTGGAACATAATCATTAGCCGAATTCAGGTCATTAACAAGACCAGTTAATCTAGGAGAGCAAGATAGCCTCGCCGTAGTTGGAGCAAACTGCTCAGGTAATGATGCCAATGTTCCTTCAATTAACATTGCTGATTCTGCATGCTCAACAATATGTTTAAAAGAGTTATTATTGTCAAACACTGCACTAACACTACTTGGTATTGGGCGTATTTCCACCATGCCCTCGGTCGTTCCATTGAAAAAGTGTGCAATTTTCCCTTTGCCGGGAGTCCGTTGCAAACCCACCGTTAAACCAGCAGGGCCATCTATTCCCAATGTTATAGCAGTATCTTTGCTTGCGGCAGGAGCTGTAGTCTTCATATCTTGCCCTAAATTGTAACCTTTTTTAGCTGCTTTCCAGGCATTTTGGGAAAATAATAGCTAAAACTTAGCCCAGCAACAACATAACATCGCCGCCAATATGCACTTACTACAAACACAGCACATCACTGCGAACTGCAAACTGTTTCACCAAATCACTCCACTGAAGCACGCATGCAGAGTCATGGCACCCGTTATTGTAAAGGATTTCACAGGGTGCAGAGGGAGTCAAGCTCTTCAACAGTGGAGATGGAGGGTTTTAAAGAGTATTTCACCAGTGGTCCTGCAAACTGCTTTAGCACTCTTTAAATCACTCTCCTGAAGCACGCGCGCAATAGCGCACCACCTGTGATTGTAAACGCTTTCACAGCGTGCAGGTGGAGTCAAGCTCTTCAACAGTGGAAATTGAGGGTTTTAAAGAGAATTTCACCAGTGGTCCTGCAAACTGCTTTAGCACTCTTCGCATCACTCTCCTGAAGCATGCATGCAGTAGTGCGCCACCTGTGATTTTAAAAGGTTTCACAGCTTGTAGGCAGAGTCAAGCTCTTTAACAGTGGAAATGGTGGGTTTTAAAGAGTATTTCACCAGTGGTCCTGCAAACTGCTTTAGCACTCTTCGAATCACTCTCCTGAAGCATGCACGCAGTAGTGCGCCACCCGTGATTTTAAAAGTTTTCACAGCTTGTAGGCGGAGTCAAGCTCTTCAACAGTGGAAATGGTGGGTTTTAAAGAGTATTTCACCAGCGGTCCTGCAAACCGCTTTAGCACTCTTCAAATCACTCTACAAAAGCACGCGCACAGTATTGTGCCACCTGTGCTTTAAAAGGGTTTCACACCATGTAGGCGAAGTAAAGCTCTTAAACAGTGGAAAGGGTCGGTTTTTAAAGTATTTCACCAGCGTCCTGCAAACTGCTTTAGCTCTCTCCGAAGCACTACACTGTTCTACTGAGCAAACGCCAATAATCCTGTACCATAATAATCTGCAGCTACTCAACCATCGCTCCATTGCTTTATCTATGATTTTGCAACTGAACGAAGCCATGAGAAGGAGCTGATGGTATGCACATATCTCTTTTATAATATATGCACTTCATAGTTACATCAGTGCATTTTTCCCAGCTGTAGGCAATGGCGTCCTCAAAAATCATTTTGAAATGGGCCCCCCGCACAAATCTTCAACTAGCCCTGTTTATAGAGGAATAGGTAGTTCTGCCCTGAGGGAGAACTCCGTACCCTAGCAGGTGGCAGAGGTACCTCTGTCCTGAGGTATCATGTTCCCAATTAATGAGTGACCCCAACCTCTCAACCTGGGAGAGGAATGGCACGCCTCTTTATGCCACATTAGTGTTACTGGACTCTTGGCTTTTTAGAGGGATAGTTTCTCATGTGTGCGTGTATGTCCTTTGGGGGGTGCATATGTAAATGCCTCAGTGATTGTTATACAGTAACACATTGTGTTTTTGGGGGTTTCATCCTCTAAGAATTAAATGGCTACTGGTGAAAGAGTAAGAGGAGTAGCTCCAGGTTTGATAACGGCAACCCCTAGAAGCCATTGAGATTGAGGGACTGTAATCAGTTCCTGTGGCATAAATCAGCTAGCCAGTGTTCTGCTTTCACCTGTATTGTTTCTGCTATTCTGGGAAAAGAATAGCACTCTGCTCAGGAGGTGACATGATTCCATGCATCCAAAAGTAAGCCATGCAACACTGACCGATGGGCGCTTAGACTGACGCAGAGACCGCTACTCACAGTACTGCGTCACTGTCAAAAGATGCCAGCTCAAAACGCCAGCTACCCACACCCTGTACAGTGCACAGCGCTCTGCTGCTCTTGAGCTAGGTGCACGCTTTAACCAATAAAATCAAATAAATGCACAAGGGCCAAGGAAGTCATTAGTAGCCCTGCAGAATGGGAAGTGGGACCTTGAGTAAAGGACCCTTAGAATGACCATGTCTTTTGATTGACCAGAACGTGGCTAAATAACATGGTAAGGCTGTAGCCAGATGAATGTTGTGCAGTATAACTAGCATTGGCAATAACAATACGTCTGGATTGTCTATAGTGCGTGCACCAATGCATACACGCAACCCGCACATATGGACAGTGATGGAGTCATTTACTGCACAAATATGCCTACACACAGAAGCTGGACATGTTCTGAGCAGAAGAGACAGCCTCTCTGCAGCCTGAAGAGCCTTTGCCTGCTCCCTGTAGAACAGAGGCTTGTTTTTAATTTCATATGCCCCTTCCGCCTGGCCACTTGGTATATCGGCCCCACTTATATTCATAACAAACGGAACCGCCTCTCAGCACAAAAACGCCTGAGATGCTGCAGCACTGGCCTCCTCTGTACCCCCAGATTCAAATTTGTTGAAAGAGGGGGGCACTTGATTCAGTGTGATGGGCCCAAGAGAATGGGGTTACCGTCTGTGACAAATTGGATTCTGCCCTGCAGGAGTACAAGGATGAGTAAGGAAAAGAATGCCCACTGAGCCCTCACTCTTCTACATCCCACGACCCAACATAATCATGAAGGTAAAACAGGCACAGTTAAGAGAGAGACCTCCTTCACCGTTTGTGGAAACGTGGTCCGAGGGAAGGGTGTGCTCTTTAGAGGGGTGTGGAGACATCAAGACCGCTGATGGATTCCAGCTCCTAACTAGGCCACCCATGGGGGGTGGGTCCAGCCTCTTAGCACTTGGGCAATAAAGCCTCACTGGACGGAGACAGATTTTCACCCCAGAATTGAAACTACTCTGAACCCCTCTTGACGCTGCACTGCTGCTTGAGGAATGCAGCCTTTGGGCATGTTGTATCAGTGAGCTCCCAAACCCACCCACCTCCTCCAATCATCCCCTGCCCCCCCTTACTGCCACTTTTCCTCCTGCTTCTTCATAGATTTTGCTTCATGCCCCGCCTCCCTCTCCTTTTTTGTGCTCCTCTCCTCTCCATGCCCTAGCGCTCTGAAGCGATTCTCTGTGCACATAAGTCTGTACAAAACCCTGAAATAAATCAATGAATAGCGGCACATACCATAGACACACACAGGCAGCCTTACACAAATTCGGATCACCCATGCACACACAAACAACACACATAAAGTACCCCATGCACAAGCATCATCAGGCAGTTATGGCATGCCTAGAGAAAATCTGAGTAATGTCCACACGTAACATGAAGTATAGTGAGTGATGTCGCCTATCTGACAGGATACGTAGAGCCCTGCCTGCTAGGAAACAATGGGCCAATCACAAGTAGTACATTTGGTGCAATCAGCAAGTGTGGAGAGACAGAAACAGAAAAGTGACCCAATGATTCTGTATTGGTATACGCCCACCAGGCAATATGGCCGACACAGAACTTTTCAAGCAGCGGCCTGGTGAGTGAGGCAGATTGAGATGTATACAGAGGCAGTACCAGAACGCACCCGATCCATTGCGGTCTCTGGTGGTCCGGGCTAATAATGGGAGTGTTACTGCACTAGCCAAAGTGGCTTTTTACAGCGCTCCATACATGGGAACTGGACCTTTGTTCCATTCTGTGGGGTCTTTCTAAGGCTATTTTGAGCCCTGCTGACCATCTCCATGCCTGAGCCCCTGATGTACAGTGATGTATAGTGGGGTTCTTGCAGGGATGTGGCAGAGGTAATGGCAAATATTGGCATTAGCTCGAGAGTTGCCCACAGCCACTCCCTCTGCCAACTGTACAGTGCCATTATTGCTCTGCAAAGTGTCAATTTAGGAAAGGAAATGGGGTGGCAACCCTGGCGCTGTGGGCTGTCAGAAGTGTTGAATGGTTCCAGGTCAGTCTGCGGACACCTACCTGCACCCCAATGTCCAATGACATTTTGGGAATGTATAACTGATTCGGGTCTGGACATCAGACCCTGACTGGACCTTTAATATGAAATGAGCCTGAACAGGCAGCAGTGGACCGGCAGGTCTGATGTGTTTTTGGAGTGGCCCACATCAGTTCCTAACAACAGTGGCATCCATCTTTGAGTTGCAGATAGTTTTTTTTTGCATCAAGTGTTTGCCGCAATCGTTGGCACTAAAATGGCTGTTGTGAAGCCATTGGCTAATTTCACACTATGAACCAATGCATTGCCGACATGACACATACTCATGGTGCAATAGCTGCATTTCAAGTATCATGCACGAGACTTTCATTCATCGAGAAGCACGAATCACAAAGCGTAATTACTGCATTATACAGGAGCATGTCAACAATGCCCCCTCCCTGCCTGGTTGCAAATGCACGAGGAGGAGACCTAAAGCTCTCGAGCCAGGCCTAAAAAACGAGGTTGTGATATTACTCCACAGATCACTAGGGATTAGTTGCAACTTCTTGCCTAGTTCCAGAGGCCACCACTTTCCCAGGAGTATCAAGATTGTTTGGACACATCAAGTGTGATAGTGTGTCATATTGTGCAGGACAGAGCTCGTTTAAGGCATTTTGCTTACAAGTGGAGCGGCAAGCCACCAAGGCACGCTTACTGCATACCCTGATGATGATATTGTGGCTAGATACGCTCGGGGGCATGCATAGAAATAGGTATGTGCTAACAGGATGAGAAGAGAAGGGCTCACCTGATCCCTCAACCCTACCCCATTTACGAATGAAGAAGATATTTCTTTAGAGTTCCAGTGACTATGTCCACAGTCAAAGGCGAACTGCCCCTTTAGAAATTGGACTTTGGGATGTGTGTCCTCGGATGCTCAGCCACCAACAATATCATTAAGTCTGTCCCCAACCCATGCTGCTCGCCCAGTTTACCAGAGCATGGTGAGATGCCAAAGGATATCCCTTTGTCAATAATCTAGGCTGTTGACTCTGCATCTTCAAGAACAGTTATGGGGGTATTGGGTTTTTTACAAGCTTCATTTTTGGGTTTGAAAGGTTTCCAGGCCGATTCATGGAATTAATGTGCGCTGAAATTTTCAGCGCAAGCGTGCGAAAGCGTGCGAATCGCAGTGCCAGTGCGAAAATCGCAGCGAAACCCGCGATTCATGGAAGTCCGTGCACGTGGAAATCCATGGATGTGCGCTGAAATCCTGTTCGGCGCACGCTGGCGCACACGCCTTCAAACAGCGTGCACTAAGCCCACAGCGAAAGCGCACATAGCGCGGCGCACACAACAAAAGTAGGCATAACACAGGGCGTGACACGCGGAATGGGGAACAACGCGTGAAAATGTGGGCGTCACGGGGGAAGTACAGGAGGCAAGTGCACGGAACGCCCACACGCTCGCCTACAACACGTATTCATGGAATCGAATAGGGCAAACCAGCGCACGGGCAAAGACGCGCACAGGCCTAAACGCGTCCGCCACACGAAGGCAGGCGGTAGCGTCCCTGCGCATGAAAAAAATGTGCGCTAACAAAAATCACGTACATACAGCTATGATGAATGTCCCATACTGTGTCCCTCTAGGACAAATGACGTGCAAAGGGGTACGCGACAAACACGGACACCCGCTGTGTGAAAAATAGCGTGTGCGTGTATTTCGGGGGTGCGTGGGAAGTTTCACACGCGATAGGCCTTGGGCGAGCGAGGTACTTGTATAACTGGGGTTCGCGTGAAGTCTCACACGCGATTGGATCCGGGTACGTGTATTTCTGGGGTTCGCATGAAGTTTCACACGCGAAAGGGCCTGTGCGAGTGGGGTATGTGTATTTCTGGGGTACGCGTGGAGTTTCACATGCGATAGGCCCTGTGCGAGTGGGGTACGTGTATAACTGGGGTTTGCGTGGAGTTTCATACGCGATTGGCCCTGTGCGAGTGGGGTACGTGTATTCCTGGGGTTCGCGGGAAGTCTCACACGCGATTTCAGCAGGGTACGTGTATTTCGGGGGTGCCGGGGAGTCCTACATGTGAATTGGCAGTGTGGGTCCTCCCAGGTGTTCCCTCTACACCCTCCATGGCCCCTGCAGGCAGCCCACACCACAGGGGACTACCGACCACCCCTGGTCATGTCCCGCAGGCAGCCCATCCACCATGGGCATGCCCCCCAGCCAAGCCACATGTCACCTTGCACTACTGATCACCAACGCATGACCCCCTTCACCCTCACCCCCAGCAGTGCAGGGCACCTGCCAGCAGGCCCCCACTCATGTCCCCCTGCACCCCCACCCCCCAGCAGTGCAGGGCACCTGCCAGCAGGCCCCCAAACATGTCCCCCAGCACCCCCACCCCCCAGCAGTGCAGGGCACCTGCCAGCAGGCCCCCCCTCATGTCCCCCAGCCCCCCCAGCATTGACAGGCACCTGCCAGCAGGCCCCGACACATGTACCCCAGCACCCCCACCCCCCAGCAGTGCAGGGCACCTGCCAGCAGGCCCCCACTCATGTCCCACTCATGTACCCCAGCACCCCACCCCCCAGCAGTCAGGGGCACCTGCCAGCAGGCCCCCACACATGTCCCCCAGCACCCCCACCCCCAGCAGTGCAGGGCACCTGCCAGCAGGCCCCCACTCATGTCCCACTCATGTCCCCCAGCACCCCCACCCCCCAGCAGTGCAGGGCACCTGCCAGCAGGCCCCCACTCATGTCCCCCAGCCCCCCAACCACCCAGCATTGACAGGCACCTGCCAGCAGGCCCCCACACATGTCCCCCAGCACCCCCACCCCCCAGCAGTGCAGGGCACCTGCCAGCAGGCCCCCACTCACGTCCCACTCATGTCCCCTAGCACCCCCACCCCCCAGCAGTCAGGGGCACCTGCCAGCAGGCCCCCACACATGTCCCCCAGCACCACCACCACCCAGCAGTGCAGGGCACCTGCCAGCCGGCCCCCACTCATCTCCCACTCATGTCCCCCAGCGCCCCCACCCCCCAGCAGTGCAGGGCACCTGCCAGCAGGCCCCCACTCATGTCCCCCAGCCCCCCCACCCCCCAGCATTGACAGGCACCTGCCAGCAGGCCCCGACACATGTCCCAGAGCACCCCCACTCCCCAGCAGTGCTGGGCACCTGCCAGCAGGCCCCCACTCATGTCCCCCAGCACCCCCACCCCCCAGCAGTCAGAGGCACCTGCCAGCAGGCCCCCACACATGTCCCCCAACACCCCCACCCCCCAGCAGTGCAGGGCACCTGCCAGCAGGCCCCCACTCATGTCCCACTCATGTCCCCCAGCACCCCCACCCCCTAGCAGTGCAGGGCACCTGCCAGCAGGCCACCACTCATGTCCACCCGCTCCCACCCCCCAGCATTGACAGGCACCTGCCAGCAGGCCCCGACACATGTCCCCCAGCACCCCCACTCCCCAGCAGTGCAGGGCACCTGCCAGCAGGCCCCCACTCATGTCCCACTCATGTCGCCCAGCACCCCCACACCCCAGCAGTGAAGGGCACCTGCCAGCAGGCCACCACTCATGTCCACCAGCCCCCACCCCCCAGCATTGACAGGCACCTGCCAGCAGGCCCCGACACATGTCAACCAGCACCCCCACCCCCAGCAGTGCAGGGCACCTGCCAGCAGGCACCCACTCATGTCCCACTCATGTCCCCCAGCACCCCACCCCCAGCAGTGCAGGGCACCTGCCAGCAGGCCCCCGTATATGTCCCCCAGCCCCCCACCCCCCAGCATTGACAGGCACCTGCCAGCAGGCACCCACTCATGTCCCACTCATGTCCCCCAGCACCCCCACCCCCAGCAGTCAGGGGCACCTGCTAGCAGGCCCCCACTCATGTCCCCCAGCCCTCCACCCCCCAGCAGTGCAGGGCACCTGCCAGAAGGCCCCCACTCATGTCCCACTCATGTCCCCCAGCAGTGCAGGGCACCTGCCAGCAGGCCACCACACATGTCCCCCAGCACCCCCACCCCCCAGCAGTGCAGGGCACCTGCCAGCAGTCCCCCACTCATGTCCCCCAGCCCTCCCCCACCCCCCTAGCATTGACAGGCACCTGCCAGCAGGCCCCCACTCATGTCCCACTCATGTCCCCCAGCACCCCCACCCCCCAGCAGTCAGGGGCACCTGCCAGCAGGCCCCCACTCATGTCTCACTCATGTCCCCCAGCACCCCCACCCACAGCAGTCCAGGGCACCTGCCAGCAGGCCCCCACTCATGTCCCCCAGCCCCCCAGCCCCCAGCATTGACAGGCACCTGGCAGCAGGCCCCGACACATGCCCCCAGCACTCCCAGCAGTGCAGGGCACCTGCCAGCAGGCCCCCACTCATGTCCCACTCATGTCCCCCAGCACCCCCACCCCCAGCAGTCAGGGGCACCTGCCAGCAGGCCCCCACACATGTCCCCCAGCACCCCCACCCCCCAGCAGTGCAGGGCACCTGCCAGCAGGCCCCCACTCATGTCCCACTCATGTCCCCCCACCCCACCCCCCAGCAGTGCAGGGCACAAGCCAGCAGGCCCCCACTCATGTCCCCGAGCCCCCCACCCCCCAGCATGGACAGGCACCTGCCAGCAGGCCCCGAAACATGTCCCCCAGAACCCCCACCCCCCAGCAGTGCAGGGCACCTGCCAGCAGGCCCCCACTCATGTCCCACTCATGTCCCCCAGCACCCCCACCCCCAGCAGTCAGGGGCACCTGCCAGCAGGCCCCCACACATGTCCCCCAGCACCCCCACCCCCCAGCAGTGCAGGGCACCTGCCAGCAGCCCCCCACTCATGTCCCACTCATGTCCCCCTGCACCCCCACCCCCCAGCAGTGCAGGGAACCTGCCAGAAAGCCTCCACCCATGTCCCCCAGTCCCCCCACCCCCCAGCATTGACAGGCACCTGCCAGCAGGCCCCGACACATGTCCCCCAGCACCCCCACCTCCCAGCAGTGCAGGGCACCTGCCAGCAGGCCCCAACTCATGTCCCACTCATGTCCCCCAGCACCCCCATCCCCCAGCAGTGCAGGGCACCTGCCAGCAGGCCCCCACTCATGTCCCACAGCACCCCACCCCCCAGCATTGACAGGCACCTGCCAGCAGGCCCCCACTAATGTCCCACTCATGTTCCCCAACACCTCCACCGCCCAGCAGTCAGGGGCACCTGCCAGCAGGCCCCACTCATGTCCCCCAGCACTCCCACCCCCCAGCAGTCAGGGGCACCTGCCAGCAGGCCCCGACACATGTCCCCCAGCCAACACGTCATCACAATCCAGATCCCTGGCTCTTATGGCCACCCAAATCCCACCCCACGCCACCCCAGTCCAAACACCCAACCAAGCTTTACATCCACTCCAAATTGAAATCCCCATTACATGATAGATCACAAATAAGCAGTGTGCACATGAGTACAAGTCTGTCAGACCCACACAATGGCAACACATGACTGAGAAAACCCACATTGTGTCATGCATGAAACCAATGAGAGAAGACCACACATTGAAGTAAGAAACAAAAATGTATTCAAGTCAAAATGTTGGGAATGAAATCAAAGCACACAATAATGTCAATAATAATCAAAATGCATGTCCCAAAAATTGATAAAAAATAAAATGAGAATCCAAATTAATCCAAATGAAAATGTGTCCAAAGTCACCGTCCAACAAAGCAAATCCAAAGGGAAAGAAAAGCGTAATATCCATTGCTCAATGGTGAAAAAAAAAGAAAGATGAAGGAGAAAAATCCACTGTAAAACCATGTACAAATAGAAAATCCAGGGTCCATGAGCCCAATGACATAAATGAAACCTACAATGAAACCTTCCTAATTACTTACTATATACAAAAATGTGGGGCATAGTCCATGCGCCCCAAATGAAAGAAAAAAGAAATGAAACTTAACACTAATGAACTATATACAATGGCGGCGGGCAAGTCCAAATGCTCACTTGTTGATGTTCAATGTCTTGGAGGCGGGCCTGTTCTCTTGGTCCAATGGAATCGCATGCGTGTGCTGACGCGCTCACGCGCTAAGGCCCTTTCCTCGAATTACACGCTGATGTGCAATTTTTTTACGTGCTAAATCACTCCATATCAAACTGGCCACGCAAAAACACACAGAAGACCACGCTCCTGCCCTGAAGGCCATTTTCCTGCCCCCAAGAGCCCCGAGCACGCTCCCACCTGCCATCTGCTGCTGCCTGCCTGCCTGCTGCCCACGTGCCCTGCTATTTGCTACCTGCACATCAGCCAGGGGTGCAGTTGCTGTGACCACCCCTGCTGGAACTGAAGACTCCCGACTGGGATACCATTGCTCCACAGCCCAGCCCCAGGACCCAGTTGCCCACCCACACCTGCATCTGGGGTTGCCATGTCGGGCACACTACCATCTGGCACCACTGGCAACCCCCAGCCAGAGAGGCAGAGGGCCACCAGCTTCACTGCCACCGAAGTTGGTGTCCTGGTGGAGCAAGTCCTGGGGCAGTATGATGCCCTTTTCGGAAATTCGCGCTCCGACAAGGAAGGACGGACCAGGATCTGGACGGACATCGTGACTGCCATCAATGCGGAGGGGGTGGCAGTCCGCAAGTTCAAACATGTCAAGAAGCGCTGGGAGGACCTCAGGTCCAGGACCCTCAACAAGGCCCCGAACAAGGGTGCAACAGTGATGTAACATGGATGCTTGGGACACTGATATGTAGAAGACTGATTGCCAGATGTGACATGGATGCCGATCTCATCACTGCGACAGTTGGTGGAGGTGTACACATGTATGTAAGTGTGGTGGCGTGTGTGCATGTCTAGTGCACTCCCTGTGTTTCATGTGATGTCTGGCTCACCTTTGGCTGCTCATGCTGTTGTATGTGTATGGATGGTGCTGGTTGTTGCCATATGGCTGTGGAATTGCTCATGTGTGTGAGTTGACATGCCATGTGTGTTGGGGATTGTGATGCCATGTCTGAAGTTTGACACTGCCACTCATGTGCAACTGGCATGTGTGTATCAGTCCATTGTACAGTGTCCTGATGCCTGTCTCCTATCTCTCCCTGTCTGCAGCGTCAACTGATGAAGAGGGCGGAGAGGGTGCTGTGGAGCACAGCGGCGGGGATCACACCACCAGCCGGAGACGCAAGGCCCGGCTCCCCTCCCAGGTTGTGATCTCATCAGGGAGTGAGGAGTCTGGTGCCGTGTCCCAGGCTGCAGCTGCCGAGGGTAGGTCCAAGAGGCGGAGGTCGGAGTTGGACTCCTCGGCAGCAGAAGGGGCAGCTGAGACCCCACAGGGTCCGACGAAGAAAGATGGCACGGAGTCATCCAGGTTGGTGGGGGGTTTGGTGAAGGAGGAGGCCGCGCAAGGGACAGAGACGGGGTCTGGAGGTGGGGATTCCACTGGTGCCAGTGGTGCACTGCAGGGGAGGGGACAGGAGACAGCACAGGCTGCTGCAGAGGTGCCTGTGTGTAATCCTGTCCCCGATCCTGTGACTGCATCATCCCGCACCAGCAGGGATGCCGATGTGCAGACCTGTTTTCAGGGAGGGGCTCCACTTACAAAAACTAGCCTTCCTCTCCCTGTGAACGTGGCTATCCGGGACCGGGTTGAGCCTGTCCTGGGTGGGGTGGCGTTGCGTCAACGGGCCATGCGAGGTGACCTGCAGTCTTTTCATGGGGAAACTGCACGTCATCTCGAATGGCTCGTTGACCACGTCAGCCTACTGGGACAGGTCACCCAGGCCGGATTCCTCCGTTTGCTGAACCTTGCTTCGACCCCCTCCTCACCTGCCAGCAGGCCACCACTCATGTCCACCAGCCCCCACCCCCCAGCATTGACAGGCACCGGCCAGCAGGCCCCGACACATGTCCCCCAGCACCCCCACTCCCCAGCAGTGCAGGGCACCTGCCAGCAGGCCCCCACTCATGTCCCACTCATGTCCCCCAGCAGTGCAGGGCACCTGCCAGCAGGCCTCCACACATGTCCCCCAGCACCCCCACCCCTCAGCAGTGCAGGGCACCTGCCAGCAGTCCCCCACTCATGTCCCCCAGCCCCCCCACCCCCCCTAGCATTGACAGGCACCTGCCAGCAGGCCCCCACTCATGTCCCACTCATGTCCCCCAGCACCCCCACCCCCCAGCAGTCAGGGGCACCTGCCAGCAGGCCCCCACTCATGTCTCACTCATGTCCCCCAGCACCCCCACCCCCAGCAGTCCAGGGCACCTGCCAGCAGGCCCCCACTCATGTCCCCCAGCCCCCCAGCCCCCAGCATTGACAGGCACCTGCCAGCAGGCCCCGACACATGCCCCCAGCACTCCCAGCAGTGCAGGGCACCTGCCAGCAGGCCCCCACTCATGTCCCACTCATGTCCCCCAGCACCCCCACCGCCAGCAATCAGGGGCACCTGCCAGCAGGCCCCCACACATGTCCCCCAGCACCCGCACCCCCCAGCAGTGCAGGGCACCTGCCAGCAGGCCCCCACTCATGTCCCCCAGCCCCCCACCCCCCAGCATGGACAGGCACCTGCCAGCAGGCCCCGACACATGTCCCCCAGCACCCCCACCCCCCAGCAGTGCAGGGCACCTGCCAGCAGGCCCCCACTCATGTCCCACTCATGTCCCCCAGCACCCCCACCCCCCAGCAGTCAGGGGCACCTGCCAGCAGGCCCCCACACATGTCCCCCAGCACCCCCACCCCCCAGCAGTGCAGGGCACCTGCCAGCAGGCCCCCGCTCATGTCCCACTCATGTCCCCCTGCACCCCCACCCCCCAGCAGTGCAGGGCACCTGCCAGAAGGCCTCCACCCATGTCCCCCAGTCCCCCCACCCCCCAGCATTGACAGGCACCTGCCAGCAGGCCCCGACACATGTCCCCCAGCACCCCCACCTCCCAGCAGTGCAGGGCACCTGCCAGCAGGCCCCCACTCATGTCCCACTCATGTCCCCCAGCACCCCCACCCCCCAGCAGTTCAGGGCACCTGCCAGCAGGCCCCCACTCATGTCCCACAGCACCCCACCCCCCAGCATTGACAGGCACCTGCCAGCAGCCCCCCACTAATGTCCCACTCATGTCCCCCAGCACCCCCACCGCCCAGCAGTCAGGGGCACCTGCCAGCAGGCCCCACTCATGTCCCCCAGCACCCCCACCCCCCAGCAGTCAGGGGCACCTGCCAGCAGGCCCCGACACATGTCCCCCAGCCAACACGTCATCACAATCCAGATCCCTGGCTCTTATGGCCACCCAAATCCCACCCCACGCCACCCCAGTCCAAACACCCAACCAAGCTTTACATCCACTCCAAATTGAAATCCCTATTACATGATAGATCACAAATAAGCAGTATGCACATGAGTACAAGTCTGTCAGACCCACACAATGGCAACACATGACTGAGAAAACCCACATTGTGTCATGCATGAAACCAATGAGAGAAGACCACACATTGAAGTAAGAAACAAAAATGTATTCAAGTCAAAATGAAGGGAATTAAATCAAAGCACACAATAATGTCAATAATAATCAAAATGCATGTCCCAAAAATTGATAAAAAATAAAATGAGAATCCAAATTAATCGAAATGAAAATGTGTCCAAAGTCACCGTCCAACATAGCAAATCCAAAGGGAAAGAAAAGCGTAATATCCATTGCTCAATGGTGAAAAAAAAAGATGAAGGAGAAAAATCCACTGTAAAACTATGTACAAATAGAAAATCCAGGGTCCATGAGCCCAATGACATAAATGAAACCTACAATGAAACCTTCCTAATTACTAACTATATACAAAAATGTGGGGCATAGTCCATGCGCCCCAAATGAAAGAAAAAAGAAATGAAACTTAACACTAATGAACTATATACAATGGCGGCGGGCAAGTCCAACTGCTCACTTGTTGGTGTTTAATGTCTTGGAGGCGGGCCTGTTCTCTTGGTCCAATGGAATCGCATGCGTGTGCTGACGCGCTCACGCGCTAAGGCCCTTTCCTCGAATTACACGCTGATGTGCAATTTTTTTACGTGCTAAATCACTCCATATCAAACTGGCCACGCAAAAACACACAGAAGACCACGCTCCTGCCCTGAAGGCCATTTTCCTGCCCCCAAGAGCCCCGAGCACGCTCCCACCTGCCATCTGCTGCTGCCTGCCTGCCTGCTGCCCACGTGCCCTGCTATTTGCTACCTGCACATCATCCAGGGGTGCAGTTGCTGTGACCACCCCTGCTGGAACTGAAGACTCCCGACTGGGATACCATCGCTCCACAGCCCAGCCCCAGGACCCAGTTGCCCACCCACACCTGCATCTGGGGTTGCCATGTCGGGCACACTACCATCTGGCACCACTGGCAACCCCCAGCCAGAGAGGCAAAGGGCCACCAGCTTCACTGCCACCGAAGTTGGTGTCCTGGTGGAGCAAGTCCTGGGGCAGTATGATGCCCTTTTCGGAAATTGGCGCTCCGACAAGGAAGGACGGACCAGGATCTGGACAGACATCGTGACTGCCATCAATGCACTGCCGTTGTATATAGTTAATTAGTGTTAGGTTTCCTTTTGTTTTTCATTTCATTTGGGACGCTTGGACAATGCCCCACCTTTTTGTATATAGTTGTTCATTAGGTAGGGTTTTTGTAGGTTTCCTATCAATGGTTGGGCTCATGGACCCTGGATGTGTACCTTGTATATAGTTCAACACTGGATTTCACTTCATTTAAGTTTCTTTTTTACCATGGATCAATGGATGTGTCTTATTTTTACACTTTGGATTTGGTTGGACGGACAGACTCTTTGGACCCATTTTCTTTTGGATTGATTTGGATTCTGCTTTCACACATTTATTTTGAATATTTTGGACATGCAGCTTTTTCTTCGTTATTTCCATTATTGTGTGATTTTGTTTTATTCATTTGTTTAATTATTGAATACACATTTATTATATACTTTACTTATGTGGTCTTATATAATTTGTTTTGTGCATGTCACAATGTTGATCTTTTCACAGTCATGTGTCACCATTGCGTGGGTCTGAGGGACATTGATTCATGGCCATGCTGGTTATGTATTTTCTATCATGACTTTGGGAATTCAGTGTGGGGTGTTTGGACTGTGGTGGGATTTGGGTGGCCATGAGGGGCATGGGTCTGGAGTGTGATGACCTGTCGGGAGGGGAAATGTGTGGGGGGCCTGCTGGCAGGTGCCCCTGACTGCTGGGGGGTGTGGGTGCTGGGGGGCATGAGTGGGACATGAGTGGGGGCCTGCTGGCAGGTGCCCTGCACTGCTGGGGGGTGGGGGTGCTGGGGGACATGTGTGGGGGCCTGCTGGCAGGTGCCTGTCAATGCTGGGGGGTTGGGGGGGTGGGGGACATGAGTGGGGGCCTGCTGGCAGGTGCCCCTGACTGCTGGGGGTGGGGATGCAGGGGGACATGTGTGGGACATGATTGGGGGCCTGCTGGCAGGTGCCCCTGACTGCTGGGGGGTGGAGGTGCAGGGGGACATGAGTGGGACATGAGTGGGGGCCTGCTAGCAGGTTCCCTGCGCTACTGGGGGGTGGGGTGCTGGGGGACATGAGTGGGACATGAGTGGGGGCCTGCTGGCGGGTGCCCTGCACTGCTGGGGCGTGGGGGTGCTGGGGGACATGTGTGGGGGCCTGCTGGAAGGTCCCTGTCAAAGCTGGGGGGGTGGGGTGGCTGGGGGACATGGTTGGGGCCTTCTGACAGGTGCCCCTGACTGCTGGGGGGTGGGGATGCAGGGGGACATGTGTGGGACATGAGTGGAGGCCTGCTGGCAGGTGCCCCTGACTGCTGGGGGGTGGGGGTGCAGGGGGACATGTGTGGGGGCCTGCTGGCAGGTGCCTGTCAATGCTGGGGGGTGGGGGGGCTGGGGGACATGAGTGGGGGCCTGCTGGCAGGTGCCTGTCAATGCTGGGGGGTGGGGGTGCTGGGGGACATGAGTGGGACATGAGTGGGGGCCTGCTGGCAGGTGCCCCGCACTGCTGGGGGGTGGGGGTGCTGGGGACATGTGTGGGGGCCTGCTGGCAGGTGCCTGTCAATGCTGGGGGGGTGTGGGGGCTGGGGGACATGAGTGGGGGCCTGCTGGCAGGTGCCCCAGACTGCTGAGGGTCGGGGTGCAGGGGGACATGTGTGGGACATGAGTAGGGCCCTGCTGGCAGGTGCCCCTGACTGCTGGGGGGTGGGGGTGCAGGGGGACATGAGTGAGACATGAGTGGGGGCCTGCTGGCAGGTGCCCTGCACTGCTGGGGGGTGGGGGTGCTGGGGGACATGTGTCGGGGCCTGTTGGCAGGTGCCTGTCAATGCTGGGGGGTGGGGGAGCTGGGGGACACGAGTGGGGGCCTGCTGGCAGGTGCCCCTGACTGCTGGGGGGTGGGGGTGCAAGCTGACATGTGGCTTGGCTGGGGGGCATGCCCATGGTGGATGGGCTGCCTGCGGGACATGACCAGGGGTGGTGGGGGTAGTCCCCTGTGGTGTGGGCTGCCTGCAGGTGCCGTGGGGGGTGTAGAGGGAACACCTGGGAGGACTCACACTGCCAATTCACGTGTAGGACTCACCACGCATCCCTGAAATTCACGTACCCCGCTCTGACAGCAAAATCGCGTGTGAAACTTCCCGCAAACCCCCGAAATACACGTACCCTGCTGAAATCGCGTGTGAAACTTCCCGCGAACCCCAGTTTTACACGTACCCCACTCGCACAGGCCCTTTCGCGTGTGAAACTTCTGGCGAAACCCAGGTATACACGTACCCCACTCGCACAGGCCCTTTCGCGTGTGAAACTTCACGCGAACCCCCGTAATACACATACCCTGCTCCAATCTCGTGTGAAACTTCACGCAAACCCCAGTTATACACGTACCCCACTCGCACAGGCCCTTTCGCGTGTGAAACTTCCCACGAACCCCTGTAATACACGTACCCTGCTGAAATCACGTGTGAAACTTCCCGCGAACCCCAGTTATACACGTGCCCCACTCGCACAGGCCCTTTCGCGTGTGAAACTTCCCGCAAACCCCAGTTATACACATACCCCACTCGCACAGGCACTTTCGCGTGTGAAACTTCCCGCGAACCGGAGTCATACACGTACCCTATCCGCACAGGCCCTTTCGCGTGTGAAACTTCCCGCGAACCCCAGTTATACACGTACCCTGCTGAAATCGCGTGTGAAACTTCCCACAAACCCCAGTTATACACGTACCCCACTCGCACAGGCCCTTTCGCGCGTGAAAATTCCCGCGAACCCCAGTTATACACGTACCCCACTCGCACAGGCCCTTTCACGTGTGAAACTTCCCGCAAACCTCCGTAATACACATACCCTGCTGAAATCGCGTGTGAAACTTCCCGCAAACCCCAGTTATACACATACCCCACTCACACAGGCCCTTTCACGTGTGAAACTTCCCGCGAACCCCAGTTATACACGTACCCCACTCGCACAGGCCCTTTCGCGTGTGAAACTTCACGCGAACCCCCGAAATACACGTACCCTGCTGAAATCGTGTGTGAAACTTCCCGTGAACCCCATTTATACACGTACCCCACTTGCACAGGCCCTTTTGCGTGTGAAACTTCACGCGAACCCCAGTAATACACGTTCCCCACTTGGCGTTTGCTGTTTGGCAGCCCTGTAAACTGGACCAGGGTTAGCTCAGCCCTTTGCGCTGGATTGGGGATTTTGATGGCTTTTCCTTGCGCTAGGGGCGTTCTTGGAGGCGTAACTGGCGCTGCTGCAGGGTCGCTGCGCCACTCTGCGCCACGGCTTGTTTTGGAGGCGAAAATCCATGAATACGCTGTGCGCGGATATCAATTTTAGCGTACGCGGCTGGCGCAGACATTCGCACGCGCATACTGTGCGCGCCATTTTTCTGCGAAATTCTATGAATTACCCTGTTAATCGGTTAAATTAGAAATCTGTTTACACAAACCCAAGTAGCTCTGTTTAATGTATTTTGTATAAACCTCTTCCGATCAAGCGTTATGCACAGGCGTGCATGCCCTTCTGAAAGTATAATTCGTCGTCAGTATTCCTGCGCCTTGAGGATTGCGTGCGCGTGGGTGACTGCGTGCCCACATTTCTGTGGAATGAGGTTTTGATTTCGTCATGAATAGGCCTTCTCTCGTGTCCCCTCGCAGCATTCTGGGCTTTTGTGGTAGAACACGCTCGGCCCGGCTGAGGGGATCGCGTGTCTGCGACAGTAGCAAATTATTACAAGAGGGAACATTCCCGCAATACCTCTCCCTGGAACAGAGAGGCGCCTCCCCCTGTTGATGCTCCAAATGGTTTATATTTAAGCATATGCAACAAGAGCAACAACGGTGAAATAGCGAATATTGGCATTTGTGCTTCCAGCCTTCTCCTGGCAGAACACCAAGGGGAAATTAAGCCTTGGAGAGGGTTCAGAAGACATTATGATCTGCCAATTGTACCCTCGAGCAGTTTTGCAGACTTGATGTATACAGCCTGCCTCTGGATGCCCACTGCTGTGTCAGAGAAAAAGCTGTTCTCGTTCTAGTAATTGAATGTACAAGAAATGAGTGGATACTGGTGTTACAAATAACACTGAAACTCCAGGCGCACTTGATGACTTGTGCATTTCATTAGTGAGTGTCCACATGAGCTTGTATAGGAGGGTCACACAGATCCATGCATTTTCAGCCTTATGTTGAAAAGTCTTAAGAGCCCTTGTTCCGCACATATGGAATGAATGCTTTTCAGTACAAGACATGAAGCTTGGATGATCCCAGTTTGCATAAACACGCACAGTGGCCATTGTGCAAAGGAAGGTTAGTGCCAGTTGACACTGTTCTCGTCTAGACACGCTGTCGGGGTAAACCTTGATAGGGGGGAGATGGTGATCAGAGTCCACTGCCGTGACATTTGTAGTCACAACACATCACATTTTTATTGTAAAGACTGGAGGGGGTTATCTGTAATTCTGCCTGCCATATAATTGTGATAGAGGCACAGAGCACCCCTCCAAAGGCTCTCAATTGGTAACGTGGGGCGAGCAGCCAAGGATGAGACTCAAGAGAGGTTATGCAGGCTGCTTCTCAGGGACAGTGAATCCCCAAGTTCTCCACAATGGAATGTCCATACACTATGTTAGGTGATAACATGGTCCTTTTAGTAAAGGATAAATGTCAGGTAGATATGCACAAATAAAGAAGACTCACTTTGTACTAGAAATCTAAACAGGTAACTTATCTTAATATATCTGTACAGTTCTATGTGGTACCACTGTCACCTTTAAAGTCAGTTGTAATGCACCAACTGCTAACAGTTATTAAAAATCGATATTGTGCAAACTACTTAAACATTGCTTGGCAAACAGCCAAATCCGAAAGCGATATTTGTATAGTGTGTGGGACATGGCGCTCTCGCCTCTTATACTTGAACATTTCGTCTCACTCAACCTGTAATAGCTTGCCATGCGAGAGCCTGTGGGGCTTTTGCCCTTTCATCTCGCACGCTTGTTCCATTTGTTTAGTGTGTGAGAGACTGCAGAGCATCTGCTCTTTGATCTCACACGCCCTTCAAGTAACTCTTCAGCCACTGCTTTAGCGTGTGAGATACTGCGGAGCATCCGCTCTTTGATCTCACACACTTTCTAAAGTAACTTTTCATCTACTACAGACTGCGTAAACCAGGCGATTACTATCACTAAATAGCCAAGTTTTGACGTGATACTTGCATAGTGTGCAGGTATCTGTGAGGAAAAGTCATCTGCTATCGGCTCCCGAACATTCGGCAATTGCTCCAGCTTGAAAGACCCTGTCGTGCGAGAGCCTGCGGGGCATCTGACCTTTGTTCTCGCATGCTTCTGCCTGATTTATTCAACTACAGCAGATTCTTCACTTTATATATCTGTGCCCTCGTATACAAGAACTAAACTTCAAGACAACCTTTTATTGTGCGCGAGAAACTGCAGGGCTAGTGCCTTTGATCTCGCTACCAGCCTGCACCTATTGATAGACATTAGCATCCCCTGGAAAGCTGGCAACCAAGATCATGTCCTCGAAGTCTCCTAAAATCATGTCTGGCCCCAAGACTAGATTACGCTGTAAACTAGGCTCTTCCCCTGCCTCTAGCCAGAACGAACTAAAACAGCTGACCTTGGAACAAACTATATCAAAGAAACATAAGTGTGTGCCATCGAATTACCCCATTCCGGAGGAATTTATTGACCAAGAGCTCCTTCAAATAGACTCTCAACTTCCAAACCATAAGACAAAGGAGCATAATAGAGACCCACATCAACAGTCAGAATTTAACACAGCTCATCTGGTTCAAGTGCCTTCATGTGCCCAAGACAAAAATTTGGATCCACTCCGGCGCCCAATACCCTTAACAAAGGACTGCACCCTCGAGACTGAACTAACGTCGATTATTACATCTACTAACAAAGATGATTCCATAACAACTAGTAACAAAGAGCCTGAGGTGCCTGCAACTTTTTCAGCGAGTAAGAAGGAAGATGTTTCAAAAGCTAGCAATGGAAAAATTAACCAACAGACAGTGTTCACGCAGCAATCAACCCCTATCGATACTGGAAATCCACATAGTAACTTGTCCCTATGCAATTCTTCCCTGCATTGAAATTTGGCGCCAGAGACAAACATGGAAGAACCGCCAATTGGGACTACTCAGAAGAACAATATTACCACAGCCAAAAAGACTTCAGATGTCAACGAAAAGGATCCCTCGCCTATAGATATCATCCACCAATCAGAGGAATGCTCCAACCAGTTTCCACCTACATCCACCCCTGCATGTTCACTACTCCAAAATCCAAACCGAACAACAGCCAAAAAGGAGCAAGCTAGACTAGCAAAACTAAAATGGCTGAGCACTCATCTTAATATACCACAAACCAAAAACAAAGACAATGACCAATCATCTAAAGATAACACCAAAGCTGCTAGACTCTCAGTTGATATCACAGAAATTGAGTCCATAATGAACAGCGTGGAGAAACGGAAAGCAATATTTGGCAACATCTCACTTAGATGTCCGGAAGCTACCTCCACCCCAGTTAATAAACACTGCCCCTCTATCACGGCGAACGAAAAGAAACTACGAGAAACAACGTTGATTCTACCACAAACTATCCCAACAATAAATTATCCAAAGCAAAGACCAAAAACTGAGGAAAGAAGCCTTCCAAAACATTTTTCATATGACTTTCAAGAATCCTTTTACACACCATTAGCTGACCAAGAAATCCAAAAATCAAGTGCACCAATTCATACTAAGAAAACCCATAATCTGGACCCGCATATTGAGAATCTGACCTCCGATCAAATAAACCAGCCAAGAATTCCAACAACTATGATCGATTTACAAAATATGCTGATAGCAGTTGTATCGCAATCAATGATACTTTTCTTAAATTACAAGAAGATTCCAAGGATGCTATTCGAGATCAAGCCACACTGTTAGCCCTAATTCACACAAAACAGGTATATATTGAGAAATTTCTAGCAACACTCGAAAAAAGATTGGATTCGGAAGCAGAGCAATCGTTGAGATGGCAACAGAGACTATGTGAAATTGCAAGAGGTGATAGAGAAGAAAAAAATAGAGTCATGTCTAACGTTATGACTTGGATGCAACCACCTCCACAGCTACAGCCATTAGACTCGATTGCCACTAGAACGATACCGGACATACAAACAAACTTACCTAACAGACCTGCACCATCTAGAGAAGTACAAATTCCAGTCGGAGGTATCGACCATTTTTCAATTTTGGAACCTACCATAGTTCCTTTAAACATAAATAAAGAAAGTCTCCCAAGAGCGGAAATTTTCCAAATTTTCATGCCAGGATCCAAGGCTACAAATGCACAGATAGGAAAGCCACCAATAACAAAAAAAAAAAAAATCCTGGAAGCATCAAACAGAATGGTTCAAGGGCCTTCCTACGTGCAATAAACCAACCAACAAAACATTTGATCATTCACTCCGTACCCTCTGCGAGGCGACTAAAGAAACCTAATGCCTTACCACTGGAAAGCAACATTTCAAAACAACTACCTGAACCGCCAAATGGAACTGATCAGAACGTTTCAATCATCACAGATGACTTACTAGATCTTACTACACATACAGACCATCATGAAGAAGATGACAATGAACACATTACACTTAACAAATCTAATCTTATTATCGTGGATGAGTATACAGCAATTACCTCTCAAGGCTTGGACCTGACATGCAAGGACATATCAGATGTCTCAATGCTAGATGAAATCTCCACAGCCACAGAATCTACAACTGACGAAGAGCACGTAGATGTCTTATTACCATCTAGACAAACTAGAGAACATAGAAACTCCTATTTGGGGAGTCCACATGAAATGACGTACATGCCTGTTCACGACCGGACAGCCCGATCCAACCAAACGTTAACAATACAAGATGACCTACGAAATCAGAACGAGATTAGATATCCAGATTTCATTAACCCAATCTTAGATCGAACTCAATATATATTACAGATAGGAAATCAGACAATTGAAAACAAACGACTGATATTGAATCGCACTAATATGCTTCTACTATTGAACGCTATACCTGAACTCCAAATGATCTCAACGCGAGATATTAAATTAATAACCTTCCAAGATCACACCCAACTGGATAGAGTCTTACTGGAGCTATGGGATCGTGCGACATTCGAAAAAATACTCGCACAAACTGAAGCCCTAGCAACCTTGGGCTTCAGCTGCAATCCAGCATCGATAGAAACAACATTCGATGCACCAAGAAAGTGGAATAACTATACAAACCTTTTTCCACGTAAGAACCTAGAGAGTGAACGACCGTTACATACAAGATTCGACCCCAACTATAGGGTCCCTGGCCATCAAGAACCGCAACCATTGACATCAAAAGATTCCTTCTATCAAGGAAACGAGAACCACCCGTTCTATCGCAATTACACTGAAGACGGTGATATTACCCAAGATCTATCATCTGTATCGTAAACACCAACCACGAACGACTCTCACTGGTCATTATGTAGCTGGAACACAAGGGGTAACACTCACCTATTTAATCAGACAGCAACGGAATTCAAACTAACAACTATAGTATGCCTGCAAGAAACATGGCTAACCAAATTACCTAGCTGCGACGGCTTCATTACTTTCCTCAATCCAGCAATAAAAGGCACCCTAGGAAGACCAGCATCAGGACTTTTAACATTAATCCAAATCCTACCACAATGGACAATTCTAGTAATAACATCAATCCATGGATACAAAATACTATTATTCAAATACAAGAATCCACTCCCAACAGCCATGAGCGATTAATATCCATTACGAACCTATAGTGGAATCCCGCAACACTAAACAACAGCAAATTTCTGGACAATGTTTTCTTAACTATTGATCAAACACTTCTAGAGCATCATCACGTGGAATTCATTATTTGCAGTGATTTAAATATACATCTATATAATAAACTCGGCCAACGGATGGAGTATGCGGAACTGTCTACACGTGCAAAAAAATGGCACAAAGAAACTTCCACTCATAACCTTAAACAAGTCGTTCATCCAAATAAATGATGGGATGGGCAAACCATACCTATGTGGGACAGTGGCAAGGCAACAGCAACAATAGACTATGTATATTTGTCAACACACCTATTTGATTCCATCACAGAGACAGTAGTCAATGCATCAACAAGAAGTGATCATAACCAAATTATTATTAACGGCTTTGGACTTGCACAACTAAAAAATATTGATTTCCGTACTCAGACAGAAGTCACTGGCAATAATCATAATTTGCGATTAACTGAGGAACAATTAAGAGACCTCACAAAGCAAATCCAACTAACATCAACGCCAGATATTGACAAACTCAATTATGATGACTTCTTGATTTCTTTCTTAAAGCCAAGGAAGAATCAAATGAAATCACATAACCACCACTATAACACGCAAATCATTCAGAAAAAAAAGAGATGCGTAAAGATATTCGCAAATTAAAACCAGTAAATGGAACTTCAATCTTCTCACAGAAGAAAAAAATAAAACAAAGGTACACAAATTGGAGGAAGTCATATCACAAAATATTACTACAAAATGACGCAGAAAACATGTTGAAGACTTATAAGAACCACAATCCAAGACATCTGTGGAATTTTCTGAACAACAATGACCGTAATCAACAGCTTCTGGTAACAAATGTGACTATGCAAAAGTGGACAGATCATTTTACAAACATCTACAACGATTCTGTTACCACTCTACCTCCAATTTCACAGACCGCGAACAACTCTTGGAAAATCGATTACGACAAAGAAGACCTGATCCAGATCTTTAGCAAACTGAACACCTCAGGTGCCCCGGGCCCTGATGGCATATCAATTGCAATCTTAAAACAAAATAACGACCTGTGGATTCTCTTCATGATTCAACTTACAGAAACAATCAAGAAACAAAATACAATTCCACCGTCGTGGAGAACAGCGATAATTGTCCTTATATACAAACAATGACCAAGAGATAATCCCCAGAATTTTCAGCCGATTGCATTATTAGATCCACTAGGCAAGATTTTCGCCGCACTACTCCTCAAAAAACTCAAAGAATGGGCCATGAACACAAACCGGTTTGCAGTGAGACAGACGGGATTTACTTCAAATGTAGCAACAAACGTAAATCTGCTAATAATGAATTTGATCAAGAATGAAGCAATAGAATAGAAAACACAGATATACGCTGCTTTCCTAGACCCACATATGGCATTCGACTCTATCTCAAGAACATGATTATGGGAAAAACTATCAGCTTGGAATTGTCCAAAAGAGATCTTAGAGCCAACAAAATGATTATATTCCAACACCGCAATTTCTGTAAGACTCACAAAGAATGACACAACTACTCCTTTGATAGCGACAACGAAAGGATTAAAGCAGGGCTGCCCTCTTGCAGCCACTTTATATAACCTATACACAGCAGACTGCGAAGATCATTTAAAAGATACGACTTTGAATCTGCCAAAACTGAATTCTGTTCCAATTCCAGCACTATTCTATGCAGATGACATCATCCTGCTAGATAAAACCATTTTAGGATTACAACAGAGTTTACACCTTATGGGAACCTACATGAAGATAAACAAACTAAAGATCAACACCACAAAGCCCAAAGTCATGGCCTTAGTAAAACTCTCATTTAAGAAACAACCAGTACTAAAACTCTCTATTGATAACATCTCTCTAGAAGAAGTCCCAACCTTGGGATCACGTTAAATCAGTCCAAAACAGAAAAGCAATGGTTTGATACCGTGGAAACGAAAACTCAATCACTAGCCAGACAGGGATGCCTTTTACACCGAAAATATGGTAAATTTTCATTTAAACCAATTATAACATTCTATAGGCAGAAAGTAATCCCTGTAATTACATATGGAAGTGATGCAATGATCCACACACTGTAAGAGGATTCAATTCAACACTACAGCTAAGTCAGCGCCTAGTTTATAGTACTGAATGAAAACCCTTATTGATATACCTTTATGTCCAGTTCATGCGTTCTGGATGACTACCCCTATATAACACCCCTCTCTTGGAATCCGCCTGACCCCACTGAGCCAAGAAGTAGTTCTGGTTTGCAAATTAAAAGGTTTATTCGATAATTTAAACAATAGATATGTATATCACACTTTATAATAAATTAATAATTGAATATCACACTTAATCTGATATGATAAATATTAACAACAGAGAATCTGGCACTAACACGCTTCTCTATAATCAATAAGGAGTTGACATGAAATGGATAAGGTAGCACACAGGTGAATAGGAACAAAAGAAGAAGGTGGTACAGAATGCTTTATGTAAGCTCAGGAGGATGCAATATTCAATGAATGCAGTACAGAAAATACTCAATATGACTTCAACCAAACAATGTAATCACTTTTCTCTGGCTATTCACTCCCCCCCTCTTTATGCAATGCAAGGAAATGGGAGGAAAGCACACAGTTCTCAGAAATGCAATCAATGTAATTCAGTTCAATCCAGCAAGCTTAGACAACAGAAGTTTAAAACACAACCCAAAATGCTTCTATATGTGCTGGCAATGGAGTGAAAAATATGCTAAAATGCTTTTAATTCCCTGTAGAGGTTCAGGGTGAGTGGTATCTAGTTAATATTAGTCCAGGCTCACTCTTGCAATGATTCAGGAATGATTAGCAGGTTAAACGAATTTCTGGCAAATGGAAGGCAAGAAGCTTCTGTTTTCACACGTGGAGAAATTTGCAAATCGTGGTAAAATTCGCGGATGCGTGTTCCGCGATTTCGGTAAAACTATAGGGGGTAGGAATGCGGTTCTAGGTTCGTAGGAAAGCCACGATTCTAAGCTTTCAGATGAAAGTTATTGCAAGTCTCTAGCACAAACGGTCACGGAGATATGAGCGATTAAATAAAGGTCGTTTTTCAGATTTGAAATTT
Organism: Ambystoma mexicanum; assembly: GCF_040938575.1. Lineage (NCBI taxonomy): Eukaryota > Metazoa > Chordata > Amphibia > Caudata > Ambystomatidae > Ambystoma > Ambystoma mexicanum. Next base: position 563,252,179 of record NC_090935.1, read on the forward strand.
TAAAAGCTCAAAAAGACAAGTGCAGCTTGCAACTAGAAAATGACAGGTGACAGCTTTACAAATGACAGGTGACAGTCAGGAGACAGTTCTACTTAGATTAAGCTAGATTGAATTATATTATTTTAACTAGGAGATTGTTTCTGCACAGTTTTCTAGGTACTCACACTATATTCTTGAGTGAAATGGGCCTCGCCATGGATCTGGTCAGGTTTTAGACGGGACTCTGGTCTCTGCACTTCACAGTGATCTGGGTCTGCTCTCTCTCTGGATTCTGAAGATGGAGGGATTTAAAGTCTGGATCTTTCTGCACAGCTTTCTCTGGAGATTGATGGAGGTAAAGTATGGATTTTCCCGGCAGAGCTTCCAGCTGCAAATGGATTTGAAGGTCCCTATCTGTCCTGTCTGTCTGCTTTTATGTGTTTAGAATGTGGGAGTGTTCTAGCATCACTGACCCTACCTCTCTCTCAGCTTCTAATTGGTCAAACTTCCATTTCTCACTTGATTGGGGGAGCTAGGTTGTGTCAGAGTGATGTCATTTTACAGCCTGCAGAAAGTCCACTCCTCCTGTCAACTTGCACACAAATCTAGATTTGAACCAAATACATATTTCAGAGTTACACAGTTGTTTGAAATTACATATACATGGTGTGGCTGAATTTAGCCATGTCTCTGTCCAAATCTGCTGTTTCTAAGAGCTTGCATTCAGAAATGGCAGATAATTGACTTTTTAACTGATTTTTCAATTTCTGACATTGACCCCATTTTACACACATGTGCGCAGGGAGTATGGACATTAATTGATGAAGTTTCAGATTTTTAACATGCATACATTTAGAGTAATATCCACTTTTCCGCTAACACCCCCCTGAACATACCACCGGTTCTAAAAACCTCTTAAACTGTGGGCAGAAAAATCACAAGAATTATGGTATCATTTATAAAATTTTCACATGTCCGCACCATGAGTTATTCATCTTTTTCTAAACAATATTCTGGCTACAAAGGGGTGTGGTTTCCCAGGTCACATGGTGGAAATACTGGTTTATCCAGTTCTGCCAAGCCAGCTTGCTCTCACAGGCAGTGCCCCTCCCAGCTTCTGCCAAGAGGAAGCTACATTTTACGACCGCTGTAATAAAACCTTTGCCTGAGTCAAGACAGGCTTTGTTCAGAGCTCCTGTAGAGCACAGGTAATTCAATTATCAGATAGATGGCATATCCTTAGTGTGGCCAGCAAAAGGCAGATGGGCCTGGGAACACAGTTGTGACTCAAGTTTCACTCCTGATGGGGGTAGTTGCCAGGCAGAATCAAGTTCCTTAAGCCAAACCTTCAGCTAACTGTCATGTTTTTTTGTTGCTTTTTAAATTAACTTGCAATTTTACACATGCAGCTAGAATGCTGATTCTAAGTTTAAACTATGACATTTAAACAATTGCAAAGGCATGTGACACCAAACATAGGTCACTCATTTAATCTAAACCTTTTCGATTTTAGTGTCTTTAAATCCAGTGCAACTTAAACTGCTGACTCCATAGCAGTTTTGTTATAAGCATTGTTTTGGGCTCTTCATTTCCCAGATTTTGTAAGCACACAAAACTCCATTCCGCCAAATGTCTGCTGGTGTTCAGTGAATATTTTGCACATATTGCAATGTTTGAAAATAGGCATTTTGAGCCTGCCTTCAGAGAAACACAGGGTGGTTTTAAAACGCCGGCTTTTGGATAGTGGTGAGTACTGGTACTGCACCCATTTTTGGGATTTAAGAAAATGAATTCCCCACAATTCTAGGTTGCATTTGGCAATCAGCATTGCCATTCCCAATGGTTTCAGACTACTGTGCGGGTAGTCCAATGGTGGTTTTAAAGCGCTTTGAAGCTAACCGGCGCTACTGTTTGTCCTTTGGCAACCCATTTCCCTCATGGCAACCCGGCCTTTCATTCTTGCACTGGTGGGTGGCAAGTGAGGCAACCATATTGGTGTGCGCACAAACTGCGCAGCTTTCCTGGATTTCGGCGCACATGTGGGTTTTCCGCCATCTTGAACTTTCTAAGCCCACAGCACCAAATGTTGTGGCATGATAGCTTAAACGTGGGTCAGGACACCCAACAAGCCCCCCCACGCGACTGCACTTTGAATTTGAGTCGATGGGGAGTCGCGTGCCCAAGGGTTTTGACCCACGCACCGGTCTGTCCGCATAATCTTCTTCCTACTCTGTAGATGGCACAGTTCAGCATCTTCTTCTCCATCCGGTACTGATCGATCGGTCCTCCTCGCCGGTCCTGATGGGAATATTGGGCGGTCCACTGGGCCCATTGGATCTTCGTTCCCGGTCTCCGGATCGTCCTCCTTGGCCCGTCTTCAGCTTTTCTTTCTCCTAGGACGACAAAGGAAGAGCGGCAATACCTACTCATAGACGTTTTTCCACCACTGTTGAGATAGTGGGACAGCATATGCATTTCATCATGACGAAACATTACATTCTTATTTTTAAAAAAAAAAACAGTATAACTAAGAGACAGTTTCATGCAAATCACAGTATTTAGAGACTAGATGTGGTATGTTTTATGATTGGAACTGAATTAGTCTGAGACAGTACCCGCTAGGATTCCAGAGGATTCCTCCAGTTGTTGCAGAGTGTGCCTGGGATGGCAACATTTCAACTGGTTTATGTGGACCCACTTGTCTTCCCCCGCTGCCAAAGGACCTTTGGGGATGTGGATTTTGTAGGCCACAGGGGAGATTTTGTCGATGATCTCAAAGGGTCCCTTCCATGTAGGCAAAAATTTGCGCTGCTTGGCCTGGTTCCTTTGGAAGTTGTATAGATAGACCCGGTCTCCCACCTGATATTCCTTCCTGGAAGTTTTCAGGTCATAATGGGTCTTCATGCTATCAGCTGATCTTTCTAGATTCCGCTGAGCATAAGCAAAAGCATGTTGGAGGTGTTTCCTTAAATTCTCTGCATACTCATGAGTAGTGGAGGCATTTATCAGTGTCTGCTCTTGGGTCCTGTAGAGCAAATGCTGAGGAAGCACCATCTTGCGCCCAGTCATCAACTCAAATGGTGACATTTTGGTTGCAGATGAAGGGGTAGATCTGATGGCCATTAGGACCAGAGGTAATCGGATATCCCAACTTGGCCCAGAATCTGCCACAAACTTCTTTAATATGCTCCCAATTGTCCGGTTATATCTCTCTACTGCCCCATAAGAAGCTGGTCTATAAGCAATATGCAGCTTTCTCTTGACCCCCAATATCTCCCACATCTTTGTCATTACTTCACTGGTGAAGTGGCTACCCCTGTCTGACTCAATCCTTTGAGGTAGACCAAAACGGGAAAAGATGTGGTTAATCATCAAGGCAGCTGCAGTTTCTGCCTTGCAATTTGTGGCTGGGAGACATGCCACCCACTTGGTAAACAAGCATGTCACAGTCAACATGTACTTATTCCCCCTAGCAGAGCGAATCACGGGGCCTACAAAGTCGATTTGTAAATCTGACCATGGCAGTGTCATCCCCCGCTTTTGGAGAGGCGCACGGTGCGTGAGGGATGATGGCTGAAATTGTGCACACACAAGGCACCCCTTCAAGTATTGGTCGAGGTCCTGCCCCATGTGTGGCCAGTATGCAACCTCTCTTAAGATTTCCAATGTTGTGTGAAACCCCCTATGACCGGCAGTGGCCGCATCATGGGCGTGACTTAACATCAGGCTTCGGAATGAGGTAGGAACCACCCACTGATCGTGGCCAGCTTTGGATTTCCTTATCAGCAAACCGTCTTGGATTCGGAACATTTTTGGACATTTCATCAACGCTCTTAGGTCCTCTTTCCCAATGTAATCGGTATCCGTCAGGGGAAAGTTCTCAGGGTCCTCAAGGTGCTGGTAAAATTGACCAATTATTGGATCCCCCTTCTGAGCGGTAATCAAATCAGCATCAGGGGTCTCCTTACTCCATTGTGCAATTGAAAGGTCGTTGTGAGCATTTGTCTGGGACCTAGTGATGGCAGTGACCTGGATTTCCCCCAACAGGGACTCAATCTCAATTAGATCCCCTTGGATGGCCCCAGTTTTGGCCAGCTGATCAGCTAAGTCGTTTCCAGTTTTGTCTGGTCCCTCTACTTTGGAATGACCCTTGATCTTTTTCCAATAGATGGTCATCTCATTCGAGGTGACCAGATCATCAATGTTTTGGATCAACTTCCCATGTTTCAAGGGTTTGTTGTTAGCACATAACATGCCTGTGGTTTTCCAATTAACCAGGTGCTCCACGAACCCGTTCGGTACATAATCCGAATCTGTGATTATGACCAGTTCGGGGAGTTGATGCTGGACAGCAGTGAGGATGGCCTGATGCACAGCCATCAATTCTGCCACCTGACTACTTCGGGGACCAATTTTGTATCCAGCGGAGGGTTCTGGGGACTCATTCACCCATGCATTCCCTACGCCAGCCACCAGTTCTTTCTCCCCGTTGTTGTCAACATGGTAAGAGCATCCATCCACATACACAGTGGGCATTCCCTCACACTTGTCTTCTTCAAAGACTTTGTGGGGGGAATTAAGGTATGCCTCCATGTTGTCCTTTATTTTTAGACTTTCCTCCTTTTGACAGTTTTCTCTGGCACAATCATGCAAGTCAGCCAGACCTTGCGCGAGGGGACTCTTCTTGTTTTGGCCATATCTGACCTCCACAGGAAAGCCTTGCATTGACAGAATCCAGGAAGTAATTCGGGAATTACTCACATTTCCGGCCCGGATTCGGTCACTTTGGAGATATTGCAGAGGCTGGTGAGGAGTCTCCACTATGATGTGTTCCCCCTGGATAAACGGGCGGTAATTCTTCAATGCCCACACCGTTGCCAGGAGTGCCTTCTCTCAATCGTTGAATTTTTCCTCCACAGAGGATAAAGTTTTGCTCGCATAGGAGATTACTTTATTGACCTTGTCATGCTTTTGATATAATACTGCCGTCAAGCACGTATTAGAGAACCCCGTCTCCAGGAAGAACTCCTTGTTTCTGACAGGGTAAGCTAGGCAAGGCGCTTGTGAGAGGCTTCTCTTGAGTTGTTTTACCGCCTCGGCTTGTTCTGGACCCCATTCCCACTTGACCCCCCCCTTCAGGAGATGAATCAGGGGTCTGGTGATCTCTGCGTAGCCCTCAATGAACTTTCTGCTGTAATTAGTCAGTCCAAGGAGGCTCCTTAGTTCCCGCAGAGTTGTGGGGTCTTTCAGTTTCTGAAGTGCTTCCACTTTCTTTTCCTGGGGACAGAGACCCTGAGGAGTAATCTCATGCCCCAAGAAATTAACACGGGTTCTACTCCACTGTGCTTTCTGAAAGGAAAGTTTTGCTCCGGCGGCCCTCAACTGTGTCAGAACATAACGGATCTCCGCTATGTGTTCCTCCACAGATGAACTTTTGATGAGGACATCATCTACATAAGCCAGGTTACCCCTCGCACCCAGGTCGGGCATGGCCTTATGTAGGAAAATGTTGAATTCATTGCCGGAGTTGAGGTATCCGAAGGGAGTCCGGGTCCATGTGTACTGCTGGCCCCCAAAGGTAAAAGCCAGTTTGTATTGGTCCTCCCTGCTGACAGGCACGGTCCAGTATCCATTGGTCAGGTCTATTGCAGTGAATACCTGTGACCCCTGAATCTGGGCCAGCCCTTGGTCAATGTAGGGCAGAGGCCATCGGGAAGTATGGACCCGTTTGTTGAGCTCCCTGAGGTCGGCGCAGAGTCTCCACTGGCCGTTTGGCTTCAATATTCCCAGCACCGGATTATTGAAGGTGCTGTGGACTGGACGGATTATTCCCCTGGACTCAAGGTTCTTAATTATTTCAGTAAGGGACTCCATTGATGCGAGAGGCAAGCGATATTGCTTCACAAACACAGGAGTCATGCCAGGGTCCGTGGGGATTGTGGTTGTGTGGATGTCGGTGCAACCACAGTCATATGAGTCTACCGCAAAGAGATCTTGGAAATCCAAGAAAACTTGTTTCAACTTTTGCTTCTGTTCCAGAGTCACACAGGCATCAGCTAGGTTGACTCTCTCTTCCACCATCTGCCTGAAGCCTGGAAAGACTTCTGGTTTGGCTATCTCAGCGGCCTCCTCCAGCTGGGTGGAGAAGTCCCTGGTCAGAGTGCTGATTTGGACTGGAGGCTTCAGGTGGGAAAGGCAGCCCTCATGGACCTGGAAAATCACCTCATCCCTCCTGAAGTCACAAGTCACATCTTCCTTACCATAAGGGCAAGAAGTGTACACCAGGAAGTTCCCCCCATGCCGGGTAAAAATCCTGTCTGGTGTTGTTTTGTCCTCACTGTCACTGTCAAAACAGTCCTTGGGGATTGGTCCTAACAGTTCATTTACTAAGTCGATGGAAAAATGTCGGTCATCAACCGCCATTCCAATAATGGTGCCTGCGGCTAGAGTAATACTCTTTAAGTCGCTGTTATCCACCTCTATTAGAATGGTGTCATGTTCTATGTTGACTAATGGAGTTGGGTTTACCCCTAACCCTTGCAGTTGGAGAGAAGCATTTAGATGTATGTAAGCATCAGGGTTTTGCAAATATTGTCCTCTTTTAACTTTCACTTCCAGGGAGAATTGTCGGGTCCTTTCTGGGATGGTGATTTCCTCTTTGATCTGAATTTCAACTGCATAAGGTAGCAATTGAGCTGACCTAAGTGCTTTTTCTGGATCATCAAAGCCCATGGGATTATCCGCTAATCGGGACCAAGCTTTGAAGTTTATTAGGTCCAAACTAATGGCAAAGCGATTGAGAATGTCACTGCCTAAGTAAAAGGCGGCAGGGACGTCTCGCACGACCCAACAATTGTGGACTATGCTCTTGTTGCCAATGGAGATTTTGAGCATGCACCTGCTTGGCAGGAGATGTTTGGAATTAGGTGCTTCCAGGTCCATTTCCCATTTGTCTATCAGTTTGAAGGTGGGAATGGCTGGATCCTTTGGGAGTTGGCGAAACATGGCTTCGCTGATGAAGCTCTTACCATTGTTCACGCACACTCGAGCGAGAACAGAGTCCTTCCCATCATTTAACTGAACAGGGATGAACAACTGCTCTCCAATTTGCTGAATATCAGCCAGGCTCTGAGCTGATTTCACATCTTTCTGGACTATAGGAGTGGGAGTTTCTGATTGTGGATTAGTATAGAATTTCAGAGTGTTTCCTTCCAGTGTGGAATACCACCTTAAACTGGAAGGAAGGTTGATTTTCAGAAATAGAGAGGACCCCCCATCACCAGTCTGTTGTCCTACTGCTATTACTGTCACGTCTGGGATTTGGCTATTCTGGAAGTGAAATTCTACTTGGTCAGATTTTTGTTCAACCATGTGGCAGGTGCCGTTTAAACTAACATGGTTGACACTCCGTTTTAATTTTATTGGTCGGCTAGTCTGGGTCCAGAGGACCTTGTTTACGCAATCTATTAGGGGTGACAACCTTCTCAGGAGGTCATTCCCTAGTAAACAAGGGGTGCCCTCTGGGGTCACAACTATGACCGGGTGTTTCAACTTGTGTCGCCCAATTTTAATGTCCAAATCTGCCGTCCCCTCGACGGGAATTTCCTTCCCGTCAAAGTTCTGGAGTTGTCCAGGAAGAGAGGTGAGAGGAATTTGGTAATTCTCTCCCCTTCCTGCATTCAGTTCGTCAAAGGCCCTTCTGGACAGAAGGGTTGCTTGAGATCCAGTGTCCACCAGTGCCGAGATTGTACCCTGCCCCTGTACTTGTACCGGGGCATAATATCTTCCCTCCTTCTCCTCAAGGGGGCACAGATAATGTACATTTTTGGACAACTGGTGGGCAAATTTTCTGGTTTTGGACATTGCAAGAGAAGAAATTTGGGCAGAATTCTGTGGAGAGCCTTGGGAATCTGAAAGAAAAATTTGCCAACTGGAGATCAGAGCCATTGTGGGTTCCCCTGGCTCCGGTTCTGGGCCGCCCCCCCCTTTTTGGAGGCAGTCACCAGGATGGGTTTGAACCAGGGGATTTTCTTGCTGTTGGTTCTGGGATGAGATGGTGGGCGGCGGTAGCTCAGTCTCCACATCTCCCCAGTCTGGATTTGCATCCCTAGGGACCCATTTTTCTTTGGGAGGAGTTCCCCCCTCTCTGAAGGAGAAGATCCCTTTCCCAGGATCCTCTGAGGATCCCTCTCCCTCAAATTGGAAGATCTGTACCTCCTCCTCAAACTGAGTCTGTTTGGGTCTTTTGTTTCTCCTACCCCCCCTCTGCTCCTTAGGAGGCAGACTTTCAGGGGCAAGAGATTTTGTTTCCGGTTCCTGGGTTTCCAGGGGCTGTTTACAAGTGAGGAAGGAAGCTTCCTCCAAGGCTTTACACCCCCCTTCCCTTTGTGCCTCCTCCCTGGGAACCGGTGAGTTATCGGGGTGCTGCCCCCGTCATTGTTCTGGAGCACCAGGTCCAGAGTTGGGTGCGTTCTGCGCCGGCACGCCCATCTGAGGGTTCTGCTGAGCCCTCAGTATGTGACCCAGATCCCGCGCCATGTTTTGAACCTGGCGCTCTAACTGGGAAACCCGCTCAGGCTGATACGGGGCCCTGTTTTCTCCCCTGGGCTGATCCCGGGAAGGGTAGCTGTCCCTCCTCTGGTAATACCCCGGGTTGGGAAGATTTGGGTACCCCTCCACCCTTGGCCTCCCCTCTCCCGGATTCAGTGGTCTGGGCTCAGGGAATTGGGGGAAGAAGGATGGATGGTTTTGGGGTTGAAAGTTGGGTGGATTTCTGGGGAAAAAGTTCTGCCCAGGGTTTGGTACATTTCTGCCCTCCTGTGGGAAGTTTGGAGGGAAGTCCCCTGGGTTAGGTGCTTGGCTGGATACCCCCCCTTGGGCTGGAGGAGTCCACACATAACCCAGGATGGGTCGATTTCCCTTGTAACGGGGACTTACATAATCAGGAGAGCGAGGGACCCCATTTGTGGGGCTGCCTCCCTGGCTCCCTGTCTGTGAATGGCCCGAGGACCTTCTGGGCCTAGCATTATTGGGTGCAGGTAGGTTTTTAGGCCCCCCCATCTCCAACTCTAAAACGGGGGTGACCTTTACCTCTGCCACCTTGGCAGCAGCAGGGGTGCTGTTGGCTTTGGGGTTTTTCTGGGCATTACTTTTGCTATCTATCGGTTTCTGCACCTCATAGATCCGGGTAGCCTGTTCAATGACCCAGTCTAAAGATCTTTTCTCGTGAAAATCCCTCACGAGCTGGGACATGATATATTTGGGCAAGGCATGGAAAAACGTATTAATAAATTCCCTGCTATCCTTGCGCACCCTTCTTGTGGTCTGTGCAAAAGCACGCTTTAACTCCTGCACAAATTCTTGTGGGGCCTGATCCTCCCCACATTGCAAATTGTAGGCTGCCTTGCGAGCCTCTTGAGGATTTCTGTGAACAGAAAAATGTTTCAAGATGGCCGCCTTATAGGTGGACCATCTTAAATGATTTTGGTCCTCCAGCCCCGCAAAGAAACTGGAGTATTCCGGGGAGAAGGTCCACTTTACATATTGAATACAGCTTTGGCTGTCCTTCAAATGGAAAGTCTCCATCATTTGCTGAAACAATTCTAAGTGCTCCCAAACAGAATACTTAGCGTTCTTATGGTAAGGCGTGATGACGCTCCTGATCGCCTTAATCTGCTTTAAGGGGTCCTTAATCAAGGCCCTTTTTGCCTTATTGGCCTTTTTGGTTCGGGTAACCCTTGTCCATTCGTCCTCGGACTCAGAGGCACTGCTCCCAGAGGTTCCCGTCTGTTCTTCCAGGTTTTCCCGGATTCTGCGAGCCTGGGAATGGCGGGCAGACTGTGGGGACCTGGTCTCCTGTGTCCTGCGCAGTTCAGAGGAGTCTTCAGATTCCTCCTTGCTGCCAGGATTTGATGGGTACCCCCTCCACTGACCTAACTGGGCAGAGGTTTTCAGGATGCCCTTAATGGGCCTACTCTCCTGGGGTTCCCGACTGAACTGTACTATGCTTGGGTGCCCATACCCAGATGCCCGCCCATCCATTCCTGGGAGGTACTGGCCTATGAGCCCCATGCTTCTGGCTGGATAGTAATCTGCCATCCCTGTGGCCCGGTGCTCATGTGCGCCAGAGGACATGGGGGTGGCAGAGTCCAGGGACTGAGAGGTATGAGGGCCTCTGGTACTAGGGCTCCTGAGGTTATGCTCCAGAGTTTCCATTTCCCAGCGAACCTCATCTATATCCACCCCTGCTCCCTGTTGCAATGCAAGAGCCTGCATTTGTGCCTTCAGTTCCTCAGTTAAGGCCTTACTGGACTCTATCAGTCTCTCCTGCATCGCTACCTGTTGTTGGAGCCTATCATTGTGTTGACAGAGGGCCTCATTTTCCCTCTGTGCTTCCTGGTTGGTTCTGGAGAACTGGGCCAGTCTTTGCTGCAGGAGGTTTACCTCCTGAGTCCCATCCCTACTGGCCTGCTCCTTTCTTGCCAGAGCCTCTTCCACCCTCCTGGTGTGCTCTAACAAGTTCTGGTTTTCTTTTTGGAGGTCACCCAGCCACTGGAGGGCCAGGTGATTTTCTTCCATTTTTCTTTTTAAATGGCAGACTTCCTGGCCTAAGGCGTCTCTTTCCTGACTAAGAGCCTGCATTTGTGCCACCAGGTCATCCCTTTGCCGTTGAAAGGCACCAGCTTTTTGGCGCTCCTCATCAAACTCTGCCTGGGTATCCAGGTCTTTCAGAATCAGTTTATTGCTCTCCTCTTTCTCTCTATCTAGCTGGCTTTGCAGGGTGACTACCTGCTCCGCGCATGCCCTGTTGAAATTGATCTGTTGCTCCAACTTTTTCTGGTTCTGCAGTAAGGAGTCCAAACTGTCTTGGTGCTCCTTCTGCAGGGCCAGAAATCTGGTATCCTGGTCCGTCTTTTCCTGTTGTAGGATGCCCATATCCTCTTTTATTTTAATGATGTACTGCCTACTATCATTTTCTGACTCCTGGCTCCTCTGCAGCCTCTGCTCAGAAGAGACCAGGTCAGATTGGACCTTCTCTAACGCCATCTGTTGCCTATTTGCCAGATTTTGGCTTTCAGCACATCTATCCTGCATGTCTCCCATATATAGGTACAGGTATGCCGCTATCCTAACAATCTTGTCGTGTTCCTCTTTGGCCTTAGGAGCCATATATAGTTCACTCAGGGCCACATGTAATGGACCCTGATCTCTCCATAAGTCTGACCCTGTTTCAGTGACCTGTCGCGTGATGGCCTGCAACCAGGCATCCTGGCCCTGCTCAGCCCATTCACCTCTCACAAATAACTTATGTAAGAAGTGCTCTCTGGCTATTTTCATGTCTACTAAGGTCGTCATTCTAGAGATTGGTCTCTGTCCTGACTTACAGAAGTTTGTATTTTATTTTTGCAGAACAGAACTTTTCTTGGAGTGTCCCTTTTGAGGAATGCTTCACAGCGTAATGCAGCGTGGTGATCCGACCGGATGTATGTATCCCGTCAGTTAGCACACTGTATTAAGCTGCACAAGTGGTATTCTAACCCAAACGTCCGGCCGAGCCCCCAGTTTGTAAGAGGATTCAATTCAACACTACAGCTAAGTCAGCGCCTAGTTTATAGTACTGAATGAAAACCCTTATTGATATACCTTTATGTCCAGTTCATGCGTTCTGGATGACTACCCCTATATAACACCCCTCTCTTGGAATCCCCCTGACCCCACTGAGCCAAGAAGTAGTTCTGGTTTGCAAATTAAAAGGTTTATTCGATAATTTAAACAATAGATATGTATATCACACTTTATAATAAATTAATAATTGAATATCACACTTAATCTGATATGATAAATATTAACAACAGAGAATCTGGCACTAACACGCTTCTCTATAATCAATAAGGAGTTGACATGAAATGGATAAGGTAGCACACAGGTGAATAGGAACAAAAGAAGAAGGTGGTACAGAATGCTTTATGTAAGCTCAGGTGGATGCAATATTCAATGAATGCAGTACAGAAAATACTCAATATGACTTCAACCAAACAATGTAATCACTTTTCTCTGGCTATTCACTCCCCCCCTCTTTATGCAATGCAAGGAAATGGGAGGAAAGCACACAGTTCTCAGAAATGCAATCAATGTAATTCAGTTCAATCCAGCAAGCTTAGACAACAGAAGTTTAAAACACAACCCAAAATGCTTCTATATGTGCTGGCAATGGAGTGAAAAATATGCTAAAATGCTTTTAATTCCCTGTAGAGGTTCAGGGTGAGTGGTATCTAGTTAATATTAGTCCAGGCTCACTCTTGCAATGATTCAGGAATGATTAGCAGGTTAAACGAATTTCTGGCAAATGGAAGGCAAGAAGCTTCTGTTTTCACACGTGGAGAAATTTGCAAATCGCGGTAAAATTCGCGGATGCGTGTTCCGCGATTTCGGTAAAACTATAGGGGGTAGGAATGCGGTTCTAGGTTCGTAGGAAAGCCACGATTCTAAGCTTTCAGATGAAAGTTATTGCAAGTCTCTAGCACAAACGGTCACGGAGATATGAGCGATTAAATAAAGGTCGTTTTTCAGATTTGAAATTTTAAAAGCTCAAAAAGACAAGTGCAGCTTGCAACTAGAAAATGACAGGTGACAGCTTTACAAATGACAGGTGACAGTCAGGAGACAGTTCTACTTAGATTAAGCTAGATTGAATTATATTATTTTAACTAGGAGATTGGTTCTGCACAGTTTTCTAGGTACTCACACTATATTCTTGAGTGAAATGGGCCTCGCCATGGATCTGGTCAGGTTTTAGACGGGACTCTGGTCTCTGCACTTCACAGTGATCTGGGTCTGCTCTCTCTCTGGATTCTGAAGATGGAGGGATTTAAAGTCTGGATCTTTCTGCACAGCTTTCTCTGGAGATTGATGGAGGTAAAGTATGGATTTTCCCGGCAGAGCTTCCAGCTGCAAATGGATTTGAAGGTCCCTATCTGTCCTGTCTGTCTGCTTTTATGTGTTTAGAATGTGGGAGTGTTCTAGCATCACTGACCCTACCTCTCTCTCAGCTTCTAATTGGTCAAACTTCCATTTCTCACTTGATTGGGGGAGCTAGGTTGTGTCAGAGTGATGTCATTTTACAGCCTGCAGAAAGTCCACTCCTCCTGTCAACTTGCACACAAATCTAGATTTGAACCAAATACATATTTCAGAGTTACACAGTTGTTTGAAATTACATATACATGGTGTGGCTGAATTTAGCCATGTCTCTGTCCAAATCTGCTGTTTCTAAGAGCTTGCATTCAGAAATGGCAGATAATTGACTTTTTAACTGATTTTTCAATTTCTGACATTGACCCCATTTTACACACATGTGCGCAGGGAGTATGGACATTAATTGATGAAGTTTCAGATTTTTAACATGCATACATTTAGAGTAATATCCACTTTTCCGCTAACACCCCCCTGAACATACCACCGGTTCTAAAAACCTCTTAAACTGTGGGCAGAAAAATCACAAGAATTATGGTATCATTTATAAAATTTTCACATGTCCGCACCATGAGTTATTCATCTTTTTCTAAACAATATTCTGGCTACAAAGGGGTGTGGTTTCCCAGGTCACATGGTGGAAATACTGGTTTATCCAGTTCTGCCAAGCCAGCTTGCTCTCACAGGCAGTGCCCCTCCCAGCTTCTGCCAAGAGGAAGCTACATTTTACGACCGCTGTAATAAAACCTTTGCCTGAGTCAAGACAGGCTTTGTTCAGAGCTCCTGTAGAGCACAGGTAATTCAATTATCAGATAGATGGCATATCCTTAGTGTGGCCAGCAAAAGGCAGATGGGCCTGGGAACACAGTTGTGACTCAAGTTTCACTCCTGATGGGGGTAGTTGCCAGGCAGAATCAAGTTCCTTAAGCCAGACCTTCAGCTAACTGTCATGTTTTTTTGTTGCTTTTTAAATTAACTTGCAATTTTACACATGCAGCTAGAATGCTGATTCTAAGTTTAAACTATGACATTTAAACAATTGCAAAGGCATGTGACACCAAACATAGGTCACTCATTTAATCTAAACATTTTCGATTTTAGTGTCTTTAAATCCAGTGCAACTTAAACTGCTGACTCCATAGCAGTTTTGTTATAAGCATTGTTTTGGGCTCTTCATTTCCCAGATTTTGTAAGCACACAAAACTCCATTCCGCCAAATGTCTGCTGGTGTTCAGTGAATATTTTGCACATATTGCAATGTTTGAAAATAGGCATTTTGAGCCTGCCTTCAGAGAAACACAGGGTGGTTTTAAAACGCCGGCTTTTGGATAGTGGTGAGTACTGGTACTGCACCCATTTTTGGGATTTAAGAAAATGAATTCCCCACAATTCTAGGTTGCATTTGGCAATCAGCATTGCCATTCCCAATGGTTTCAGACTACTGTGCGGGTAGTCCAATGGTGGTTTTAAAGCGCTTTGAAGCTAACCGGCGCTACTGTTTGTCCTTTGGCAACCCATTTCCCTCATGGCAACCCGGCCTTTCATTCTCGCACTGGTGGGTGGCAAGTGAGGCAACCATTTTGGTGTGCGCACAAACTGCGCAGCTTTCCTGGATTTCGGCGCACATGTGGGTTTTCCGCCATCTTGAACTTTCTAAGCCCACAGCACCAAATGTTGTGGCATGATAGCTTAAACGTGGGTCAGGACACCCAACAAGCCCCCCCACGGGACTGCACTTTGAATTTGAGTCGATGGGGAGTCGCGTGCCCAAGGGTTTTGACCCAGGCACCGGTCTGTCCGCATAATCTTCTTCCTACTCTGTAGATGGCACAGTTCAGCATCTTCTTCTCCATCCGGTACTGATCGATCGGTCCTCCTCGCCGGTCCTGATGGGAATATTGGGCGGTCCACTGGGCCCATTGGATCTTCGTTCCCGGTCTCCGGATCGTCCTCCTTGGCCCGTCTTCAGGTTTTCTTTCTCCTAGGACGACAAAGGAAGAGCGGCAATACCTACTCATAGACGTTTTTCCACCACTGTTGAGATAGTGGGACAGCATATGCATTTCATCATGACGAAACATTACATTCTTATTTTTAAAAAAAAAACAGTATAACTAAGAGACAGTTTCATGCAAATCACAGTATTTAGAGACTAGATGTGGTATGTTTTATGATTGGAACTGAATTAGTCTGAGACAGTACCCGCTAGGATTCCAGAGGATTCCTCCAGTTGTTGCAGAGTGTGCCTGGGATGGCAACATTTCAACTGGTTTATGTGGACCCACTTGTCTTCCCCCGCTGCCAAAGGACCTTTGGGGATGTGGATTTTGTAGGCCACAGGGGAGATTTTGTCGATGATCTCAAAGGGTCCCTTCCATGTAGGCAAAAATTTGCGCTGCTTGGCCTGGTTCCTTTGGAAGTTGTATAGATAGACCCGGTCTCCCACCTGATATTCCTTCCTGGAAGTTTTCAGGTCATAATGGGTCTTCATGCTATCAGCTGATCTTTCTAGATTCCGCTGAGCATAAGCAAAAGCATGTTGGAGGTGTTTCCTTAAATTCTCTACATACTCATGAGTAGTGGAGGCATTTATCAGTGTCTGCTCTTGGGTCCTGTAGAGCAAATGCTGAGGAAGCACCATCTTGCGCCCAGTCATCAACTCAAATGGTGACATTTTGGTTGCAGATGAAGGGGTAGATCTGATGGCCATTAGGACCAGAGGTAATCGGATATCCCAACTTGGCCCAGAATCTGCCACAAACTTCTTTAATATGCTCCCAATTGTCCGGTTATATCTCTCTACTGCCCCAGAAGAAGCTGGTCTATAAGCAATATGCAGCTTTCTCTTGACCCCCAATATCTCCCACATCTTTGTCATTACTTCACTGGTGAAGTGGCTACCCCTGTCTGACTCAATCCTTTGAGGTAGACCAAAACGGGAAAAGATGTGGTTAATCATCAAGGCAGCTGCAGTTTCTGCCTTGCAATTTGTGGCTGGGAGACATTCCACCCACTTGGTAAACAAGCATGTCACAGTCAACATGTACTTATTCCCCCTAGCAGAGCGAATCACGGGGCCTACAAAGTCGATTTGTAAATCTGACCATGGCAGTGTCATCCCCCGCTTTTGGAGAGGCGCACGGTGCGTGAGGGATGATGGCTGAAATTGTGCACACACAAGGCACCCCTTCAAGTATTGGTCGAGGTCCTGCCCCATGTGTGGCCAGTATGCAACCTCTCTTAAGATTTCCAATGTTGTGTGAAACCCCCTATGACCGGCAGTGGCCGCATCATGGGCGTGACTTAACATCAGGCTTCGGA
Organism: Ambystoma mexicanum; assembly: GCF_040938575.1. Classification (NCBI taxonomy): domain Eukaryota; kingdom Metazoa; phylum Chordata; class Amphibia; order Caudata; family Ambystomatidae; genus Ambystoma; species Ambystoma mexicanum. The sequence goes on from NC_090935.1 coordinate 563,268,451, forward strand.
ATGAGGTAGGAACCACCCACTGATCGTGGCCAGCTTTGGATTTCCTTACCAGCAAACCGTCTTGGATTCGGAACATTTTTGGACATTTCATCAACACTCTTAGGTCCTCTTTCCCAATGTAATCGGTATCCGTCAGGGGAAAGTTCTCAGGGTCCTCAAGGTGCTGGTAAAATTGACCAATTATTGGATCCCCCTTCTGAGCGGTAATCAAATCAGCATCAGGGGTCTCCTTACTCCATTGTGCAATTGAAAGGTCGTTGTGAGCATTTGTCTGGGACCTAGTGATGGCAGTGACCTGGATTTCCCCCAACAGGGACTCAATCTCAATTAGATCCCCTTGGATGGCCCCAGTTTTGGCCAGCTGATCAGCTAAGTCGTTTCCAGTTTTGTCTGGTCCCTCTACTTTGGAATGACCCTTGATCTTTTTCCAATAGATGGTCATCTCATTCGAGGTGACCAGATCATCAATGTTTTGGATCAACTTCCCATGTTTCAAGGGTTTGTTGTTAGCACATAACATGCCTCTGGTTTTCCAATTAACCAGGTGCTCCACGAACCCGTTCGGTACATAATCCGAATCTGTGATTATGACCAGTTCGGGGAGTTGATGCTGGACAGCAGTGAGGATGGCCTGATGCACAGCCATCAATTCTGCCACCTGACTACTTCGGGGACCAATTTTGTATCCAGCGGAGGGTTCTGGGGACTCATTCACCCATGCATTCCCTACGCCAGCCACCAGTTCTTTCTCCCCGTTGTTGTCAACATGGTAAGAGCATCCATCCACATACACAGTGGGCATTCCCTCACACTTGTCTTCTTCAAAGACTTTGTGGGGGGAATTAAGGTATGCCTCCATGTTGTCCTTTATTTTTAGACTTTCGTCCTCGAGACAGTTTTCTCTGGCACAATCATGCAAGTCAGCCAGACCTTGCGCGAGGGGACTCTTCTTGTTTTGGCCATATCTGACCTCCACAGGAAAGCCTTGCATTGACAGAATCCAGGAAGTAATTCGGGAATTACTCACATTTCCGGCCCGGATTCGGTCACTTTGGAGATATTGCAGAGGCTGGTGAGGAGTCTCCACTATGATGTGTTCCCCCTGGATAAACGGGCGGTAATTCTTCAATGCCCACACCGTTGCCAGGAGTGCCTTCTCACAATCGTTGAATTTTTCCTCCACAGAGGATAAAGTTTTGCTCGCATAGGAGATTACTTTATTGACCTTGTCATGCTTTTGATATAATACTGCCGTCAAGCACGTATTAGAGAACCCCGTCTCCAGGAAGAACTCCTTGTTTCTGACAGGGTAAGCTAGGCAAGGCGCTTGTGAGAGGCTTCTCTTGAGTTGTTTTACCGCCTCGGCTTGTTCTGGACCCCATTCCCACTTGACCCCCCCCTTCAGGAGATGAATCAGGGGTCTGGTGATCTCTGCGTAGCCCTCAATGAACTTTCTGCTGTAATTAGTCAGTCCAAGGAGGCTCCTTAGTTCCCGCAGAGTTGTGGGGTCTTTCAGTTTCTGAAGTGCTTCCACTTTCTTTTCCTGGGGACAGAGACCCTGAGGAGTAATCTCATGCCCCAAGAAATTAACACTGGTTCTACTCCACTGTGCTTTCTGAAAGGAAAGTTTTGCTCCGGCGGCCCTCAACTGTGTCAGAACATAACGGATCTCCGCTATGTGTTCCTCCACAGATGAACTTTTGATGAGGACATCATCTACATAAGCCAGGTTACCCCTCGCACCCAGGTCGGGCATGGCCTTATGTAGGAAAATGTTGAATTCATTGCCGGAGTTGAGGTATCCGAAGGGAGTCCGGGTCCATGTGTACTGCTGGCCCCCAAAGGTAAAAGCCAGTTTGTATTGGTCCTCCCTGCTGACAGGCACGGTCCAGTATCCATTGGTCAGGTCTATTGCAGTGAATACCTGTGACCCCTGAATCTGGGCCAGCCCTTGGTCAATGTAGGGCAGAGGCCATCGGGAAGTATGGACCCGTTTGTTGAGCTCCCTGAGGTTGGCGCAGAGTCTCCACTGGCCGTTTGGCTTCAATATTCCCAGCACAGGATTATTGAAGGTGCTGTGGACTGGACGGATTATTCCCCTGGACTCAAGGTTCTTAATTATTTCAGTAAGGGACTCCATTGATGCGAGAGGCAAGCGATATTGCTTCACAAACACAGGAGTCATGCCAGGGTCCGTGGGGATTGTGGTTGTGTGGATGTCGGTGCAACCACAGTCATATGAGTCTACCGCAAAGAGATCTTGGAAATCCAAGAAAACTTGTTTCAACTTTTGCTTCTGTTCCAGAGTCACACAGGCATCAGCTAGGTTGACTCTCTCTTCCACCATCTGCCTGAAGCCTGGAAAGACTTCTGGTTTGGCTATCTCAGCGGCCTCCTCCAGCTGGGTGGAGAAGTCCCTGGTCAGAGTGCTGATTTGGACTGGAGGCTTCAGGTGGGAAAGGCAGCCCTCATGGACCTGGAAAATCACCTCATCCCTCCTGAAGTCACAAGTCACATCTTCCTTACCATAAGGGCAAGAAGTGTACACCAGGAAGTTCCCCCCATGCCGGGTAAAAATCCTGTCTGGTGTTGTTTTGTCCTCACTGTCACTGTCAAAACAGTCCTTGGGGATTGGTCCTAACAGTTCATTTACTAAGTCGATGGAAAAATGTCGGTCATCAACCGCCATTCCAATAATGGTGCCTGCGGCTAGAGTAATACTCTTTAAGTCGCTGTTATCCACCTCTATTAGAATGGTGTCATGTTCTATGTTGACTAATGGAGTTGGGTTTACCCCTAACCCTTGCAGTTGGAGAGAAGCATTTAGATGTATGTAAGCATCAGGGTTTTGCAAATATTGTCCTCTTTTAACTTTCACTTCCAGGGAGAATTGTCGGGTCCTTTCTGGGATGGTGATTTCCTCTTTGATCTGAATTTCAACTGCATAAGGTAGCAATTGAGCTGACCTAAGTGCTTTTTCTGGATCATCAAAGCCCATGGGATTATCCGCTAATTGGGACCAAGCTTTGAAGTTTATTAGGTCCAAACTAATGGCAAAGCGATTGAGAATGTCACTGCCTAAGTAAAAGGCGGCAGGGACGTCTCGCACGACCCAACAATTGTGGACTATGCTCTTGTTGCCAATGGAGATTTTGAGCATGCACCTGCTTGGCAGGAGATGTTTGGAATTAGGTGCTTCCAGGTCCATTTCCCATTTGTCTATCAGTTTGAAGGTGGGAATGGCTGGATCCTTTGGGAGTTGGCGAAACATGGCTTCGCTGATGAAGCTCTTACCATTGTTCACGCACACTCAAGCGAGAACAGAGTCCTTCCCATCATTTAACTGAACAGGGATGAACAACTGCTCTCCAATTTGCTGAATATCAGCCAGGCTCTGAGCTGATTTCACATCTTTCTGGACTATAGGAGTGGGAGTTTCTGATTGTGGATTAGTATAGAATTTCAGAGTGTTTCCTTCCAGTGTGGAATACCACCTTAAACTGGAAGGAAGGTTGATTTTCAGAAATAGAGAGGACCCCCCATCACCAGTCTGTTGTCCTACTGCTATTACTGTCACGTCTGGGATTTGGCTATTCTGGAAGTGAAATTCTACTTGGTCAGATTTTTGTTCAACCATGTGGCAGGTGCCGTTTAAACTAACATGGTTGACACTCCGTTTTAATTTTATTGGTCGGCTAGTCTGGGTCCAGAGGACCTTGTTTACGCAATCTATTAGGGGTGACAACCTTCTCAGGAGGTCATTCCCTAGTAAACAAGGGGTGCCCTCTGGGGTCACAACTATGACCGGGTGTTTCAACTTGTGTCGCCCAATTTTAATGTCCAAATCTGCCGTCCCCTCGACGGGAATTTCCTTCCCGTCAAAGTTCTGGAGTTGTCCAGGAAGAGAGGTGAGAGGAATTTGGTAATTCTCTCCCCTTCCTGCATTCAGTTCGTCAAAGGCCCTTCTGGACAGAAGGGTAGCTTGAGATCCAGTGTCCACCAGTGCCGAGATTGTACCCTGCCCCTGTACTTGTACCGGGGCATAATATCTTCCCTCCTTCTCCTCAAGGGGGCACAGATAATGTACATTTTTGGACAACTGGTGGGCAAATTTTCTGGTTTTGGACATTGCAAGAGAAGGAATTTGGGCAGAATTCTGTGGAGAGCCTTGGGAATCTGAAAGAAAAATTTGGCAACTGGAGATCAGAGCCATTGTGGGTTCCCCTGGCTCCGGTTCTGGGCCGCCCCCCCCTTTTTGGAGGCAGTCACCAGGATGGGTTTGAACCAGGGGATTTTCTTGCTGTTGGTTCTGGGATGAGATGGTGGGCGGCGGTAGCTCAGTCTCCACATCTCCCCAGTCTGGATTTGCATCCCTAGGGACCCATTTTTCTTTGGGAGGAGTTCCCCCCTCTCTGAAGGAGAAGATCCCTTTCCCAGGATCCTCTGAGGATCCCTCTCCCTCAAATTGGAAGATCTGTACCTCCTCCTCAAACTGAGTCTGTTTGGGTCTTTTGTTTCTCCTACCCCCCCTCTGCTCCTTAGGAGGCAGACTTTCAGGGGCAAGAGATTTTGTTTCCGGTTCCTGGGTTTCCAGGGGCTGTTTACAAGTGAGGAAGGAAGCTTCCTCCAAGGCTTTACACCCCCCTTCCCTTTGTGCATCCTCCCTGGGAACCTGTGAGTTATCGGGGTGCTGCCCCCGTCATTGTTCTGGAGCACCAGGTCCAGAGTTGGGTGCGTTCTGCGCCGGCACGCCCATCTGAGGGTTCTGCTGAGCCCTCAGTATGTGACCCAGATCCCGCGCCATGTTTTGAACCTGGCGCTCTAACTGGGAAACCCGCTCAGGCTGATACGGGGCCCTGTTTTCTCCCCTGGGCTGATCCCGGGAAGGGTAGCTGTCCCTCCTCTGGTAATACCCCGGGTTGGGAAGATTTGGGTACCCCTCCACCCTTGGCCTCCCCTCTCCCGGATTCAGTGCTCTGGGCTCAGGGAATTGGGGAAAGAAGGATGGATGGTTTTGGGGTTGAAAGTTGGGTGGATTTCTGGGGAAAAAGTTCTGCCCAGGGTTTGGTAAATTTCTGCCCTCCTGTGGGAAGTTTGGAGGGAAGTCCCCTGGGTTAGGTGCTTGGCTGGATCCCCCCCCTTGGGCTGGAGGAGTCCACACATAACCCAGGATGGGTCGATTTCCCTTGTAACGGGGACTTACATAATCAGGAGAGCGAGGGACCCCATTTGTGGGGCTGCCTCCCTGGCTCCCTGTCTGTGACTGGCCCGAGGACCTTCTGGGCCTAGCATTATTAGGTGCAGGTAGGTTTTTAGGCCCCCCCATCTCCAACTCTAAAACGGGGGTGACCTTTACCTCTGCCACCTTGGCAGCAGCAGGGGTGCTGTTGGCTTTGGGGTTTTTCTGGGCATTACTTTTGCTATCTATCGGTTTCTGCACCTCATAGATCCGGGTAGCCTGTTCAATGACCCAGTCTAAAGATCTTTTCTCGTGAAAATCCCTCACGAGCTGGGTCATGATATATTTGGGCAAGGCATGGAAAAACGTATTAATAAATTCCCTGCTATCCGTGCGCACCCTTCTTGTGGTCTGTGCAAAAGCACGCTTTAACTCCTGCACAAATTCTTGTGGGGCCTGATCCTCCCCACATTGCAAATTGTAGGCTGCCTTGCGAGCCTCTTGAGGATTTCTGTGAACAGAAAAATGTTTCAAGATGGCCGCCTTATAGGTGGACCATCTTAAATGATTTTGGTCCTCCAGCCCCGCAAAGAAACTGGAGTATTCCGGGGAGAAGGTCCACTTTACATATTGAATACAGCTTTGGCTGTCCTTCAAATGGAAAGTCTCCATCATTTGCTGAAACAATTCTAAGTGCTCCCAAACAGAATACTTAGCGTTCTTATGGTAAGGCGTGATGACGCTCCTGATCGCCTTAATCTGCTTTAAGGGGTCCTTAATCAAGGCCCTTTTTGCCTTATTGGCCTTTTTGGTTCGGGTAACCCTTGTCCATTCGTCCTCGGACTCAGAGGCACTGCTCCCAGAGGTTCCCGTCTGTTCTTCCAGGTTTTCCCGGATTCTGCGAGCCTGGGAATGGCGGGCAGACTGTGGGGACCTGGTCTCCTGTGTCCTGCGCAGTTCAGAGGAGTCTTCAGATTCCTCCTTGCTGCCAGGATTTGATGGGTACCCCCTCCACTGACCTAACTGGGCAGAGGTTTTCAGGATGCCCTTAATGGGCCTACTCTCCTGGGGTTCCCGACTGAACTGTACTATGCTTGGGTGCCCATACCCAGATGCCCGCCCATCCATTCCTGGGAGGTACTGGCCTATGAGCCCCATGCTTCTGGCTGGATAGTAATCTGCCATCCCTGTGGCCCGGTGCTCATGTGCGCCAGAGGACATGGGGGTGGCAGAGTCCAGGGACTGAGAGGTATGAGGGCCTCTGGTACTAGGGCTCCTGAGGTTATGCTCCAGAGTTTCCATTTCCCAGCGAACCTCATCTATATCCGCCCCTGCTCCCTGTTGCAATGCAAGAGCCTGCATTTGTGCCTTCAGTTCCTCAGTTAAGGCCTTACTGGATTCTATCAGTCTCTCCTGCATCGCTACCTGTTGTTGGAGCCTATCATTGTGTTGACAGAGGGCCTCATTTTCCCTCTGTGCTTCCTGGTTGGTTCTGGAGAACTGGGCCAGTCTTTGCTGCAGGAGGTTTACCTCCTGAGTCCCATCCCTACTGGCCTGCTCCTTTCTTGCCAGAGCCTCTTCCACCCTCCTGGTGTGCTCTAACAAGTTCTGGTTTTCTTTTTGGAGGTCACCCAGCCCCTGGAGGGCCAGGTGATTTTCTTCCATTTTTCTTTTTAAATGGCAGACTTCCTGGCCTAAGGCGTCTCTTTCCTGACTAAGAGCCTGCATTTGTGCCGCCAGGTCATCCCTTTGCCGTTGAAAGGCACCAGCTTTTTGGCGCTCCTCATCAAACTATGCCTGGGTATCCAGGTCTTTCAGAATCAGTTTATTGCTCTCCTCTTTCTCTCTATCTAGCTGGCTTTGCAGGGTGACTACCTGCTCCGCGCATGCCCTGTTGAAATTGATCTGTTGCTCCAACTTTTTCTGGTTCTGCAGTAAGGAGTCCAAACTGTCTTGGTGCTCCTTCTGCAGGGCCAGAAATCTGGTATCCTGGTCCGTCTTTTCCTGTTGTAGGATGCCCATATCCTCTTTTATTTTAATGATGTACTGCCTACTATCATTTTCTGACTCCCGGCTCCTCTGCAGCCTCTGCTCAGAAGAGACCAGGTCAGATTGGACCTTCTCTAACGCCATCTGTTGCCTATTTGCCAGATTTTGGCTTTCAGCACATCTATCCTGCATGTCTCCCATATATAGGTACAGGTATGCCGCTATCCTAACAATCTTGTCGTGTTCCTCTTTGGCCTTAGGAGCCATATATAGTTCACTCAGGGCCACATGTAATGGACCCTGATCTCTCCATAAGTCTGACCCTGTTTCAGTGACCTGTCGCGTGATGGCCTGCAACCAGGCATCCTGGCCCTGCTCAGCCCATTCACCTCTCACAAATAACTTATGTAAGAAGTGCTCTCTGGCTATTTTCATGTCTACTAAGGTCGTCATTCTAGAGATTGGTCTCTGTCCTGACTTACAGAAGTTTGTATTTTATTTTTGCAGAACAGAACTTTTCTTGGAGTGTCCCTTTTGAGGAATGCTTCACAGCGTAATGCAGCGTGGTGATCCGACCGGATGTATGTATCCCGTCAGTTAGCACACTGTATTAAGCTGCACAAGTGGTATTCTAACCCAAACGTCCGGCCGAGCCCCCAGTTTGTAAGAGGATTCAATTCAACACTACAGCTAAGTCAGCGCCTAGTTTATAGTACTGAATGAAAACCCTTATTGATATACCTTTATGTCCAGTTCATGCGTTCTGGATGACTACCCCTATATAACACCCCTCTCTTGGAATCCCCCTGACCCCACTGAGCCAAGAAGTAGTTCTGGTTTGCAAATTAAAAGGTTTATTCGATAATTTAAACAATAGATATGTATATCACACTTTATAATAAATTAATAATTGAATATCACACTTAATCTGATATGATAAATATTAACAACAGAGAATCTGGCACTAACACGCTTCTCTATAATCAATAAGGAGTTGACATGAAATGGATAAGGTAGCACACAGGTGAATAGGAACAAAAGAAGAAGGTGGTACAGAATGCTTTATGTAAGCTCAGGTGGATGCAATATTCAATGAATGCAGTACAGAAAATACTCAATATGACTTCAACCAAACAATGTAATCACTTTTCTCTGGCTATTCACTCCCCCCCTCTTTATGCAATGCAAGGAAATGGGAGGAAAGCACACAGTTCTCAGAAATGCAATCAATGTAATTCAGTTCAATCCAGCAAGCTTAGACAACAGAAGTTTAAAACACAACCCAAAATGCTTCTATATGTGCTGGCAATGGAGTGAAAAATATGCTAAAATGCTTTTAATTCCCTGTAGAGGTTCAGGGTGAGTGGTATCTAGTTAATATTAGTCCAGGCTCACTCTTGCAATGATTCAGGAATGATTAGCAGGTTAAACGAATTTCTGGCAAATGGAAGGCAAGAAGCTTCTGTTTTCACACGTGGAGAAATTTGCAAATCGCGGTAAAATTCGCGGATGCGTGTTCCGCGATTTCGGTAAGACTATAGGGGGTAGGAATGTGTTTCTAGGTTCGTAGGAAAGCCACGATTCTAAGCTTTCAGATGAAAGTTATTGCAAGTCTCTAGCACAAACGGTCACGGAGATATGAGCGATTAAATAAAGGTTGTTTTTCAGATTTGAAATTTTAAAAGCTCAAAAAGACAAGTGCAGCTTGCAACTAGAAAATGACAGGTGACAGCTTTACAAATGACAGGTGACAGTCAGGAGACAGTTCTACTTAGATTAAGCTAGATTGAATTATATTATTTTAACTAGGAGATTGGTTCTGCACAGTTTTCTAGGTACTCACACTATATTCTTGAGTGAAATGGGCCTCGCCATGGATCTGGTCAGGTTTTAGACGGGACTCTGGTCTCTGCACTTCACAGTGATCTGGGTCTGCTCTCTCTCTGGATTCTGAAGATGGAGGGATTTAAAGTCTGGATCTTTCTGCACAGCTTTCTCTGGAGATTGATGGAGGTAAAGTATGGATTTTCCCGGCAGAGCTTCCAGCTGCAAATGGATTTGAAGGTCCCTATCTGTCCTGTCTGTCTGCTTTTATGTGTTTAGAATGTGGGAGTGTTCTAGCATCACTGACCCTACCTCTCTCTCAGCTTCTAATTGGTCAAACTTCCATTTCTCACTTGATTGGGGGAGCTAGGTTGTGTCAGAGTGATGTCATTTTACAGCCTGCAGAAAGTCCACTCCTCCTGTCAACTTGCACACAAATCTAGATTTGAACCAAATACATATTTCAGAGTTACACAGTTGTTTGAAATTACATATACATGGTGTGGCTGAATTTAGCCATGTCTCTGTCCAAATCTGCTGTTTCTAAGAGCTTGCATTCAGAAATGGCAGATAATTGACTTTTTAACTGATTTTTCAATTTCTGACATTGACCCCATTTTACACACATGTGCGCAGGGAGTATGGACATTAATTGATGAAGTTTCAGATTTTTAACATGCATACATTTAGAGTAATATCCACTTTTCCGCTAACACCCCCCTGAACATACCACCGGTTCTAAAAACCTCTTAAACTGTGGGCAGAAAAATCACAAGAATTATGGTATCATTTATAAAATTTTCACATGTCCGCACCATGAGTTATTCATCTTTTTCTAAACAATATTCTGGCTACAAAGGGGTGTGGTTTCCCAGGTCACATGGTGGAAATACTGGTTTATCCAGTTCTGCCAAGCCAGCTTGCTCTCACAGGCAGTGCCCCTCCCAGCTTCTGCCAAGAGGAAGCTACATTTTACGACCGCTGTAATAAAACCTTTGCCTGAGTCAAGACAGGCTTTGTTCAGAGCTCCTGTAGAGCACAGGTAATTCAATTATCAGATAGATGGCATATCCTTAGTGTGGCCAGCAAAAGGCAGATGGGCCTGGGAACACAGTTGTGACTCAAGTTTCACTCCTGATGGGGGTAGTTGCCAGGCAGAATCAAGTTCCTTAAGCCAAACCTTCAGCTAACTGTCATGTTTTTTTGTTGCTTTTTAAATTAACTTGCAATTTTACACATGCAGCTAGAATGCTGATTCTAAGTTTAAACTATGACATTTAAACAATTGCAAAGGCATGTGACACCAAACATAGGTCACTCATTTAATCTAAACCTTTTCGATTTTAGTGTCTTTAAATCCAGTGCAACTTAAACTGCTGACTCCATAGCAGTTTTGTTATAAGCATTGTTTTGGGCTCTTCATTTCCCAGATTTTGTAAGCACACAAAACTCCATTCAGGACACCCAACAACACTACCTAAAAATTGGACGAAATTTGAAGCAATTTTCTGGAGGAAGATCCTAAGATTACCAGATTCATACCCAATGCCGAGAATTTGTTATGAAGTTGCGACACAATCACTATCCTCCATAGTGATATGGAAGCAACTAGATTTCCTAAGGAAACTGCTGATAAAGGACAAAATACCAGCCGTAGAAATTCTGAAAAATAACCCAATCGCTTCGTATAATACATGCCTACGGAAATGGAAAGAACAATTATTTCAACAATTAAAAGATGAAGACATATCACTTGAAACTCTCTTGAACAGACCTCAATATGCAAACTGGCAAGCAACGATTGGATCAGAACCTGCCAAATGAAAACCTTATATTCAAGAAATCTCCAAAGCCATCTAGATGTTCGAGCGTTAAACGAAACTCCAAAATACATGGAACTATTTCCTGACAACAAGATCCGCATAGTGTATATAGCGATCCGTCTGAACAATCTGCCGACAAGAGATAAGATTGCAATGGTCGGACAAATCCCGAAAACCGACAGACATTGCCGCTTTTGTAAAGATAGAGAAGAACCAGAGACAATACATCATCTAGTAATGATCTGTCCTGAATTGATGCATGAGAGAATGATTTTTGGCAAATTCTTTAACATATCAACTCAACAGATGGACAAAGAACTGCGATGGGCACTACTATTGAATGGCCATGAAAACAAATTAATTTTCACGATAGTGCAGTTCTTACAACGTATTTTAGGACTAGATGCTGGAAACCAACCAAAATCGAAGCAAAGACAATGACGAATATCACTTTAGTTGCCTCACAATGACAAAAAGGAATCCCTTTTATTTACATGTGTTATACTTTTTCTTTTTCTCTTTTCTCTCTACTTTTTCCCTATGAATTTTTACCCGCTCGAATTGTAATGTCTTAAAAATGAAAAGTTTGTAACAAACTAAATAATTTGAAATAAAAAATAAAAAAAACATTTATATTATTAGGCAAGGGTTAACTTCATGAAACATTACTGTAGAAAGGCAGCTAATAATTAGAACATAGGCAAAAGTGGGGCCCCGGAGGGAAGGTGAAGCGTTTCCTCTGGGGTTATTTTGACGCTGCACAGGCCAGCGAGGTGGCCTGCGCATAGATCGCAACCCCTTGGGGTATTTAAGGGTCAGGGAAGGTTCGGGAAGCAGGCGACGGTTGGGGACTTTAGATTGAGAAGTCCTGTCGCCTGCTCCTGAGCCTTCCCTGGAGTGGGTCTGAAAAGGGGGTTTTTGAGTTTGAGGTGAGGAGCAGGGAAGAGTAGTAGTAGTGGGTTGTTTTGCAGGCAGTTAGCTTAAATAAATAAATAAATAAATAAATAAATAAATAAATATGTTTGTGTATTTTAGCGGAGGTACCGTAAATAAGGTACCTCCAACTTTTCTTACCTTGTATTAGGCAGTCTTATTGGGTGGTCCACTTCCTAGCTCTTTCGGGGCCCAAGGGGGGGGGGGTGATTTAATCCCAGTTTTGTGTTTTTCTCCATCTGAGAGGTAATGTTTTTTTCCGTTACCTAGGTGAGCAGGTGGTTCGGGTGGGGTTATTAGCGGGTGTCCGTCCCTCTGAGGTTATAGTTTGTCAGTTCTTGGATAGGGTATAACGTGCCGGTGAGCGTTTGTTCGTTCAAGCGTTTTCGTTTTATAGGTTGTGCTGAGGTGCTGATTCTCCGTGGGTTTTCTTTTAATTAGTGTGAGGCATTGCATTAGTCCGCGCCTGGGACCGTTTGTTTCCGTTTCCTACGGCGTTAACATGCGCCATTAGGGGCAGTGCGGCCAGCTTAAAGGGGCCGCGCCTGTATTGTGTGCCTTCCAGTGCGGTGCTTTTCTCACGCCGCCTGGGGGCAGTGTAATCCGTTTGTTTTTCGGCCCTAATTGATCTTGGGTTTCTGGTTTTGGGTGTTCTGGCTAGGGGGAGGTGAGGAGCTAGGGAGGTGGCCTTTTGGGGCACAGGCATTAGTTAGGTGGGGGTATATCAAAATAAAAAATAAAAAAATGTGTTAGGACAATAATTGTTAATATATTGTCTTCTTGAGAATTATAGAGTTTAGGTGACTCTTTTTAAGGATATTACATTTTATATCCCAATTTTCTTTTCTGGGCTTTCCATTTCTAGGGGTATTGTCCACGGATAGGTTCTGGCTCGGGGGCTTAGTTTAGCTAGTTGAGAGGCAGGAGGCACATTTTAGTGCACAATCAGTTTATTGGTGCACGATGGTGGGCCAGGGAGCCAGTAAAAAGGGTCTGGTGGATGCTAGGGCTCTAAGGGAGGCCCTGGAAATTATTAGCAGGGCATCTAAGGAACAATTGGAGGGGGCGGTGGTGGAGGTTACGGGTGAAGGGGAGGTGGGTAGAAGCAGGCCCCAGCGCAGAGCAGCGGCAGATGGGGCTCTTGCGACAGTGGTCGCTTGCACCCCTTCTGCTGGTAGGGGGGAGGTGGGGGAATCCTGAGGCAGGAAGTTGAGGAGGGAGATTGATAGGAGAGCATCCAGGGGAGAAATGCATTTGGGTGGGGAGCCAGTTAGGGATGGAGTTAATAATGACCAGAGGGACGTAAGGGATGTTAGGAGTGCCCAGGAAGGGGCAGTCAAAGGGAGCCATGACAGGGGGGGTGATGGGGCGCAGATTGGGATGACAGGGCAAAGGGGCAAGGGAGGCAAATACCTGCGGAAAAGTGCAGGTGGGAGAAGGAGGGAAAGGTCCCCATCAATTAGTGAGGTTAGGGAGGGGCGCCGAACGGCCCCCCCAGTTAGAAGGAGTGCAGGAGGAGGGTGCTGCACAGCCCCTGCTGTTCCAGAGGAGGAATATGGAGAGGGTTTAGAAACAGGCCCTCCTCGGTCGCCGCGAGGACAGTCTAGAGGGCGCAGCACGGCCCCTAGCGATGAGGATCACAGGGTGGAGGAGAGCACACCTCGCCTGAGAGAAGAGAACCAGGAAGGGGTTTCTGCAGCCCTGCCGTGAAGACGACAAAGGAGTGGTGGGGCGGACGCCCCGGGCTCTCAAGAGGAGGAGCTAATCAACCCGAGCATGAGCTTGCATCAGCAACAGTATTTCAGGGATGATGAAGTTGGGATCGAGGAATATGTAGGGCAGTGGGAGGATGAAGGTTCTAGGCCATTAAGGAGAAGGGGGAATGAGAAGGGGTGTTTTAGGTTGGATTGGGAAAGACGGGAGCAAAGGGTTTGGGGGGCAAGAGGTCGGGGGAACAATTGGCTGGTTGAGACTGCTGACATGTTTTGTTCCCGCAGTAGGAGCCCAGTAAGAAAAGAGATGAGGAGCATTGGAGTGGAGGTCAGACCGCAGACAGTTGATTGCTGGCCAGAAAGAGGTGAGTGGAAAAGGGACTGGTCAACTGCATGGCAGAGGGGGGATCTGAGAATGGGGGCAGGAAATAAAGGGTCTGGTCTGCAAGGGCCAAGGAGAGAGATTAGTGTACAGGCTATTGGAGCCATGGTGAGTGACAAGGGAAATTGCTCGGTGGAGGTACAAACGGACAAAGTGGTGGAGCCATTGGCGCTCGAGCTACAGGTTTCAAAAGAGAAAGAAACTGAAGTGAAGGGAAAGGAGAAAAAGCTACCTTACATGGGCATCACAAAACCTTTGGGGGCACACTTGATGGCAGCGACTAAGGATAAGATTCAGGCAGGGGAACTTCTGGACGTGTTTAAACTCCTTCATAGGGAAGTGAGAACAAAGGAGGGTTCTAAGGAAGAGGAGAGAGAGTTGGCCTCGTGCCCAAAAGTACCGGTGAAAATTGAAAACTGGACGTCAGCGTTTATTATTTACGCCATTGTATATTGTGAGAAATTTCTGGAGCGGTGTGTGGCTCTGCTAAAATATATGGATGTGATCAGGGAGGCGTTTACAAGTTTCGGGGGCTTTGCTTGGGTACATTATGATGAGGAATTCAGAGCAAGAATGGCTGAGGACAGTCAGGCTGTTTGGGGGGAAATATACATGGATCTATGGCTGCAATGCATGGCGCCAACGAGGCCTGCCCCGACGTTGCACCCAGCAAGTGGGCTGCCTGTGCCTTTCTGGCCCTTTCTTGGTTGCCCCGCCCAGAAGGGGGCAAGGGGAGGAGGCAGAGGGCAGTCCTCACAAGCCTGTCGGGCATTTAACAAGGACGGCTGCGCAAGGAATTTCTGTAGGTTCAGACATGAATGTAGCAATTATGCAGGGAAACACTCTCTCACTCAGTGTTTCCAACAAGGAGACAGGGGAAGGGGGAGAGGAGCTGGCCGAGGGGTTGTGGGGAAAGGCTTTTACGCCAGTTAAGTTGGATGTGCTGGAGAAGTGGTTGGAGTTTTATCCGGATAGGGAAGGGGCTAAGATTTTGAGTGAGGGTTTTTGTCATGGTTTCAGGCTGGGTTATCAGGGACCAAGGGTGCGCCGGTGGGCCGAAATTTTGAAGTCAGCCAAAGAAAACGTGGAGGTGGTAAGACAAAAATTGGGCAAGGAAATAGCAGCAGGGAGGATAATACAGCCATTTGATGATCTGCCGGGAGACTCAGTTGTATCTCCGCTGGGTGTTGTGCCTAAGAAAGCCCCAGGGGAATTCAGATTGATAAACCATTTGTCATGGCCAAGGGCATGTCTGTGAATGATTTCATTGCCCCTGAGGAATGCGAGGTTGTATATGCAAGTGTAGACCAAGCAGTGGAATTGGTGAGATAAGCAGGGTGTGGGGCCTTCATGGCCAAGTGTGACATTAAGGTGGCTTTCAGGTTGTTGTCGGTGCACCCGGATGATTTTTGGCTATTGGGTTTTCAATTTGAGGGCAGGTTATACATCGACAAAGCTTTGCCAATGGGGTGTGCAATTTCCTGTGCCTTGTTTGAGCGTTTTAGTTCCTTCTTACGGTGGGTTTTTCATACAGTTCCGGTTGTCAAAGTGTGCTGCATTACCTACATGATTTTCTGTTTATTAGCAGGGCGGAGGGAGAAAGATAGTGCACAGAGATGCCAAAGTTGTTCCAAGCTTTGATGGGGGATTTGGGTGTGCCTCTAGCGGAAGACAAAACAGAAGGGCCGGCAGTGGTGTTGACGTTTCTAGGGACTGAACTGGATTCAGTAGTGATGACCTCACGCTTGCCGCACGACAAGGTGAGCAAATTGGTAGGATTGCTGCAGAATGCGGTGGGGGCCAAGAAACTGATGCTAGTGAAAATGCAGAGTTTGGTGGGGCATTTGAATTTTGCATGTAAGGTGGTGGCCCCAGGGCGGACTTTTTGCAGAAACATGGCGCGGTCTATTGCAGGAGCAAAGTACCCACATCATCGGATAAGAGTATCAGGTGCAGTGCGGGAAGATTGAAGAATATGGCTGCGTTTTTTGGAGAGTTTCAACGGCGTTTCCATGTGGTTGCAGGGAGATCCGGTGCTGTGGGAAGTTCAGATTTTTTCTGATGCAGCAGGTGCAAGAGGTTTTGGAGTGTTTTGGGAGGAAAATGGTGCGCGGAGAAGTGGCCATCACTTTGGTTGAGGGAGGGAAGGGAGGGAAGGAGCATTGTATTCCTGGAATTCTTTCCTTTGTTGGTTGCACTGGAGTTGTAGGGGAAGGAGTTGCAAAACAAAACAAGAAAGTGAACTTCAACATTGATAATGAATGTGTGGTTCATGTAGTGAATTGGCAGTCTGCAAAGGATCAGAGGGTGTTGAGGCTGATGAGAGAGATTGTTCTGTGTTGCATGGAATGGAATGTGGTGTTCAAAGCAACACATGTGCCAGGGAAGGATAATGGCATCGCTGATACATTATTTCGTTTTCAATGGCAGAGATTCTGTGGATTGGCTCCAGATGCGGATCAGGAGGGGCAGCGGATTCTGGAGGAGCTGTGGAAAATAGGAGAGTGCTTGCATTGGTGGAGGTTTCTCTTGCTCTGGCATCTAGAGAGGCCTACAGGAGAGCTTGGGAGGATTTTATAGGAGGGGGAGCTTGTAGTTGGAAAGGCTGGGGGGACGCGGAGGAACGGTGAAGGAACGATGTCACTAATTTCCTCTTGAGGTGCATGGCTACGGGCTGGTCTAGGGCAACTATAACGGGGAAACTGGCAGGGAATTCTTTCTATGGGAAGTGGTTTTGGGGTTTTCAGCCGAGTGGTGGAGAAATGGCAAATAGGATGTTGGAAGGATGGGCAAGGGAAAGTAAGAGGGAAAAAGATAAGAGGAGACCGGTATCGGTGGAATTGCTAACTAGGTTGTGTCAGGCGGTGGGGGGTATTTGTTGGTGGGGCTGGGAAGGAGAATTGTTCGCAACCTGTTTTACTTGGCTATTCTTTGGGGCCTTTAGGGTTTCTGAGCTGGTGGGGGGGGGAGTGGGGTAGGTGGGCTGCAATGTGAGGATGTCCAGTTTACCGAGTTAGGTTTGGACATCAAGATCAGGAGGTCTAAGACGGATCAAAAAGGAAAGGGCTCTTGGGTTTTGCTGGGTCGTGGGAGCAAGGAGTTATGCCCGGATCAGACAGGTTTGTTGTGGAAGGAGCGTTGTGGGGGGAGGACAGGTTTGGTTTTTCAGCATGAGAATGGGGAGCCAGTATCAGCGCCACACGTTTTGGGGGTACTTTGAAAGGTCCTGGTAGCAGTAGAGGAAAAGGCGGAGGATTTTGGAACTCATTCATTTAGTATGGGTGCAGCATCTGAAGGTAGCAGGCTGGGCTATTCTGAGGAGAATGTGAAACGTTTGGGGCGCTGGAAGTCAGGGAGATACAAAGGATGTGTCAGGGACCTGGGCAAACGGGATGTTTGAAAGAATTTTTCAGAAGTCAGCAGGAGTGTTGCATTTAGTAGGATGTTGTTGATTTGTGAGTGATTTTGTCATTTCTTTTTCAGATGCTGCTCGGAGGCCCGGGCAGATGTCACAAATCTGGATTGTGGGACATTCTATTGTTAAGTGGGCGGGGAAAGAAGCTGAGAAAAGGGTTTTTGGCAGGCAATTGGGTTGCAGCTAAAAAGATGTTTTGGTAAGATGGTCAGGTTTAGGGGGGCTTCGCTGGGATCAGCTACTCCCTATGTTGGCTGGGTTGAGGAAACGCTATGGGTCTCCAGATGGGGTGATTATTTATGATGGGGAAAATGACCTGGTAAGAGATAGTGGTGTGGCTCTTCTTAGAAAAATGAAAAGGCATTTCTTATGGGTCTGAGAAATGTGGCCTCAAGCATCGGTAGTTTGGACTAAGTTGTTGCGGCAGAGAGTTTGGAGGGGGGCGAGAAGTAATGGAGCGATAGAGCGGGCTCGGAAAGGGAATAAACAAAGAGATGGTAAAATTTTGTGTCTTGGTGGCTGAACAGGTTTTGGACCACAAAGACATAGTTTATGAAAGATTCATGATATTTAGAGAGGATGGTGTACATTTGTCAGCGATTGGAAATACTTATTATCTGTCGGAATTGATCTGGATGGTGAGAGATATGTTAAAGAGTTGGGAGTAGGAAGGAATGGGGCGGTGGGGCAGAAAGAACACCTCGGGGGAGGGGTTTTCTGTTGGAGGGGGCATGGCCCCTTTAGATGTGGGCGAGGGAAGCACAATGGGGGAATGGCACGGGAAAGGATGGGGGTGGTGCTGTTTCCACAAACGGGCTACCCCCGGGGAACAGGTATTGAACCTGAAGGGGAATGGCCCCAGGGAGAAAACGGGACGCCTTGAGAAGTGGTAAGGAGACGGTAGGGGCTAAGGGATGTTTAGGGAGGAAGTGGATTTATTTATTTATTTGATTATTTAATTGTTGGGGAAATGAAAGTGTTAATTGTTAATTGGTTTGTTTAAAATAGTTTGTTAGTTTGTAAGGCCAGGAAGCAAGGTAAGCGGTTATTTGTAAGCTTTGACCTGTCACATTAAAGCAACCTTTTCCACTCTAAACCAGTCTGGGTTTTTGTGCACTAAGTCAAAAAGGTTAAAACGCCAATACTGTGTGAGGATCCCCCACCTGGGAAACCTGTAACAAAAAATCAAGCTGTACTTTATGTTGTATATTACAGCCCAGTCCAAATATGTTGATTAATAGTCTGCTTCTCTTTCCACAGACCGGGCTACCCCAAAGTACCTGCAAAGTCACGGGGGAACAGGATCCATGGCAAATATGGGACCCCTGGATGAATCCTGAGGATGGAAGATGCTCTTCCTCATCAGAGTGCATGTGGTGCCTTGGCAGGCGAAGTGGTGGGGTTTCTTGGCTTTGGTCTGATGAATATACACGTGGAAACGACCCTGGGAACTCTGACCAGATAGGTGGACTCTTTGTGTGGACACAATCCCGGAACCTGGCCAGACCCGTAGGCTCAGGTCTCCTCCTTAAGGAGGGAGATCTTTCTACCGATGTATCCTTGTCCTGCTCAATAGTACAGGTGAGGGATCAATTGATTGAACGAGCAGTGCAACAGTTCAGGTACGTCACAGACACCACTTGTAAACCAAAAAGCAGGTATCAGCAAAAGATATACCCACACTAGACAGTATGCAAAAAAGAGTATTTTAATAACCTGTATCTTAAGATAAGTTTCTCCGGACCAGAATGCTGATCAGTGTTTTTGCAGGACGGGATGTTGGCGTACTGGCTCTTGGTTGGTTGCAGATCCCATGTGAACAGAAAACGGGTAAGAGCCAATCTGGAAAATGGGTGAATGGGGAATGGGAGGAGTGCCCCTTACCTAAGTGGCAAAAGACAGGAATCAGAAAAATGCTGTAGTTGTGGTAATCCAAATGTAGAAGCCAAAGGTAGCAAACAACGGCAGAGGAGGGAAGGTTAGTAAGGTTAAGGGGCCTTATTTCCGGGTGGCATGAGGGTGCACTAGCAATGAAATGGAGCACGTGGAAGAGGCAGGATATTGTCTTTAGTTCTGTGCTCAGATGAAATACAGGAGGACAACATCCGAAGGAATCCGTGAAGAAGAAGGAGGTTGCAACGTGCCAGTAGAGAATATCCAAAACGTTCAGCAAGCAGAGTCCAATAAGCATAGCAGAGGTCTAACAGGTTGGGAGCAAGTAAGGTACAGAACGGTAAGCATGCGGAGTCCAGGGACGTAGCAGAGTCAGCGTTGATGTGGTCAAAGGCATAAACGGAAGGACAAGCAGGCATAGTTCGAAACTGCGGCTGCTTTGAAAACACGAGTGCTCAAGGCTGAGGACAAGGTCAGAGACTGAAACAAGGGACGGAAACAGGAATCAAAAGGTTAGCCGCAACTTCAATCAGAAGTAAGGACGCTCCCGACTCGCCATGTTTTTAAAGAGAGCAAGAGGCGGGCGGAGACATCAGCCGCAATCAGCTGGACAAGCTTGCGTCTTGTTCCCCTGGCAACGGTACATGCAGCTGAGTGCCAACTTTGCCAGGGGAACCTCCAATTCCGAATAAATGAAGTGTTTTGGAGATGTGAAGTGCAGGGGGCTGGAAATCTGTTGCATGGTGAGACTGGGGTTTTATGGCGTAGGTGCGCCCCATTCCTGACATTACTCCATGAGACCCTTCAAGGATGGATCCCCCCTTGCAAGAAGGAGTCGCTGGGATGTCCGTATCGAGAAGAAGAAGGGACTAAGCAGTGTCAGAAAGGCAGCCATGCAGTACTTTACCGGTGGTCGGCGATGTTGGGTTGCTACGCCGGCTGTGAATGTCCCATGAAGGCGAAACTTGCTGTGGACCTCGACATGGCATGGCTGAACAAGATAAGACTTTTGGTGGCCTCGGATGACTTTAGGTGACGGGTGCAGTGGCAGAAGTAGTTCTCAGGTTTCACGATTTTACGGTTTATCGCCTTTCGGTTCTTTGGTGCGGCAGCCGCAGCACAGACCTCAGGAAGGCTTCTGGCAGCCTGGACCCAACCACTGGACTGGACATCAGACCTTCACCAAGTCTGGACCCTCTGGATATTTTCTTTGGATTTTGGTGGCGGGAAACACAATGGTGAACACTCCCCTGCAGACAGCGACTCAGGCATGTAAAATGGACAGATGTTGTGTTAGGGATGCCCCTTGAAGGATTCCTCAATGATTTGTAACTTTCGTACCTCTGGGTGTCAAGCAGCACTATGCCAGGGTACCCCCCTCTTCTAGGCAATACGTAGCAATTTGGCTTCCACCGGTCACAAACACTTTTCCAGACCTTGGGCTACACAGATAAACTTCTTGGCTTAAGGATGTTCCGGCACTCCTCTTTTGGACCCACAAAGATCCCTTTTCCAGATGGCAGGCACACATGACAGGATTCCAGGACACTTTGTGTGAAGAGCAGCAGTTGCACGATGTTCCCTCATAGCTATGAGCTATGGAAATGATCCAAATGTAAATAAGAAATTAGAAAATGAGAGCCCTGTCCACTGGTTCTACGAGGTAAAAAAATAAAGGACCCACCATCAACCTCTGACAAAATGCCAATCTTTACTTCTCCGATAGGTGCCCCTACATGCGTTTCCATTACCTTTGAAAATGGGGATCACGCTAGTATTTCATACCTTAAATAAGACATACATTTTTTGGGCAGAGTATATAGAAATGCTTGATATTCGTCAAGAAGAAATACCTTACGTTTTCTGCATGGCACACGTAATTGCATTCTTCAGGGTGATACGCCCCATGTGCAAGGCTCTCATGCAGGCATCCTTGGAGCTGCTGCTAGTGTTCCCCTCCTTCACCTGCCCCCCTGACTGGCGCTTCCAGTGCCAGCAATGGAGGGGATATTGGGTATCAAAACTCTCGATTGTAAGGGTGTTCATCACTTCTATCCAAAACATATACCCCGGCATTCACATTGTTTTAAAGGATATTGACTTCCACCATTTGCCTGATGTGGAGCTTTATGCGGACTCTCGCCACGTTGCCCTGGCTGGTGCTGTTGCTATTCTACCGGAAAACGCTCAAGTCGCCAAGAGATCTCCCTGGCATCAAAAAGAAAGGAAACATGGCTTCGTTAGGGCAGTTCTATCACGCGCCATGTATGATTCTCTGGCCACACTCCGGATCACAGGGAGTACTCATTTATATGAACCTGTTGAGACATAAGATGATAGCACGGCGTGCATCAATCGGTCAATACACACTTCCTACTTCTTTAATGCACCCTGCTTCCCGTTAGCGTTGACATAGCTGAATACTGGCACTATTTGCTGGGCTCTGGATTAAACGCTGCTTATATCCTTTAGGTCAATGGGAAAGTCTTAGTGTAGGCATTTTGGATAACAGTAAACCATACACTTATAGTCTGCATTCAGACAATGGAGGGCTTTGGTACAGAATGCCCCCTGTGCTGCAGTCACTGGGTGAACTGGAAAGGAGGTTGAGTTCAAAGAATGCCTAGCTATGACCCTCGCCATACACAGAGGGGGGCATGACCCTTGCCACCGTGGTGTTCTCCCCATGCACTTACGCAGACACGCAACACTTGTCCCCGATAACACACACGTCATTTAGGTCAGGCGCCTCCGAGGATTGGCAGGCGTCCACACCAAGCATTTTATTCAGAGACACAACAACAACGTGTTACTAGGCATCACATATGCACCTTGCACCAGCACAATTCACAAGGCCTGTAAACTAAACAATGCACTTGAAACCTAACAATTCTCCAACAATGGCCTGCTCTATTATGACGCTTTCCCCAAAAGGTGCCGGTAAGCTGCATACATGTTAACATTGCTAAAACATAATATTTGCTCACAAATATTGTAAGGTCCTATCCACAAGTCCAACTGTAGCCGAGAAAAAACGTTACAAAATCAATAGTACATTTCTACTTTTTGCAATAAACCTGAACAATTTATAAATGAGGCACGTCATCCTGGACTCCAACCGACACATCCACGCAGGCCCTGCATAACAAATCTACCCTTCTACGGAAGCCCACGCTGAGCTAAGATTCCTTGGCGCCAGTAACCTGAGGTCAGAAAGTACCGTCAACACATCTGCATCAGGTTCCTGCAGTGCTGACTCGACAGAACTCCAACATCATTTGCAGTCTGTGCCGCGTGGTGAGGATCGGTTCTTGTTCTGTTCGAAGGAGAGATCGTCACAGGTTGCTGGTGATACAAACAGTATTTATTTACACCAGTTTCAATATTCAAAGAGAGGTCAGCATCTACCACAACGACTCCCAGCCAGGGAGGCTCTCCATCAATTGCCTCCCCTGGAATCAGAACCACCCCTCACCAGGCTCCACGATCTGCTATGACCTACAGACTTGGAACCTGGTAACTATGTGCATAGCACCGCACAGGCACTGGGTTGCTAACTATATTCACACTTGTTGGAGGGATGCCTTCAACCTCAGGCACCTCTAACAGTTCTGTCTATGAATCTTTTCAGGGACATCTTCCTTGGGGATCGCGCCACCCAACGATCATACAGGTAGCCACAGAATGTCAGTGCTGTAAGAGGCCCCGATTCATTCAAATTCATCTGTTTGACAAGATCAGTGCCACAGGATTCTCTTATGTCATATGGCCGTAAGACCCTACAGTTGGACCCATCTTGAATGACCACATCGCTTGTTCATCCTTATGCGCTTTCGTTTGTTTACTAGTCCACAACATTGGCTCATGCAGCCATCTCTGTCCAAGAGCAGATCCAATGGAACCTTGGCACACTGTATAGCCCTGCCATTGCTGTGTCCTGCTCATCGCCTTCGTCCAGTATGCCACTACACGCCTTCGTGGGGGCATTTTTGAGAATCCCCTGGAGTCTCCTTTAAAATTCATCCTCGGATTCCTGACATTTGTTTCCCTCTGACGGAGGAGCACTTGATGGGCCTGAATCCATCTCAGAGGGAGGTCCTTCCCAGTCTGCTGGCAACCCTGACATCTGCCCGACATTTGTCCTTTGCAGCCACCGAGCGCAGAGTTCCTTCACTTCTCAACCAAGCGCTGCCTATGTGTTTGCTTAACCACCACTGCAGAAAGGACACCTTGGCCCTCAAGTGTCTCCTGCAGCCAACTGGCCACGCCAACACCTACAGGCCGAAACCTACTGATGGAGGCTGGTACAACATCCACCAAACAATGGTGTGGACTTCTGCCACATTGTGCCACTGGACATGTTTTCGTAACGGACACAGGGGAACTTAAAGTGTCCAAAACAGCCTACCTGGGTTGTGAAACTTCCTTGGGGGCAGTGGGTCCTGATGCCAGCTGCCTCCCAAGCCCGGCACTCAGCCAGTTTGTCTCTGAGCCCATAGGAAGACCACCTGATTGCCAGTGAAGTCGGGACTTTGCACACCAAGTACACAGGCAGCCTCAGGTAAGTCCTTACATAAGTCCCTTTTTTAATTATGCTCACAGTATACGGGTATGTAGGAACAGGGGAACCCAGCTGGCGCTCACCACCCTGGCAAGATAGGATCCAACTGACACTTTTGGAATCTCGGTGGTGAGGTCAGGGTGACGTCACAGAGCATCTGCATCATACTCAAGGAAGCAGGAAGGGGAAGCAAGAGCAAGCCAGACGCTATAAATGCATAACTTCCGGACACGCCTCACTGGCGGAAGACAGTGGTGAATAGTGCTCTATAAATGTATTAACATTGCGTTATGTTACATCACAAGTGATGATGAGGCCTGATTCATGTCAATTGAACCAATCTATGTCTCAGCAAGTGGCTAGAGAATGTTCCCCTGGCCGATGTTAGCGTTCTTTTAACCAAACTCAATATAACTCTGACAGAGACGCTCTGTGGCCCCTCATTGATTTACAGTGGCCCAGAGGATCATATTTCGAACACTTTGTCAGTTTCCGAACTATTCCCTCCAATTTCCTCTAGCAGATTTCCATCTTGCTCTCTCTCCTCTGTGGGCACCTATTTATTTGTTCATTGGTTAATTGTATAGCTCCTATACATAAGAAACGGCGTTTCAAAGCGCGTCAAGGCAGGGGAGGGAACAAGGGGGAAA
Organism: Ambystoma mexicanum; assembly: GCF_040938575.1. NCBI lineage: Eukaryota > Metazoa > Chordata > Amphibia > Caudata > Ambystomatidae > Ambystoma > Ambystoma mexicanum. Next base: position 563,292,812 of record NC_090935.1, read on the forward strand.
CACAATCAATGAATGAAAGAACATTCTAACTAGGTCTTGAGTCATTCAGACTGGGCAAGTGCAGTACGAGTTATAATGGTACAGACACGGAACGGCAGTAGACATTGTAAAACAGAACACATAGAACATAGAACACAACTATCGTACTAGGCCTGACGACATTTCAGATAGTGCAAGTGCTGTCACATAGAATGAAAGAGAGGGGCGGGGGGGGGCAGGCAGGACAACGAGAAGTGGGTGCAAGTGCTGTGACATAAAAGGAAGAGAGAGGGGGGAGAGGAGAGGACAGAATAGAAAGCATGAAAAGGGTAGTGAAAGGTGAGTAAGAGCATACATACGCTGCGCAAGATGGAGGGTGCCGAAATATAGCCCCCATGAGTTGTTAAGAACACACACGAGGAATAGAATTTCCAGAAAGCACAGAAATGCATTAGGGAGAAGGGACATAGTAAGCATAGAGAGGCCGAACGGCATGGGCACACCTAGGTGCAACAGCTGTGAGATTTCGTAAGAAGGCAAAATCAATGTCCAGGGCATGACTCAGAGGTATTTATTGCTGAGCTCATATTTAATGGGGCGTAACCTAAACAAAATGCATAAAAGCCTTGCGTAAGGCTTTTACGCATTTGTATGGTGGAGAGGAGGAGTGGATAGTAACTTACAATTCTGCTGCCCCCTTCCTCTCTGCATACAAACACACCAGCATTTGCACCAGCATGCATTTTCATGCTGACACAAATGCTGGGGAGTCCTATGGAGTCTGCTAGGTGTTTGCACCAGGAAAAAGCCATCAGACACCATTGCAATCCATTTTAAATGCTGCCTGCCTTGCACACAAGGCAGACAGTATTTACTTTTTTTGCACGGCGGAGTGCAAAAGAGGGTGTACAAGTTTGTGCGTGTTAGGTAGCGGGTCTTGTTTACAAAAAAGTGTAAACATAACAGGTCCCTGCCGGCCAGGATCGGACTGGGACAAGAAATAGGCCCGGACGCCCAAAAGAAAGTGGCCCACCCCTTGCCTCAACAAAGTGGCCCATCCCTCACCTCATGATCCTTGACCTCTGATGACATCACCGGAAGTGATGTCATTTGGCACCACCCCAAAGTGATATCCCGGGAAGCGATGAAACACGACCTTTCACCCCTTGAAATAACAGGAAGTGGCATCAAATAGCATTGTTCCTACATACACTATGACATGGTTATGATTTCATTCAAATGATATACATTTCATACAAGAATGAATCACCATATGTATCATTAATATCTGTCTGTATAGATCCATATTGTCAAATTACTGTGAATGCAAGCAGACGTCCAAGGCCAAATGATAATATGTTATTGTATAGCACTTACGCTTAAGCTCTTTTTTTCATAGAACAAATATGCATACAATATCACCCAACCTGTGTAGGTACTCATTTATCGAACTAAGAAGGATAAAAGGCTGATATGGCCTTGCTGGGATTTGAACCTACAGATCACACACACATCACAGCAGCGAGCGCTCAACCCACTGAGCTATCATATCAGCTATAGTAAAATGAGCAATTATTCTATAGTGGATACCATTAAACTGGCAACTGAGATTTAACAGCAGACCCCCTAAGTTCATCTGCAGGTCTGGTGTAAGGTTGGCCGCATGTCAAGCCTGCATGCATCTACTTTCAGGCTTCAGAGGTTGGGAAAATAGGGAAAGCCAAGAACTGACAGGACATCTTATTCTCTGAGCAATCGTTACCTCATGCATGCGAATAAACATCCTGAACAGCATGTCAGGGAGATGGGGAAAGATAGACACATTACAACAAAGCATTCATTGTGGCACAATGAAGTCAATGGCCACTTGATGTGCTATGGTCAAATATTTCTACACTGTACAGAAGCTTTTAGGCAGAAGGATTTTGTCAAGTGACTGAGGACACTTAGATGGAATGTCTTGTGAGGATCATAACAGAGACAATGGCAGAAAAAGAAACATGCTATTACTGCAATTTGCGAAAGGCAAAATACATAGGGCCTCATTACACGGATGGCGGTAAGGATTTACCGGTACCGGTAAAATACCGGTACCGGTAAATCCTTACCGCCTTACTACGAGGTCCCTTTGCGGGTTGGGGGATTTAACGCCTGCTTTTTGCAGGCGTTAAAAACCAACCCGCAAAGGGACCCAGGGAGCTAATTACGGTACCGCAATTTGCGGTACCGTAATTAGCACCTTCCCCATTCCCATTATGCCCTATGGGGCAAAAATGGGAATGGAGAAGGGCAATGGTGGAAGGGGGAATTACCGCCCCGCCAACCTTGGAATGGGGCGGTAATTCCCCTTTCCGCCAAGCCGGTGCCGGTATTGTACCGGCATGAACCATGGCGCTAATAGTGCCATGGTTCTCCACCATCCGTGTAATGAGGCCCATAGTCTAAAATTGATGCTTATTCTACTCTAAAATTGGTCGTTTATCACTAATATCGCTAATACATATTTATCACTAATACAACAGCACAGCCACTCAGGGGGCACTGTGCCCCCTGGAGGGGCGGCACAGTGACAGCCACCAGCCCCTCAACTTTGCATGGTGCAGCAGCATGTGAATGATGCATGCATCATAATTTATGATGCACACATCATGCATGCAAATCAATCATCAAAGCAAGGTAACATGGGAGTTTATAAATGAAAACCAAAGTGCAGGTGGGAATTTCCTAAATGCCTTAAAAGCAAAAGGGTGTCTCTCCAGATGTTTTGGACTACAACAACCATCATACCCAGCATTGTCAATGGTGAGGGATCCTGGGAGTCATCGTCCAAAATATCTGAGGAGCCACAGGATGCAGGCCCCTGCTTGAGGGTTTCCCATGGACACATTGCATCATCTAGGCCTAGACCTGGAGCTACTAGAGATAGAATGACCCACGGATCCAATGGTTACAGAGTAGGGTTCTCTGGCACAGGCAAAGATGAAAGGTGGAATCCGCATTGAACCAGAAAGCTTCAAAGTAGCATGATCCCACTATTAGCAAATTCTCTCCAAGGTGTCATGCAAGTCATTGCAGGGATACCTATTTTAAATGCATTTAGGTTTGATGAAATTATACTTAAAATCAATTTTTATTAGTTGTTATCCACAGGAACTAAACATTTTTGCAAATGCATAAACAATATCGATCATATCTTAATATATTTCCTGCCATTTATTACAACTTCTCACGTATCATATGAAACCATTAACAAAGGACAATGCACTCAACATAAAACAACACAGACAACTCCACTTGAAGTTTGTGTTGCCACTTGGTAGCCCTCAGCCCAGTGGCACCTGGAGACTTAATGAATACCGCCTCTGTTATCTGCAAGTGGCAACAGAAATTGAAGAGAGAACCTCAGATGACTTCAAAGAAAATGTAGGATCACTGGCTGATGCTGGTGTATTTTGGGAGGCTTCTAAGAATGTAATAAGGGCACAGGCCAAGGTGATAATGGCCGAAAAGAAAAAGAATAGGAGCAAAGAAGTGGAGGAAGCTGAGAGCAGGATTCTCTATCTGGAAAAGGAAGTAGTGCAATTTCGGGATGAAGAAGCCCATGGAAGGCTTAGGAGGATGAAGGAAAGTTGGACTTGGGTAATGCCAAGCGCTTAAATTGGCTGCAAAATTAAAACGTGTACACGCACGGAAAGAAAACAGGACAGTTATTGGCCTGGCTGCTGGATATGGACGAGATGTATAGATGGGTATTTGAGGTAATGAATGACCAGGGTGTCCTAACGAGGGTGAAGAGGGAAGGTCAGACTACGCCTTCCGTCCTAGAAGACCCCCAAAAAGGAATAAGCACCAAAGACAATATGGGCGCCGATTGTACCAGCTCACACCAATCCCCACTGCTCCCCCAATGGACACCTACCACGAGAGATGGCCTCTTCCCAGACCCTACAACCCAGGAGTCGTGAGAACACTACCCAGAGTGGACGAAGACGCACAAGAGGGAGCCAGAGACAGCTGCATGACAAAATCAACTAAGGCACTGAGAAGCCAAGCCTAAAGTCTTTAGAGACACCACGACGACATAGCTGTGTCAAACATTAAGCACACGTGCCATGCGCACATTCGGGACACTCAAACACTCAACTACACGAAGAACACCCGCGTACAGTTCTGTGAGTTAGAGGACAGTGACATATGCATACTGTCTGCACGTTTATTATTTTTGGCATTAGCATACCGCAGCACTGCAAGAAGCAAGAAGGGCACGTGTAAATGCTTGCAGATGCTTACATGCAAATAACTCTATGGAATGGAAGTAGCACTCGAGGGACCTGACAGCTATAATGCACTAATCTATGAATACTATGAAAGGCGTATAAAGTAGAAGCCAGACAATGGCTTATGAAATCGTAGTAGGCCATAGCCGTTTTAGGAAAACCTGAAGCCACGTAGAATGCTGTGCAAGCAGAACCACCGCAGCAAGAATGAAGCCACTGCCAAGGTCATAATGTTGCAAGTGGCATTCCTTACCTTGAATCGAAGTAACATGAGCTACAAAGCAGCCCATTCCTGGTAAAATGTAGAATAATTCAGAGCTCTTGAGCTCACAAACGTGGTCTCCAAGCATGTGATCCAGCAGAGCGCATGAGGAGCCAAGATTTGGTGGCTGGGAAGAGCGCACCGTCTCACGGACCAGACAAGGGTTGCAACAAATTTGTTACACTCAAGCTAAAGAACGGAGCACGCTCATGGCAATGAGGGACCACACACGGTTATGACGCTGACACATAGTTGCACCTCACGGACACATAGTTGCACATGCACCGTGAATAGGTGTCTTTCGGGCTGGGAACTGGGTTTGTCCTAGGCTTGGGGGCCCACGGTTCAACCAAGCAAAATCCATGACCCTAGGGGTGGATAGCTGGGATCATTGACCAATCATGGGGTCCGCACACTATAACAATTAATAAGTAACAATTTTCAGGGGTGGTCCAAGCCTGACACCTGACATGGCTCGTCCAATGAACTAAGCTCTATATGGGCTCCTATAGGGGAACTACCACTCAACAACCTTTCCAGAGTGGAGTTAGGTTTTTGGAGAAGGGCCTGGATCGTGACATAAGTTGTGACGCCATTTGTTACCAAAACTGGCCTGCGAGCCAGGATTAGCTGAGAGGTGCCCAGAATCGCCTCTGTGCATGTGATCCCTGTGGTTTATTGGCTGTAATAAACCTCATTTATACCTTGCTACTTGTCTGAGCCTTACATTCTTTTGGGCTCGGAATGATGTTAGGCCTTGCATAAGTTTGGCACCTGCAGACTCTTAGCAAAAGGCTCTGCCTGGCTCAGAGTTTACACTAACAAGGGCAGAGGATGAGACTGCAGTGGCTTTCTCTGTGTAGGATATGCTATATAGAAGTGCCAGGATTAGTGAAGTTGAGAAATGTCTTGCCTTTGTGCAGAATGTTAAGATGGTTCAGAAGGCCAGCCTAGTTTCTTGGAACAGGGTAACCTCTGGACAAGCCAGACCAATCAAGGTAGCGATTGCGGCGGTCAAGACTAGGTCTCAAGAGGGGTGAGGGTGACTGAATGCAATGCAATGAGCACACAGAGCAAGGACACTTACAAATTACTCCAAGCAGGTGTAATATTAGAAATATAGACACATTTATTACAAGGCCTTTGTAATATTGACCATAGCAAAGAATCACGATAACACTCAAGTAAACCAATACATCACAACCAAATACAGTATATATACAATTACCGAAGGGTCTAAAGAGTTAGAAGCACAAAATATGCAGACCACCTAGATGGGGAGGAAAACAGGCAGTGCAAGTAATCGTTAGATGCAGTTCGCCTTCAGAGGCCACCTAACTCGAAGGAAGTCCGAGCCCTACGAAGAGTGGAGCCTTGTGCTCAAAAGTACCTGCACACGCTGGTGCCGAGGGGCCAAGGGGAGTCTCTTCAAGGAAGTCAGGCAGTTCAGAGTGGTGAGCAAAGGAGGGCGAACAGATCTCTGCTACTCAAGCGCGGCCTCCACTTGCGGGCAGAAGCAGAGCGCGAGTACGAAAAAGGTGTGCTGTTTAACACAGCGAGGAAAAGCTACGGGCTACTGCAGGAGGGCGACCAGTTCCTAGCGTTGCTACTCACCGCTCCCTGATGCAGGCAGACCCAGGCTTCTCCACGTCAGTTTCAGTGCTGGCAGGTTCAGATGCGAGCAGGGGACGTCTCGGCGTCGTGTAGATTCCGCGGCAGCAGAAGTTAGGAGTTGAGGATGTCCCAAACGCAGTGAACCCGCACAGATTGTTACCACAGCAGGGCAACGGAGCAGCCGTGTGTATTTCAGCCCAAGGTACACTTCTCACTTCAGACCTGGGAATGCCAAGTGTACGAATCGTGTGAGAGTGCTAAGGACTCGGAATACAACACAACCTGATGGCGGTAACAGAGCAAGAATCCGGTGTAGGCTGGTCAGTCCACTGGATGGCCCAGAGACGCTTCCGAAGGCTTACGTGCAGGAGATGATGAAGATGCCGAGAATAGTTGTTCCCACTATTCCAAAGGGTCGAAGTACCAGTACAGGCCTTCTCGTTCGATCAGAGGCAGAATGGTTTCACAGAGCGGCAGCAGCGCAGAGGAGCAGTCCTTCAGCGGGTCACCAGCGATTCCTCGGTTCAGCCTCGTAGTTGCAGGATACTTGGCTCCTGTATCCCTTGTTTGTGAGAACTCAGGAGATCGACATGGTAGTGGTGTTTCCAGCCTCCTCTTATCCAGAGTTCCCTTCGCGCCAAAACGGAGAGGACCCAATGGGAGATCTGCTCACAAAATACTCACACCATACGTGGACCTATCACGGACCACGGTGGTCCCAGGCATTCAAGACACACTAGATTCTTTGGCACCCAGGATGTGTATTGGGACCAGACATCCCAGCCCACATCCTGGAGGCACACACAAGGCCTGTAGAAGCCTGCAAATGCATCTGTGTTTCGCGGGAAAGTACATGCCCAAATAAAGAAGGCCCTGGTTCGGCTCGACCTGGGGAAGGTGAAGGGGGCAAGACGGTCAGCGGGCAGGACAAAGAGCCTCATGGTCGGGCCATTTTGGGAGCCAAACCACCATTTTGGGCTAAGCGCGAGAAACGCGCTTAAAGAGCCAAAAGGAGCTCAAAACACAAAGAAACGATTGCTGCCACCAGTCCCGTCCATGATTCACTTGTACCGTTCGTTAACAATCCAAAGAGAGTGTCTAGGGCCTGTAGAGTGACTAGAGACCCAAGAGAGCAGTAACTTAGCTTACAGTGCCCTCTTGTGTCATGTTGCGCGAAAGCTGCAACATGATAAAAGAACTACGGAAAACAACGTTTCCCGGTACTGACTGTCTTAAGGGCATATCAGTTTCCCCGTAAGAATGGAGCGAAAGCCCAGAGGAGTGCGGCGGAAGGCTGCGCTTCTCTGGCAAAGTCTAGATCAGGGTGAAAACAACAGCAAAAGGTTTAGGGGTTGCCACATGAAAGGAAAATTACCTACAATTAAGAAATCTTTCCTAACACAGAATCTGGTGACAAGATTGATGCAATAAAAGAGGGAAGCTCTAGAAGCTGATCGAGCATGGGCAGAAGGGAAACGTGGTATCCGGCAATTGGTGTGCAGTCAAAAAATCAAAAACATTTTGTCGAAAGTCATAATATCGAAAACAAAAAGGTCGAAAAAAAAAAGTCAAATGCCCTGTTTTTAAATTATATATTTATTTTGGGGTCCAGGAATAAAAAAAAATGGGTAAAGCAAAAAAAAAAAAAAAAAAAAAAAAAAAGGGGGTGGGGGGGTTGGGGTAACCCCCCCCCCATTTCGAATAAAAAGTAATTTAAAAAAAAATAGACATTTTTGTTTTTGACTTTTTTTTGTTGATATTATGAATTTCGAAAAAGTGACATTCGATTATATTACTATAAACCCCGGCAATTATTGAATGGGAGGAGCCAGGGCCTAATGGTTTCCCAAGGAAAATGTGGACGGGAGGGAGGATCATTTGCCCAACATCTTTCAAAATCACAGGGAGAAAGGGATCCTACCGGCTGACCTTTGTACAACACTGATTGTGGTTATTGGTAAAGAAGAAAGCCTCCCAGACACACTGCATATCGTACCATCCAGTCTCAACTATGAATGAAGAGACCAAAATACTAGATACAATTCTGGTGAACACAACATGGGGTGTGATTACAACATTGGTCCTTCTGGACCACTTCGGCTTCATACTGGGCAGGTCCACACAGATTTGTCTGTGGCAGTTATTTGGCCTATTGGCATTGGCAAAAGGATTGCTGAGGCAATCACTGATGCTTGTGTCATTGGACTCACAGAAAGCATTTCATAGATTTTAATGATCCTTTCTCTGAGCCCTGCTGGAGAAAATGGAATTTAGGACGATATTCATAAGCTTGTTGTGATTATTGTATGTGGTGTGGGATATATTGACCCACTCGACGGCATTGCCCCACATCACTAAGCTGCATTTGCACAAGAAACAGCAACCTGGCTGTGCTGGCTCCTGTGTGCACCAGGACCTCAAAACTGCGTTTTGGCAGCAACAAAAAGATGGCTGCACCATCCTGCCTAGCACACTTCAGGCGAGATGGAACAAGGGGACACACTGAAAAAGTATGCCAGTGTGTTCTGAAAAATAGAAAGGGAATCAAGTGAAAAGGCACCACTGCTTTGCGGAAAACCCAAAATTCCCCTTCAAAATGAACATTTTTCACCCTTTAAAAATGCTGCTTTGATGCTCATTCCATCTGTTCATTCTGAAACCACTGGGATTAAAAAGGCCCTGTCATGCCCAGGATATTTCACTGTGCTTCACCAAAACCAGGCATAATTCCTGAATGGCAGGCCCAGTCAAACCGACTCTGAGGGAAATCAATAAGCAACTTCACTTTCACATGCACGGGAACACACGTTTATTTATTTCCAAAAGTATCCAGGCTCAGCAGTTCAAAGAGACTTTGGGCCTCATTCCGAGGCTGGCGCAAAGGGATTACCGGCACCGGTAAGGACACCGGTGCCGGTAATCCCTTTGCGCCCTATTCCTAAGGTTTTACCAGGCGGCCTTAGCGGGAGACGCAAAGGGTCCAGGAGCAAATAACGGTACCGCAAATTGCGGTACCGTTATTTGCACCTTCCCCATTCCCATTGAGCACTATGGGGGCTCAAATGGGAATGAGGAATGGTATTTTCAATGGGGACTTACTGGTCCCGCAAAGGTCCGACTAGACCGATAAGTCCCCATTGAATGAGGGCAGACTCGGTACCGTTATTGGAGGCAGCCATGGCGCTATTAGCGCCATGGCTGCCGCCAATCTCGGAATGAGGCCCTTTAACTCTCTGAGCCAGGTCAGTGTCAATGTATATATGCTTCAGATAAAACTCCTGCATTCAAGGAAATTACTATAGCTGCAAAGACAGTCTGGGCAGCTGAGGGAGCTACCAAACCGAATTTAAAGAAAAAAATGCTAGCAGTTTTCAACACGTGTAAAAATGGGCTTAGCTGACTGAAGAAACAAAATGGCTTGTTTAAAAATAAATTGTTGAAGGAAAGCCTGCTTACTTAGCAATGTAAAGGGGCTTTGTTGCTGATGAAAATATATACATGGGTTATTTTCTTTCACAGGTTTGTTTAATTCAGGACCCAAAAATCAGGAAATAAAGATTTTGAACCAACTGTGCTGAATTTGCAAGCTAAAAAGAAATAAGTTATTCCAGATGGCAGGCTGAAACTTCCCTCAAGGGGAAGGGGACTAACAAAATCTCTCAGCAGATACTGACAAACCCCTGATAATTATGGGATTGAACAGGCTTTTGTCTCTGCTGGGACCGAAACAACGAAGCTCCCAGGGAAGGAAGCCTGGGGTGTGAAGAGGGCAATATAACTCCAGTCAAGGGAGAAGCCCCCACCCTGCTCTAAAGGAAATAACAAATGGCAGCAGTGGAAGGACAGGAAAAATAATTGATTCAGGAACAAAGAGACTACCATTTGTTCCCAAAGACTATTTCAGGAATAAACTTTAAAGACTTCTATCTTTGCCGCAAGACGTTGAAGAATTGTAGAAATGTCGCCGTTTAAAAGTAATTTTTCGTGCTTGCTTTTGAGACATGGTAGAACTCACTGACACATTGGGGACAGAAAGGGCAAAATATTGAGGATAAATCGGAAAGTATCAATGTTGCAAACATAACATTTTGTACATACATTCCTTGGGATAATTCGCATCTGTGTATAAAGTTGTGGAATTTTAGGCCGACTCTTTCATGTTTAACATTACCAAAATGCATCAGAACGGTGAAACAAGGTCCCACAGACTTGGGATTTGACTGATGTATGCTGCACATAATATGTAACTTGTGTATATAATTTGCTAAGAGATTGCATTTGTATAAATGTATGTTTTTGGCAAAATCAGGATTTAAGTAAAGTAAATGTGGGAGTTTTTGGACATTGTAAAACTCACCTCATAAACCTCACATCATTCCCTTGGAAATACAACCAGTTGCGAGCAAGGCAGAGGCTAGCACCTCTGCCCAATCCAAGTAGTTTCGGGGCGTGCTTGGTTAACCCTACCCAGCCTATACTTTGATGATGTCATTTAGTACTATAAATGAGGGTCCCTGACAAGACTTCAGACAGACGCTTCCAGATTTCCTGCGCTGCGTTTCTATACCCGTCATCTTCCAGATCCAGACTCCAACTACAAGGCCAAGCATTGCTGATCCTACTCCAGGGCCCACTGCAGCACCCCAGCTGTGCTGATCCCATTCCCAGTAAGGCCTCAAATCTGAAAATCACTAAAATTCCCAAATAAACAAAAGGAAAAGCTGTGGTGTTTTTGTGAAGCATCCTGATCCCACTCACGGCATGCTGCTGCCACCCATTGCTTGCTGCAATCCTGCCATCCAGCTAACCTGTAGTATCCAGCGACCAGAATTGCCAGTCCAGCAGTGCTACCCCGTAACCAGAACTGCCCAGCTGATCCTATCCTGCTGATTTTGTCCGGCTGTACTTTGTTAGACCAGATCTGTGTGGTGACCAGAACGCTGACTGTCCCAAAATCCTAACTAAAGTGGACTGTGAGTATCAATAGGAACCATAGAAAACCATAGTATACTTTGTCTTGCCTTGTCCTCTTCCCACTCTTTAAGTCACCCTATCCTGATCCTGATATCTTGTTCAAACTGTCACAATCATTCTTGCAACCCTGTCATTGATTTCTAGTGCTAGCGCAATCTCTTTAGTAATTTTGTCTTGTGAAATCCTAAGCTATTAATCCTATTTTGAGTGATCGGACTGGTTCTGCCAGGGCAGGCGCTGGGGAGATGGGGTTGAACTCGCAAATCAACCCCGGAGATTACTGTGTCCCTATTGGTTGTCCAGCCTGAATACTAGTGTAGAGTAAAACTGTTCTTGCCAAAACTGATTTCCTGTCCTTTTTCACTGCTCCATTTTACTCAAAATGCACCTTCTTAGATCTTGCATAACTCATTGAATTTACCAGCTATAGACTTACTTTCACTTCATTAGCGTATCTGTGATCTATAGCTATCCCCAACACAACAACCGCATTGCAATATTTCACCTGTTTTTCAAAGAAACCATTTTAGTAATTTCACACACAAAACGGAAATATTTGCTAAGTTTCCAACGTGAAATTTTGATTGCAATCTGTTTTAAATCTTCCATAAACTGTGTGCTCTTGATAATCCATTGCTTGTGATTGTTTGTACCTTTACATTGTTGCTTTAGTGAAGGATTGTATTTGTTTGCACACATTCATTATTTTATTCATCAATTTTCGAGTGTCATTTTTAGCATTGCAAAGGGGTCTGAAACCTGTTTTTCTCTCTTATTTGGGGAGGGAAGGTCAGGTTTCAATTCTGTTTCCTATTTGTCATTTCTGATTACCTGCTGCTTCTGTTTATCCACTCAGAATTGGATATTTGTGGGTTGAGGGAACCTTGCAGGGGAAATTCTAACTTGAGTGCTATCTTTCCTAAAATCAAAAAGTGCTCCTATTCCCTGGTGTTTTGTAGATGTGTCAATAGAAGGTTAAACTAAGTGCATTGTTTACATTCCTATTGTTATTATCACCCCATTGGTGATCGCTGCCCCATATTAAAAATGTTATGATTTCTTTTGAATTTTTAAATAAATAAAAAAATACTGTATTTTACCAACCAGCCTGGTTCATGGTCCATTGTGACCCAGGGTATTTGAAAAGGGGGTGTGATATGAGTGGTGTACCATCTCAATATCGAATCTAACATAAAACATTAGCATTTCAAACGTGCGCTGCATACTAGGCCGAGACTAAGGTGTGCATCGCCAGATTGAAATCCTTAACAGTGGGCCCACTGGCTATTGGGCACATTTCATAAGCATTCCCCTTAAGTAGAAGAATGAGACAGGGATGCCACTTCATTCCTCTCCTTTTTTGCATTGGCGGTGTAATTCTTGGAGAAATGGATGGGGAGATATCTGGTTTTGGAGGGATTCTGTTGACCGGGGTGTCACTATACGTTGACGATCCGCTATTATACTTGAATAATACAATAAGTTTGATTTTGAGGGCGATGTTTCAAAGATTCCTGGTTGACATGAGAAGGTGGCCACTGGTGGCACTTTTCCTTTTTGGTAGAGTTGCAATCTTCAAGATGATGCCCTTTTCACACTCCCTTCATATCCTGAAAGCCACACCGTACAACAAATTGGAAGAGGGTCTTCATACGCCATTGTGGGGTTATGGGGTGGCCAGAGTAGCCCTCATCCAACACTGTGCAGCTCCTCAAGGCTACATAATATCCTTCTCATATGGGTTACCTCAGTTAGAAAATGGGTGCCACCTAACTTTAAATTAACTGAATTGTTGATCTTTTGCACCTTTTTAAGATTTTCCAATTTTAATAATATTTTCATTCCGTAAATGTAATACATGAAAACAGCATCAAATTATATAATCTTTGAGATATTTTCTTCTTGCCAACAAGTCCGGTCTCATCCTTTCCATAAATTAATCTTATAGTTTGGACCTTGCCATTTGTCCTTCTTGTAGGTCTGGCACAGTTTTGACTGATCATACATCCCTTGTCGACTTGAAGAGTGTGTACACTCTTGAGACTAACTAGTGCATATGACTTCTACCTATAACAAATGTAGTTCCTGCTTTCATTACTTTCATGTCTTTCCTTTTATCTAAAAAACAATTGATTTGGTCTTATATCTCAGCAATTACCCATCTTCCTTCTTCAACTTTACTGTTCTTATCCTGTTTTGATGTGTTGAGTTTTCCTGTGATGATTGTGACTTCCAAATTAATGAAACAATGCTGTGATGCTATGATGTTATAATAAGTTCTACTTACAATGATTTTAGCTGTGTGTGTTGTAGTATAAGAATGTGGGATTTTTATTCGTGGTAATATTTTAACAAAGTTTATTTTGTATTTGTTTTGATTTCGCTTATTTATTTTTATTATGGAATAAGTACATGGTTATATTGTAATTACAAATTTCAAACGTATACCCATAGCCATTATATTTTTTCCATTGTCATATTTTCTACTCTCTTTTGTTATCTGAATGAATGTATTGGACTGTTGGTCTGTAGTATTGTTTTTAATATTTTTTCTCCTGGATTTAATATACTGCGCCTTCCATTTTGAATGACTATACTACATAATTTTCTCCTCTTTTAGTGTTACGTTTTGGTATTTTTTTTCCCTGATTCCTTACTCCTACAGTGAAAAACCTTATTCATTATGATTGCATTTAGATTTCATGTCTCTGCACCCGATAGTCTCTGTTTGCCCTAATGTGTACAAGTGCTTCCGTATTACCATCCATAGTTAAATCATGTTACTTACTCTGTCATTCTTAATTTCCAATTCATCCTCTATTTCAATTATTGATTTATTTTTCAGTGCCTCCTTTGTTGTTTCTGGTTCTCTGGTTCTTTGACAGCATAGCAGTTCCAAACATCTCATTGTTTGATGATTGAAACCATTTAGACATGTGGCCATATGCCCAATGATTGAAACTGCCACCACATTTCCAATGATTCATGGCTTGTGTCTGAGTAGCACAAGACTCGTAGGTTATTATAGTGAGAGTTGCTGAGTTTAAGTGAACTAAGTTCATTTTACAGCAAAATAAAGTCAAGATTAGAATAGGTTGTGATGGCACACTCTTGTGGTTTGTTATGCGCCATGATAATTTTGGCATCCATCTGCAGCTGCTAAGTGGCCTGTTTCAGATCAGCATGTATCTGAGTTGTATGGAGCAATTGAAAGAGAGAGAATATCATTACATATTTGCATAAGGACAATTAGACTTTTAGGTTATCAGGGAGAAATGATTGAAAAGTAAAAAGTGATTGTAATCTAAAATTAGCCCACAATAATTGTCTGGGTGCATTATCTGAAGCAGCTATCCAGGATAGTCTACCTTTCGAATATAACTTTAACATGAAAATAAGTTATCTGAAATCCAATTGGTCTAAACAAATATGAGGCCTTCAAGAATTTGGAAAGTGATCATTCTGCTATCATTAAAAAGGCAGATAAATGGTTGAATGTAGTCACCCTCAATTATGTAGATTACATTTGTAGGGCAGCAGTCAACTGCCTCTGCAGGATGCCCCACCCCCCTACTACCTATATTGTGGAAGCCTAAAATAGTGCTGTGTTTGACACCAGCAGTTGTGACTATTCCGCGTTGAGTCTTTGAGAATAGGAATCCAATAAGAAAACCCTATCAGATATATCCTAGAATAGATTGTTAGAGCATGTTGCAGTCTTTGTAGTGAATTGCATTGTGTGTCAAAAGTTTACCACTGGGCATACACTGAGAACGATTAGAGGAGTAGTAACTCGACCGAATGGTCCTTTTCAGCATTTACATATTGATTATGTTGCAATGCTGCAGGTGTGTAATGGATACAGGTATCTGATAGGGGTGGTGTTTCCCTTCTCTAGGTGGATCGAAGCATGTCCATGTACACACCCTGATGCCACCTGCACAGCAAAGTTTTTAGTATGTTAAGTATTCCAAGATGGGGTGTGTGTAAAGTTGTGAGATCTGATAATGGGCTACATTTTGTTAATGAAGTGTTCGAACAGATAGGACTATTATTGAGTATTAAGCACAAGTTTTCTTCTGATTATCACACACAAGCAAACGGAGTATGTGAGAGACTCAATGGCCTCCTTAAGTAAAGGATTGCCAAAATCAAGCTAACTTTGAAGAAGGGATGGCCACATTGCCTGCCCTTCACTTTATATGTCCTAAGGAATCAGCCTAGTTCAGACCAGCACCTCACCCCGCACAAACTAGTGACAAGAAGGCAACAAAAAAACCCAACTCTTATACCTCCATTGAGGAGTAGATGGGATGCCCAAAGTACAGCAAAACTATTAGGTGATGAGTTGCATAAATATTTGACATGTATGACCTCTCTCTCATTTCAGATCAACTCAAGTGCCAGAGGGGTCGGTCTCAGAACACAGATGAAAACCATCCAGCATCCAAATCTCCTGTACTTTTATTGATACTGAAATTGTTTATTGGTGACACTGTTCTGATTAAGAATTTCACCCGAAAGTGGCTCAGCCAGGTTTCAATGTCCCCTTTATCGTTGAAATCATAACCCCCTCATCAGTGAAGGTCCAATGCAGGCGAGCCTGACTTTATTTGAACGATGTGAAATTGTGCGCCAGCGAGACCGCCCCTCCAACGCCTACTCTCCCTCCTACTGTTGCCATTCCAGAAGCAAGACAAGAAAAATTTCAGCGTGTGCAGACTCGATTGATGACAAAGAAGAAGAATGATACAGCAACTAACCGATAATACAGATTTTGCATTTGGATTAAAACTCGATCGGACACTCCTTATAGTTATTATAGAAGGAGGGCAAACTTCTGCTGAGAGTTTTAGGAATCTTTTGAAAAATTAACTTTAGAGATTTGTTGACGTATCAAAGTTATGCCTAAATGACAGTTCCTCATTAAAAACTGGAAAAGAGCACAGGATCCAAACTCATTTCTTGGTGCCTATTTGTTCTAAGTATTTGAATTGATTGCTGTTGACCGATAGCAATGTGCCTCGGCTTGTGCTTGCTATTTTTGTGATTATCCTTCAAGCTTATCCTGATCTTGTCAGAAGAGACACAGATGTTCGCACTTTTTTACAGGATCCTAAACATGGCCCTGTGATTAGGAGGTTGTTCATTGTAATCATTGAGCATGTACTGCAGCACCAGGAAATATTGCGATTACAGGAATAAAACAGGTTTCTTTTGCCTTAAATGATCACAGTAGAAATTAGGAATTTTGAAGATAGTACGGTTTTAGGGAATGAGCCAGCCCAACCAATTCCAGCATGCCAAAAATGGTGGAGACTAATATGTTGGTTTGTGATATATGTATGTGCAAGTATACTTTGGGCCTCATTACAAGGATGGCGGTAAGGGATTAACGGCGCTGGTAAAGGTGCCGGAGCTGTTAACCCTGTATCGCCTTATCACAAGGTCCCCTTGCGGGACCCGCTCTGGATTTCTGGTTTTACCAGATGACTTTTGTGGGTCCCAGGAGGGGACAAGCATTCTAACAACGGGCCCGTCATTAACGGGCCTGTTGTTAGCCTGCTCCCCATTCCCATTGAGCCCTATAGGGGCTCAATGGGAATGGGGATGGTCTGGGTCTGGGTTCCCTGAATGGGGAAATACTGGGCCCTCCAAGGTCAGAATGGCCCGGTATTTCCCCATTTAGGGACCACAGACCCGCACCCGAATTTGAAGGCAGCCATGTCCTTATTAAGGGCATGGCTGCCTCCAAACTCGTAATGAGGCCCTTTGTGTCTTTCTGTTTCTCCTTTTAAGCATTCCCTATTATGTTGATGCTCCTGTTAAGATAGCGGCCACTATGATTTCCCTTACTGCAGGAATTGCTTTTGCTCCGCCTATTTCCACTAAGATAAAGGCTCCTATGGTTCTCCCTAATGAAAGGACTCTTGATTGGCTTCATGATTATTATGCAAGTACTGACCTTGTAGAAGTAAGACACAAGAGAAATACAGAGGAAGATAATGAAGGGATAAACACTTATCTAGATAATATAGCACACCTGAGTAATAACATGTGGTATCAGCACATGAACAAGGTGGGAAAGAGTATTAACATGTGGTATCAACACATGAACAAGGTGGGAGAGAGTACATCTAAGGGGGGTTGCTGTGTGTGTTCCCTCACACCTTATCCTTTGGAAACCTCCAAAATATTCATAGCCACAGAAGTATCAGTGAAGAAAGCCCATTGCCTGACACATCTCGCACTTTGCCTGAAAGAAGGACAGTTCCAAGGCAGAACAGCATCCCTAGCGTGGATGAATACAGTGACATCTCAAAGAGAAGACAATTATGTGCAAGATTTAAAGACAAGAGAGAAGCCAGAAACAAGGCATCAAATAATAAAATATGAACAGACTGGAATGAATAGAGCTGGAATCAAGATTGAAGAAAACAAGATTCTGCAATACAAGGATAAGAATGGGAAGGAAATACGAGAATGTTGGGAAAGAGGTCAACTACATATTAAAGGAACATGCATGGAGCCAGTGCCAGATATTTCTGAAGAGTATTCCGTTTTTTTGCTTCTTTTGGTTGATTTATCCTGGACTTTTGACAGGCTCTTCTTTCTGTGGGGAGAAAGATGAAAATTTAAAACACCTCATTCTAAGCTGTACTGAACTAAACGACCAACGTGATAGTTGCATGGGAAAGATGATAACAAAGTACCAGACGCTATCTGAAGAAGAATGGTGGAGACAACTACACATGACTGAAAGCAAGCCACTGTTGATCGCAGTAATGCGATTCTTGGAGCTCCTGCAGAAGCGCCTAAAAATGAATCCGGTGGTTGCCTAGAACAGCGGTCTGCACAGTTATGGGTCAGGAGACCAACCTCTCTGAAAAGTCTGATAAAGACAGAATATCTGTTGGTGCAAAGGCAGAGGAATCAGGGGTAGAAAAAGTCTAGAGAAAAAGACCAATAAGGTGTTTAGTGAAAAATAGTTAAGGACTATAGATGGAATGTTGATCTTATGTTAAAGATAAAGTTTTTCAAAAGTTTGTATAAACTAAATGAAAAGAAAAAAAAAAAAAAAAAAGAAAAAAAAAAAAAAAGGAACATGCTCACTCACGAAAGATGGGTTGATGGACTGATTGTGTGCAAAGCAGCAGAATTAACAAGACAGAGGGAAGCAATTGTGGCAAATGCAAAAAAAGAATGCGAAGGTCAATGGCCGAAGATTACAAGATTGTTGACATGGGTTGACGACAGAGAAATCAAACTACGCTATGTGAACAAGATAAAGCTATCAATAAGTGTAGAAATGCCTGCTTGTGGCAAAAAGCAACCTCCTCAAGATGGCACTGTACTCTGGCAACCATAACATCATAACAGCAGCAGTGTAACTACAGAAACGCTCAGTGCCACGTGACCAAAATAATGGGATCATGTGACCACAGGTTAACATACATAACAATTGCGGGAAACAGCGCAGGCTGGTTCATTAAACACTTGACCAGATGCAAATACGATGGGCGAGGGAGTAACAGCGCTTTGCGAAAAATAAAGAAAAATAAAGTAAGTGCCACCGTATTACACTTGAGAAAGCTCTAGAGTAACTGAAGGATATTAATCATGATGTTGCATTGGACCACATGAATAAATAGACGAGAATTGTATAAATAATAACAACATCCAAATGGAGCTAGAAATCAACAACGGAGTAAATAATAAAATACCCCACTAGTTGGGGATAAGAAGGAATAATGATGCATTTGGGAGGACGATAGCGATAAATGAAGATTGACGGTATCGTCCTCCAGAAAGAGTAATGAATAAAGAGAAAAAAAGTTGTTGCAGAGTAATTAGCACAAATCGGAAAGCCAGTGAGTAAATTTGACTCTCTTTTCTAAAACATTGTTGCAGCAGGATTGGCGGCATAAGACAGGAAAAAGTCATGTGACCAGCGCCAGGCTGAATAAAGAAGACTGAGCTGTAATATAGCCCTGCAAAAAACAGGTTAGTATAATGTAAATAAATTGCAAAAATAATATACAAACAGACGTGACGACGAGAAAAATAAAATCCATGGAATTCATTGCTTGTCTTTCACATTACGCCACAAATGAAAATTAACTCAAATGTGAGGTACATTTAGGTGGTAAATGCTCATGATTTCCTCCGAGGCAAGTCCTCCTCAGAGACTCAAACTGTGTCTGTGATTTGGTTTGTAGTCATTTACCTGCCCCACCCAACTCCAACATGCTTGTCTGCTTTTTATAATGTGTATATGAGGCACACTAAAAGACTGTCCCTCTCACAAACACACACCAAGAACAAAAACATGAGGAAAGCCATGGTGGGAATCAATAGCTAACTAAAGAGAAACCACAGGATTTCCAGTAATTGTGGGACCAGCAATTGTGGGTTGTCATGATGATACAGCCAGACACAGTAAAGGAGCCATGTGAACAGGCCACACATCAGGGCCTTTCATCTTTTTCAATTGAAATGGGCCTCTGACTTGGCCAAAAAAAACTTAATACATTTTCAAAGGTGGCCAATTAGGGTTTTAGCTCCCCCGCTGGCTGTCGTTTGTGTTTGGTTGTGCAGAGTCAAATAAACCTGCCCTACAATAAACTTCAGCTTTTAACCCCAGCCCTCCATAGCTGGGTGTAGGACTAGGCCACAGAATTGAGCTGCGAATTGGGGGTGAAGTTTATTTCCACAAGCATCAATCTCATAAACTAAAGCAGGTGTCACTCTGAATGTGCATGTTCATGACACATACATAAAAGTGCTCAATAAGGACGGCAGGTTGCTTGTGCCTGCTTGCAGCTCTTGGGTGTCGGGTAGTGAATATGCTTGCAGGTTAATGAAGTTCCAAGTGGCTCATGGTGACAAACCTCAATGGTAAAACAGGGGAAATCGCATGCTGCAATTTACATTCAAAAACATATTTTGAAGGCGGTGATCCAGGGTGCTATTAGCACCCTGGACCATGCCGGTAAATTACCGGCACCGCCTTGGCGGTAAGGGGATTTACCGCCCCATTCCAAGGTCGGTGGGGCGGTAAATCCCCCTTCCGCCATTGCCCTTCCCCATTCCCATTTCTGCCCCATAGGGCTCTATGGGAATGGGGAAGGCGCTAATTACGGCACCGCAATTTTGCGGTGCCGTAATTAGCTCCGAGGTACCTTAGCGGGTTGGTTTTTAACGCCTGCAAAAAGCAGGCGTTAAAGCACCAACCCGCTAAGGGACCTCGTAGTACGGCGGTAAGGGTTAACGGTCACCGTTGCCATTAACGGTGACCGTTAACCCTTACCGCCGTCCGTGTAATGAGGCCCTATGACTACCAATACAGAGCTGCCCCCCCCCGCCCACCCCCCAACGGAAACCCTTTACCTAGACTGCAAAGTGTACATCTCTGAAGGAGCATACGCACAGTCTGAAAGAAAATAAAATGACGCCCAGAGCTGAAGCTGCAGCTTCTCTCTGTGATGGAAGACAGAGCTCTTTTCTGACTCTCTGCCAGTGCATTTTGGCACACCTGCTGCCTGGATTGCCGTGAAATGCACGGTGGGAAGGAGCTGGTTGCTTGTGCTTCCATGTCACATGGAAGTTGCCCAAAGGGAGGGCACGCAAGCAGGATCCCTGCTGGTGTTTCCCACAGAACAGTTGGGACCAGGATTGCCAGAAATGGAAAGCTTTCTATAGCCCAAATGGAATTAGGAACCAGCCCAAAAGTAGCCCATCCACATACTTATTCATGGGTCTACGTTTTCAGTTCACAATATGCTTTGCCTGACTCTAACAGTTCTTTTTTAGGATCATATGAAAATCAGGTGCAAACAAACACAATTGAAACATCATTAATGAATTCGTGCAGTGTTTTCCTCCCAGCCACTCAGACACAGAGGTGAGGGAATCACATAACGTAAGAGCATACATGACCCATACCATTCAGGAGATACTAGCTCAGCCGTGTTTTTAACTTTGCATTCTGGGCTTTGTAGTCTTGAGTTTATAATGGAGAAAACCAGGCAGGGGAGTTTCTAGGTCTGGAAAAGCCCCGGGGCTAAGCTGATGTCGGAACTCTTGGGACTGGGGGCTAGCTAGTCTTTTGGCTGTAGCTCCTGAGATTCTATCCGGGGCTACAACCAAAAGATCAGGGGCTATAGCCCCCTTAGCCCCCCCCCCTAGCAACGCCCCTGAAACCAGGACTGATTACAAGTCCCTGAATGCAACCTTAAATCCAGGACTGGACTAGTATCTACCGAGTGGAATGGGGAAGGTTGGCATGCATGTAAGAGATCTCTGTATGGGAAGCTCTTATGTGATTTCCTCACATGCATAACTGCCTGGATGGCTCCGCAAAATACACTACATGCAATCAGTGAGAGAACATCACTGATTGCATGCAGTGTGTTCTCATGAACCGCTCGATATGGAGGTGAGGAAATCACATGTTAAAAGCGCTTCCCGCAGCTCACACCAGAGTATGGTGAGGTGAGACCCACACACCCTTTTCCACTTTTCCTTGCACATCATACTAATCATTTATTGGCCACCTCCCCCTCCCCCATGTCTTCAATTGTGTTTTTTAAGGGTTGCAATGTAAACTTTGGTTCTCAAAATTCTTTAGACTTCATTACTTTAATGATGTATGGACATATTTGTCCTGATTCTTTGAATTATTTGCGTGTAAAATGGGAATTTGCGTGCCATCCTGCCTGCAAATCCCCATTAATCCCTGTTTACACGCAAACAGTTCCATGAATCAGGGCGTTTGTGTAGAAGCAGGGAGAAACAGCGTGTGGTACTCTGGCTGCATCCAAAAAGGAGGGACTGGGATGGGGTGGGATCCAGAGGGGGGAGCAAAATGCTACCCTTTTCTGTGTGCTGTTGCTGCCTAAAGTGCTCTTTGAAAGCCCCAAACACCCCTACATGCACGGTTTGCCAATGCAATCAAATTTGACATGGAGTAGAGAAATGCATGGTAACAACCATGCCAATAACATTTTACATCCCACCCTAACAGACAACAGATCTCCACACACAACTCCTCCACCGATACACAGGTTACACAATGGAATATGCACCACCAGAAGGTGCCCTATATTTTCCTAAAAATCACACTAACCCACCACAGATACACAAACATATCTCTCTGTACTCCTTAAGCATTGCTCTGACAAACACCACAGACAACCTGTAGACCAGGGGCGATCCAAGAAAAATCCAAAAGTAATCCAATGGAGAAAAAAAACAGCTTGTGTTAAAAGTCAACTGGGAGAACAAACAGCTCAGTGGACCCAAACTATAATACATTCTCAACTCCATCCAGAAGGGCTACACTATTTTTATACAAGGAAATCACATATCAGCATAATTTGTCAATTGTTACAATTTTGGGGATGTGCTAATACATATTTGGTGGGTCGTCAGGGTACCCCTATATGTTCATTTGCATTGCATGTCCTGATTGGATGAAAACATTTTTCTGGAACATCACCCTTGTTGGGTGTCCTGACCCACGTGTGAGCTATCATGCTGCAACATTTGGTGCTGTGGGCTTAGAAAATCCAAGATGGCCAAAAAGCCCACAAGTGTGCCAGAATCCAGGAGAACCACGCAGTTTGTGCGCACACCCAAAATGGTTACCTAACTTGCCACCCACCAGTGTAAAGAAAGATCTTTGTTAACAAAATCCACTGTTACTAATGTCAAAAAGTTGCTGAAATCGTGGCTCATTGGACCACTTTAAAGATTCAACCCTTTTGTGGGGTTCCACATAACCATTTTACTGTAAGGAGCCCCATCAAAACAATGTTAAGCAAGGATTTACTACCATGTAAGAACCATTCCTGTTTGGAATGCATTAATCCAAGAAAAATCCCAAAAATGGTTGCATTACCAGTATTCACCACTATCAGAAAGCCGGCGTTTTAAAACAACACCAGACTTTTTTTTTTGTGTGTAAAACTGAATAAATGATCCCAAAGCAGGCCAAAGAAAGACTTACTGAGGGGTGGATACAATGTAAAGTTATATTCTGAAGTGACTTTAAGGTTTATAACAAGACTGGCTGAGCTGTGGATTTCAGCAGTTTAAGTAAATTTGGACTGAAAGACACTAAAAATCTAAATGTTTAAAAGAAATGAGTGACCTACTTTTGAGTGTCACATAGGTTGCAATTGTTTAAATGTCATAGTTTTAAACTTAGAATCAGCATTCTAGTTGCATATGTAAAAATGGTTAGTTTTATTTGAATGCAGAAAACTGGGTAACTAAAAGTGACATTAGCTGGGGCCTGGCTTAAGGAACTGAATTCTGCCCAAAAGCTACCCCTGACAGGAGTTGAGACTTGCACAACAGCTGTGTTCCCAGGCCTAGCTGCCTTTTGCTGTTCCCACCAAAAGGGATATGACACTTCTCTGATTGAATTACCAAGGGACTGCTAGAGACTAAACATAGGACCCAGGCAGAGGGTTTATTGAAGTGGCCATAAATGGCTTCCTCTTGAACAATGGGCCTTCCAGGGCACAGGCAGATGGTTTATTATGGGGGCCGTAAAAGTGGCTTCCTCCTGGAAGGAAAGGGGAGGAGCACTGCCTGTGAGAGCAAGCTGGCTTGGCAGAACTGGAAAAACCAGAAATTCAACCTTGTGCTGGGGGGAAACCACACCCCTTTGGAGCCAGAATATGGTTTTAGAAAAAGATGAATAACTCATAGTACGGACTTGTCATAATTATTTAAATGATACCATAATTCTTGTGATTTTTTTGCCCACATTTTAAGAGGTTTTTAGAACCGGTGGCATGATCTGGGGGCAAACTAGCAGTTAAGAGGGTATTACTTAAAATGTATGCATGTTAAAAATCTGACACTTCATCAAGTAATGTCCATACTCCTTGCGCACATGTGTATAAATTTGGGGTAATGTCCGATATTACGAAACCAGTTAAAAAGTGCAAATGTTGCCATTTCTGAATGCAAGCTCCCAGGAAGAGCAGATTTGGACAGGGTATACCTCCTGTGATATGTGATGGGTGCATGTAATTTTAAACAAATGTGTACCTGTGCAAATATGTCTTTTGGGTCAAAATATAGATTGTGTGTAATTTGGCAGGGGTGGGTTCTCTGTACCATAAACAGACCTCATCATGATGACACTTCATTTCATTCCCCCAATCAAGGGGAAGAGGATGAAGTGGCCAATGACAAGTGGAGAGGGGTAGGGCCTAGGAAGCTAGCCTTTCCACCCACTTTCAAAACACATAAAAGCAGACAGTCAGGACAGATAGGGACATTCAATTCCATCTGCTGCGGGACGCTCTGCCGGGAAAATCCATACTTTACTTCCATCAACCTCCAGAGAGCCAACATAGAGACTTCAATCTATCCACCTTCAGAGACCAAGACTTTACTTCAGAATTTGTAGCAGAGAGGTCAACTACAAGCTAAATCCTTCTTTAGCAGGCCTCAAATCATTGCCATTATCACAGCCAGGCGAGCTGTTTGAATTCTTTGGAAGAACTCTTGCCATTTGCCAGAGAGCAGTGTTGTATCCAGAGAGAGACCAGCTGAACCGGAGACCGCTGTATCCGGACCCACAGACCTGATCAGAACCAGAGACCCAGACCAGACCAGCAGAGTAGAGCTGACCCCGACGCTGTGCGCAGAGACCGTCTGTGGCGAGTGAAGAAAACCTGACCAGATCCGTGGCGAGGCCCATTCTATTTCTAAATATATTGTGAGTACCTAGCAGAACTGTGCAGAACCAATCTCTTAGTTAAAATAATCTAATCCAAGCTATTTTAATCTAAATAGAACTGCCTCCTAACTGTCACCTATCATTTGCAAAGCTGTCACCTGTCATTTCTAGTTGCTAGCTGTCACTTGTCACTTTGAACTTTAAAATTTCAAATCTGAAAAACGACCTTTACCATATCGCTCATATCTCCGTGACCGTTTGTCTTAGAGACTTGCAGTAACTTTCCTCTGAAAGCTGGGAATCTTGAAAAACGCACTCGCGAATTTGCCGCGATTTGCAAATTTCTCCACGTGGGAAAACAGCAGCTTCCTTGCTTTCCTTGCTAAAAATTCGTTTGCCTCTTAAGAACCATCCCTGAATCATTGCTAGAGTGAGCCTGGACTAATATTAACTAGATACCACTCACCCTGAACCTCTAGAGGGAATTAAAAGCATTTTAGCATATTTTTCACTTCATTGCCAGCACATATAAAAGCATTTTAGCATATTTTTCACTTCATTGCCAGCACATATAAAAGCATTTTGGGCTTGTGTTTCAAACTTCTGTAGTCTAAGCTTGCTGGGGTGAACTGAATTACATTTGATTGCATTTCTGAGAACTGTGTGCTTTCCTTCCATTTCCTTGCATTGCATAAAGGGGGGAGGGGATTGCCAGAGAAAAGTGATTACATTGTTTTGTTGAAATCATATTGAGTATTTTCTGTATTGCATTTTCATTCAACATTACATCCATCTGAACTTATATAAAGCATTCTCTACCACCTTATTCTTCTGTTCCTATTCACAAGTGTGCTAGTGCCAGACTATCCATTATTGATTACTGCTCAGATTAAGTGTGATATTCAATTATTAATTATTATAAAGTGTGATATATATATTGATTGTTTAAATTATCAAATAAACCTTTTAACTTGCAAAACAGAACTACTTCTTGGTTCAGTGGGGTCAGGGGGATTCCAAGAGAGGGGTGTTATATAGGGGTAGTCATCCAGAACGCATGAACTGGACATAAGGATATATCAATAAGGGTTTTCATTCAGTATTCTAGACTAGGCGTTGACTTAGCTGTAGTGTTGAATTGAATCCTCTTACACCCTCAACGCCCCTTCATGACGTCATGACCCTCAAGCGTCCCTCCCTTCAATTACAAGATGATCTGCTGACCTGCAGAAATTCTGGCATGCCATTGGTTGGCATCTGCTATGGTAAAAGTTGATAAATCCCTCAATGCAGATTTGACCCTTTTTGGACGGCCACGCATGCCACAGCGTCCCACCGAATATACCCAATAGAAATATGAGGGAGCTGTAACAAGGTCATGGGCGTTGCTACAGCCTCTGAAAGCCCATATCCCAGTACCCTGATTGGTGCCCCTATTCCCTCGCCCCCTGCACCTGTTTGCTCCCTGTCTCTTCTCTTGCATCGTGCCAGCTCTAGATAGAAAAAACTGTGCTGAACACCGTTGGTGAAACATTTTTTTCTCCTATTTAATTCTCTTTTGCTACTGTGCTCGCTGCCTGGGCCCTTGGTACCCAGCAAGTTGACCTTCAAATTATCATGTGGGAATGCACCTGGTATTCTCTTCCCATGGAAAACCTTTCCTTCTGCAATAATTAATTAGATACTAGGGGCTACTTGGTGTCTCACCCTAGGTGAGCTGACCTAGCATTTTCTGCGAGTGTCTGCAAAACATTATTGCTACTGTGAACTGTGGCCTTTCAAACAACTAAAAAATGGCTTCTGTCTAGTCTGCCCTGGGCCTACTAAACTATGGCCAAACTGTTATTCATTAATATTCCTAACCCTTAAACTCCTTACACTTCTACGTTACGTTTAAACAAAATATAAAAATATTGCAATTGCTGTATGTGTACTTTTCATTGCGGCAGCTGTGCTTACCTATCCCTGGTTACCTACTGGTTAAAAATACATGTGATTTCTGTGTTTTTGTGCATGTATTTTCCTGTGCAGCGCCCTACTCCCTCACGTGTGGTGTATTAGGTGTAAAGTAGGTATGATATATGTACGTTCTGCATTGTGACGTCACCTTCATGTTACTTTTGGCATTACTGCGTTACTTCTTTAGCTTGTACGTACACCCATCCTAGTGAGCGTTGGATTTGCATATTCACAAATCACACGATTACCTTAATCTGGAGCACACATTAGCCATTGCTACAGATAGCTCACAAAATAACTACAACCTTCTTCTTACAGCGAGCCCTATCTTCTCAGATCTCCACACATCAACATTCTATCAAATCAACTTTGCCTTGCCCCTACTTGCTACTAAATGAGTCCCCTACTCCACCTTGTGTTGTTCCCGAAGATACTAGAAACCGTGCAAATGGCAGAAGGCATGTTGTACAAGATTCTATAATATAAAACAGGGCATAGAAACAAGTTTCACTTATTCTCACAGCTCTGGATGATGTACAGCCCAAGCAAATTCTATGGCTGGCAGCAGGGGAGGGCATTAATGTTGGTTCTGTTCAGTCCCCCCACCTGGTACTGCTGTACAGAAATCTCTGTTACCCTGAATGGTTGGTGAGACAATATATCTGCCTGTCAAATCAAGTGAAATGGCACTGAGGCTGGGGCAATGACGGAATTGGGGGCCACCAACAGAGGAGCATCGGGGTACACCATTTTGTCCCTAAAAACATTAACTCTGCACCATGTTAGGGCATCCTTTTTCATGTAATGGTAATTTAATCACTTATTAAGAACTCTTTTTTGTTTCGTTAAGTCAGAGTGAGATTAATGTATTTGTCCAGGATCACACTCTTTGACTAAACAGTTAAGCAAGGATTTTAACCCAATATGCATTTTAAGCATTTAAACACACCTGACCTGCCAGGCTTTGCTTGCTATAATTTTTGAGGTTTCGATTTCCAAGCCTATAATAATTCTTTTTTATAGAGTTTACTTGCCAAATACACAATTTGCAGCAACATGAAAGTATGTAAATCCTTATAAAAATATGTTAAGCTACACATATATCACTGTAGCTTTCATTTTCACATCATGAAAGAACATTTGACAGTTCACATCAAGCAAACTACCCCTCCCCATGTCAAGCTAGGATATAAATAAATACATTCTTTAAAAAGGAACTTGAATTGCAAATTGGCCCATTGTTTCCTAGTTGACTGGTGTCGTTTGGGCTCTTTCAGTCCATTCAGTTTCGCAGCCATCATGCATAAGAAAGAGCTGACTGATACCAAAAGAAATGCTTGAGCTCCTCAAGAGGCTCAGCAGGCCATGTCTTGGGAAATGGGGGCGGGGGAGGGGGCATGCTCCTGGAATAGTGGGTCTAAATTTATCTTGCTTTTCCCGCCGCTTTGAACTAAAGGTACGCAGTTTAAAATGAACATAAACTAATGTTGCCAAGAGGTACCAATGATTTGTGTTACACTTCCATGTCTGCAGATAGTATGCAAGCAAAAATAAAAATGTTGTTCCTTTCTTATTGCCGTGAAACTAGCCCAAAGTAGGCCAAACATGAACAACCCGAACACTCACGCCATTTCCCACACAATTGGATTTGGAGTAGTGCAATTTTGTTTGAAATAGCCCACTCTGGCAACCGTGGTTGGGACAGCACAACGGCACACGTCATGACGACTAGAAACACTTGTGTACAGGCGCGTTATAAATGCCATATCATAGCACAGGTCCCTGATCTGCGCCATTACTGAAGGGGGCAGCCATATGCAAGGTACGGCCGCCAATGCTAGGCCACGCCTCCTCTGCAAAGACACACAAGCTGCTCCAGACATGTTAAATCATGTTGACATAGACAACGCACTAATTACTATTTGCCATCCGTGGATTGGCATTCCTTCATGCAGCAACAGAAAACATTGGGAAGTTATTTTTTTGAATATTGCAATCAGAACATAGTGCACACAATGAGTCTAGATTAAACACAATGGTTCTCCTTCTCATCTCTAGACTTGCGGATACTGTACAAAATCAATGCTGCCTTTGAACAGGCGAACTTTTGTTCTTTTAACTTGTTGACTAAAGGCATCTTGTATTCCACTGTCTGGGATCTGACTCATTACATCCCTGTTGACCTAATCCTCGTCATCAGTCATGGTGCCCCAAATGTCTTCCAAGCCAACTGCATATTTGGTCAGGTTGTTCTAACTCGTTACACCAATGTTGGTAACATGTGTTACATACAGTGCATTCTGAAAGAGAGTTGGTCCCTAACATTGGTTGAAACTACCAGGTGCAGCTGTAACTCGGCCAACTGGCCTACTTTGACCCAATCAACTATGCATCTAGGCCGGCCCTTTTGGTGTAGCCCCATTGGTAGTCATTCGAAGATGCAACCGTATGTATGGTTGGAGGTTAATACTTGTCAATTTGTTTGTGGCAGTGATAAGCACACGGGTGGGGGCCTGCTTTTGTTTCAGCCAGTGCCTTCATCAGGCCATGCCCTCCCTTTCGTCTTTCCTCTCTGTTTTTCAAGAATGGCTATTCATGGTCATTTATTAAGTGTGATGAGCCAACATACGGTTCAGTGTTTCCAAAGGGTAGGAAAATACCGTTCATTTGAAAACGTCAAAGGTGGTCAGTACGCCATCTTTTAAGGAAAGGACCGCTTCTAAGTGAAGAAAATGGACTCAGTGTTACCAGTATTTTGAACAAAATGACAATTTGTCCATAGTTTCATGATGCATCTTTCTCGAAACCTGGTGCTTCTACAACACAAATCGCTTTGTTCCAAACGCGATCCTGCCAGCAGAATTAAGCATTTTTTAATTGAAGACTGAATAATCAAAGAACGTAAGATGTCATAATTGACCAATTTTGGTCAGTGGCAGTAGAAGCATTCATATTACAATTCACATGTGCAATTTCGTGTGACATCTCTTTTAATGTGATGCTTCTGCTCGCACGTAGATATCGCTTTGAAGTGTCATTTGAAGCACAGTGCATCATTCATTTATTGTAATTAGGCCTCAGCACATTGATGTCATGTAATGCAATGTGTCATTTGTATAGCGCCTTTTCCCATTGGTATGGCCTCAAAGCGCTATAGGTGAACGCCCTGGGGGACCGAAGTCGAGGGTATGGTGTCAGAGGGTTTTGGAATGTGTGTGTTTACCTGAACTTTAAGATCTGTTGCAAACATAACCTTTGCATTTCACTTTGTTTTGGAAGATACTGAGGCCAAAAGCCAGTCAGTCGCATACGGTCACATGACCTCCTGCTGCCCTGCCCCCCACACTAGTACTTTACGTTAAAAATAAGCACAGCGCCTGTTTCGCAATCTTGGACCTCCCCGTGGCTGTGCTAGTGATAGACATCTGTTATTGCAGGCTGGCTGCATCCTACGGCATTCCCCTGCCACAATGCGCCCATTCTATGTATCTGCTGGAGCTGGCACGAAGGAACACCCCACCCTCCCAAATATATGACCTATAGATCTCTGGAATGAACCCAGAGGCAGAAATAAACAGCGGACTCTTGTTAAAAGTGTCCTGCGACGTTTTACTGTGCTCCTGGCTTCGATGCGTTCTGCTCAACGTCTCGTGCAGGCCCTGGACAAATAATGTGCCCTTCGGCTCATGCTGGGGGGCTGCATGGCGGCTGGACCAAAGCAGAGCTGAAAGAGGGGTCAGCGGAAAAGGCGCACCTAACCTTTGATGATCTGTGGCTATGCAGATATTTTTATTGACATGGTGTCATGGAAAATGTGAATACTGTAAAGGCCGAGAAGTTTACATGTGATGCAGAATGGCGCATCTGTTGAAAACACAGCACGTCTTCCTGGAAATTCCCTGGCGTGCTCAAACCCTACCGTACATTTTACTAAATCCATACTTGTATTACGGCTACCCAGGGCCGGCCTAAGAAGCCACAGCACCCCGGGCAGCAAATACAAAATTAGTCGTCATGCAGGGGGGCGGGGGAAGGGGGGGGGCACATTTTTCAATAGTCACGGCAGGCACCCTATTGTTATTAAATGCCTTTCACTCCCTAGAGCGGATCGCATTTAGGGCGCGATTCATGGAATATTTTCCCTGTTCAAAGTGAATTTGCACTGCTGAAAAGTGACTTTGCACTGCTGACACGAACCCTGATTCATGGAATTGTGCAAAGTGTATTTTTGCCGTGCAAAGTCCAGGCAAAGTCATTTTGAACCGCAAAAATGACTATGCGCTGACTTTGCCGGACTTTGCACGGCAAAAATATACTTTTCACGGTTCCATGAATCAGGGTTTGTGTGGACAGTGCAAAGTCACTTTTCAGCAGTGCAAATCTACTTTGAACTGGGTAAAAATACCATGAATCGGGCCCTTAATTTCAAATGCTGCACCTTCTCCCACCATGCCAGCTCGGGGGAGACCTTGAAAGACTCCCCCGAGCTGGCGTGACGGGTGTCTAATGGCGGGGCGCCCTGGGCGGCCACCCGGCCTGCCCTGCCCTAACACCGGCTCTGCCGCTACCAGTCTGGTAATGATGGAAGACCGTCTTTTTAAAAAAAACAAGCTATAGTTCAATAAAAAACAGAAAATGGTAGGCCTGGGGAGGTGGAGATAGATAGTTGAAGAAAATGAGAGAAAGAAATGGTGCACAGAGAGGAAAACAGATAAGCGCAGGTTGGGACAGAGAGAGGATGAGAGACGTAATTTAGAATGAGTGAGCAGAGCGAATCCAGTGGGGTTCTGTAATGGAGGCGATCTCTGAAGGTGAAACAGTTTGAGCTTTTTTGATTTTTATAAATAAAAAGATGTTGGTAAATCTGTTTTTATTTATTTATTTATTGTTGTTTATAGTTAAAAAAAAAAAAACGAACGTTTACAACAAACCCTCATTTAACATATGAATAAAGACAAACTTTAACAACAATACATTACATTAGACAACAACGATACATTTGCCGTATAAATACATTCATTCATTTAATTTCAATTCATTTCTTCTTTGTATCATAAAACCATTAATGGTTCTCACAGAGCACAAACAGACAGCACCTGTCCCACAGTGCCACACAAAACTCACCAAGTCTGACCACCATACAACAAGATCATCTAACATTCCAAAAATAGATCTAAACACATATTAATTAACCACAAATCACATATAATACATAGAGATGCTCATACTAATAATCTAGACAAAATGAACATCTGAATTAATGGAAAGCATAGATGCGTTCCATACGTGGTACATAGCTGTAATAATTTTATCAGACAATGTATTCAAACATATATGCCACACATGGGATGAGGCAATATATTCATAATTGTGAATGCAACTGCTATATTGGCATCTATATAGCCATAATCACTTAGGACATTCAGTTAAAATGTGTCTAATAGTTTCAAGGTTATTAACAATATTACACAGACAACAAGTCCTTTGGTCAATAGGCAGCTGCCATTGTGGTCCATAAGTGGCTCTCACTGGCAGCTAATTCAGACGCATCAGCATTCTAAACCTGCATACCAAAGAAGACGGGCATCTTACCAAATATTGTCGTGGGCTACAATATGTATTAATTATCCCTTCCAAGAATACATAATTATGCAGTTTTCCCATCTGCTCCAAATTATTTGTCCAATCTTTCATCTGATATTTCTTTGTAAGAACTCTCTTGATAGCTCCGTATTGACCACATTTCGAGCGATTAACTGCCCAATTCAAGGAGGAATAGAATTCTGCACGTAGTTTGTCATATCCTTTCATATTCTTGTCTCGCTCCAAACAGAAAATTCCTTCTCCCATCATCCTTAGCATCTCGCTGGGCTGATGGCATCTGGATTTCAAAGCTAATAGACCTCTTTGATACTAAACCATAGCCTTTATAGATGTTAGACCACATTCTACCCGAGTATATTAGATAGGACAAGACCCCGAGAGGCTAAATATTGATCGCCAAAAGTGGCCCTCGATTTTGTCGAGCCATGATAGATTGGTAATAGTGAGAGCTTCTACGCTATATATAAGTACAGGTATAAACCATTGGCGATATATCAGCATAATTCCCTTAAAGGTATACCCTGCATAGTTTTGGACAAATTTGCGAACTAGATTAATAATATGACTAGCTTGATGGGTTTTCCTCTCAATTAAAGACGCGTAGCCTAATTTCTGTCTATCTCCACCCCAAGATATTTATAACAGTGGGTATATTCAACATTTCCCCAACTAGTTTTCATTTCAGGGCGGTTAGAGGCCTAGAAGATATCAAAATTGTTTTTGTCTTACTAAGATTAATAGTCATGTCATATTCTCAAGTAACGCTTTCATGCCAATGATTGTATGATCTATGATCACAAGATCATTGGCATATAATAACGCCAAGATTTTCGTGGTCTTAAATTTAATAGGGCAATGTGCATCAAGGCGCCATATCAATTCTGCAATATACAGGTTACATAGAAGGGCGGCTAACAGGCATCCCTGTTTAACACCCCTATTGATTTTAATGGGGCCAGTTGACCTGCCATTGTTGTCGAGGCATACTCGGGCTGTGTTGTTTTGATGTCATTTGATCAAGATCTTAAGTAACCGGGCAGGGTACCCTAAAGATGACAGAGTCTCTCACAATTTACTGTGGATGACTCTGTCAAACGCTGATCGAAAGTCAACAAAGATGCGAAACACTGATGGACTACCATGACCTTTGGCTCTAGAGGCAATTGCGCCCAACATCCAGATGTTATAAGACATGCTAGAACCAGCTATAAAGCCTGACTGGAAGGGGTGAAGGATGTTATTTGAATCAACCCAACTCTGCAGGTGATGGGACACTATAGCTGCAAAGATCTTACTCGTCGTATCAAGCAACAGTAGAATTCTATAATTACTAGGCAACAATCTATCACCTGCTTTGTATACAGGAACAAGAATGGAGCTGGACAAGAAAAATTAGTTTTCTAAAGTGAAGTCTGCCAATCGGACCCCAATTTCGTAATGCTCCATGCAAAAAGCATAATGCATCCACATACCTTGCACTGGCAGTTTACTGACATTTCCAGCATCTGCTATGCAGTGGCAACACGGCAGGTTCAAAGATCCCACATGTATTGCTGAACACATCTTCTGGAACCCATAGTTCCAATATACAGAGGTGGCTTTTTAACTGCATTTAACTCTGGTGAAAACAAGTATATTTGTGTACCAATGCAGTTGATTAAAACTAAATATATTCCCTTTCTGGGTTGCTGCACAGTGACTCATTCATGACGGGGCCTGTTGTGTATAAAGCCGCCGGGACCAACAATACCCATGTGTGTTCCACATGAGAAAGCTTGGGGTTGCAGCCAACAACAGGTACTATAAAGGTACTGCTGTCATCGCAATAGTCCCTTCTCACTGGTGCTGATCACTGGAGTCCCTTAGATGTAGGCAGACAGAGGTTGGGCGTGGAGGTAGAGGAGCTCAATAGAGAGGTTCAGTCCACAGAGGGATATCACCACCTTGGATTTTGCCAGGGCTCCCAAACCTCTGGTCTCCCTCTCCATTTCCCCCAGACAAGTCCTCAGAGTAGCAAACCAGAAGGCAAAGGCCATGTGTTACTGCAGCTTGGATTGAACCCTTAACAACAGGCTTGACATGGTCCAATCCACTGTGATGTTTTGCTTATAAAAGAGGGATGCCTTTCCTTTATTTGATTAATGTTTGTAAACTGCTTGAAGTAGGAACCTGATTGGGACTAAAGTCCACGCCAAAGTTCTCTGCCAGAGAGTTAAAGTGCATGAGCTCCAAGTAAGTGGAAAGCCATTTTCCCTAAACGTCCCATAGGTCCATTCAGGATGAAGAGCTGGCTGGCAAGACCTACTGAAACTGAGACACTGGCCTATTCACTGGAGGTGACAGAACCCTGTAAGTGCTCTCTTCAAACCTTCCTTTTTGGGAAGGGTGGAAAAATGTTATCAACTTGACCTGAGACCCTGAACCGGGTCTCACAGCAACAAAAGAACCAAGCAAGTAGGCCCTAGCACTACCTGCATCTCTAAAATTGGCACTACACCAGTTTGGGCAACTTCAATTCCGTCTAAGCTTATGCAAGGAGGGAACACACGTTGAATTTGACGTGCCACTGCATCCGCATTACTGAGTTTCCCTCATCACTGATGCCAAAGCTCCACTGTATCCACATCTGAGACCCGCCGAGTCTTCTAGCATCCCCAGCATGACTCTGCCTGCCTGATTACCAGCCTCTTCAAACTCCAAGCAATCGCTGCTGCAGTACCCTGACACATTGTTGACCCAGCTTAGCTCACTCATCTGCGAAGGCCAGTGTCTGCTTCTCCGCACCTTGGGCCGGCAAGTTTCCAGTCACCATGACATGACTCCGCCTGCCAACCCCAGTGTACTTGACCTGCAAGCCGTCATTACTAGAAAACATCACTGCATCGTTGGAACCCACCACCGCTGTTCTGCTCTGCAAATCAACGACGTCCCACCACAGAAAGTGCCCAGTCTCCCAGTTCAACACTGAAAAGCCTTGTCTGATGCTTTTGAGCCTTGTAATGCAGGAAGTAAAGGTATTTCAAGTGCCCCAGTCCAGCTTAAAAGAGCCTTGTGACTTTTAAGGAAGAACCTCTGCCATTTAAAAGACATATTCATTAACTTTGCTGCTGAAATCTTTGCCTGAGCACCCGTCTCCCAATCCAGAGTGCCCCTTTAATTTAAAATCTTCTTTCTCTGTGTCTTTTCCTTTACAGGTGTGAGCCAGTATTCTGTTTATTAGTTGTGCGGATTGTGTTAGTTTATTGAAATATCCTATTTTTATAGTACCTTGGTTTGACATTCATTTTCTTTAGTACCACAGTACGCTTGAAGAGTACAGCCTCCCCTTGGTTTGCATTCCCCTAAAAAGATACACAGGTATTCATGCTGTGCTGATCAGGTTTTAGCTTTGTTAGGGATTATTTCAGGTTTAGTAGTTGTCAGGAGCTGATAAAGAGCTTTAGCCACTTCTCACCCCTCTACTCCTGCAGAGCAGTAGTCTTTCGGTTTATTTATTTACTTATTTATACATTTATATTGCACAGAAGCCTGCAAGCATCAGGGTGCATACATTTAGACAAGGAACAACATAGAGGATAACGAGACAGCTCGGTCCTATTTGGTCAGCCCTGGGGGTCTAATATAACTATTT
This sequence comes from Ambystoma mexicanum, assembly GCF_040938575.1. Taxonomy (NCBI): domain Eukaryota; kingdom Metazoa; phylum Chordata; class Amphibia; order Caudata; family Ambystomatidae; genus Ambystoma; species Ambystoma mexicanum. Next base: position 563,328,814 of record NC_090935.1, read on the forward strand.
AAATATGGCTGTCTTCAGGGCCTTCTGAAAAGCCAAATAGTTACTATATAATCTGACTGCATTAGGGTAGTCCATTGCATGTTTGGCCTTTTTTTTTATCGGAAAAGATCTACCTAGTCCGTTTGTGCGTTTAAACTCTGAGCAGATGATCTGACCCCATTTTGTTGATGTTTTTTTGGGAGGTACCTGCAAAGAGGACATTACACTAGTCTAGTCTGGCCCCAATTACAGCTCGAGCAATGGCAAGGCAGCTGGAAGGTGTCAGGAATTGTCTGGCAGCATTGATCAACTTGGTAGACAAATGATGAGGCAATCGAGTTCACTTGCCGCGCGAGGGAGAGAGTGGTGTCCAGATGGAATCCAAGAGTTTTCACTGAGGTAGAAACTGTGATCAGATTTCCGTCAATAGTGAAGGAAGTGAATTGAAAGTTGCCTTTCTTCAGTGTTGCTGGTGATCCTACCAGTAGTATCTCTGTCTTGTCGTCATTGAGGCATAATTGGTTTGTGGCCATCCACGCCTGGATTGTCGAGCCCATTTTGTTGATAGTGATGGAGTCATTGTCATAAATGCCGGTCAATGGAAGGAGGATCTGGATGTCGTCGGCATTATTTATGTACGAGATGCCAGTGGAGTCCAGTAGGTCGAAGAGGGGTTTGGTGAAAATGTTGTATAGGGTGGGGGAGACGCAGGAGCCTTGGAGAACCCCACAGAGAATGGGAGTGGGAGGGGCGCTGGCTATCTCTGAGAAGATTATCATTAACCTTCCTTTAAGAAAGGAGGCAACCTAGGTGGTGGCTTCTTGGGAGAAGTTGTCAGCTGCTGTAAGGTGGTGTGAAAAACCTGAGCATATTCTCCCCAGTAGACCTCGAGAATCCCTTATTCAGGTGGCATGGGAAGGTCTGGCGCTCTCAGATCCCAACCATGAGGGTGGACGAGCCAGGGAGGATTACCTGGGTAAGGGAGCCCAGGGTTATGCCCAGGGGAATGCCCCAGGTGAGACGCGGTACTATACCAGAGAAAGGGATGAGGAAGACGATGCCCTCAAGACTTTTAGGGGCTGTATAAACTCGCCTCCCCTCCACCTAATGAACCTTCTTTTCAAGTATCCACCATCCCCACTGCATTTGGTGAATCTATTAGACACCCTGTTGCACTTGAAACCACATTTCCCAGAATCCCTGTTCCCCTGTTTCCTACCTGAATACCCCCAGCCATTCTTCTTCACCTCCCTTTGGTTATTTTTTCCCGGAGCCCCAGTATACTGCATTGACAACACACTACCATTCCCACAATCTCCCCTGTTCAAGTCACAAGAAAAACCCTGGTCATTTTCATTTATTCTGCAACCCCTACCAATCTCACTCATCCAAATTTACCCAACCCCCTAGTACGAGGGCTATAATCCTGTATAACAGCGTTTTCCTTCCTACCCGTTGGATACTCAGGAACTCTACCACCCTCCTTTTACAACCCAGACACTTCCGTACATTGTGACAGACAACGGACAAATGCTAAAACAGTTTACCTGACATGTCCCAACTCAAGGGTCAGGCAATGTCAGGCAATTGACCAGAACTGCACATAGCTGATGGCCTTTTCCTTCCCCACAGGGGTAAAATATTGGAGCACCAGAGCTAACTGGGTATATAAGTTCTCAACATTCCAGTACCTGATTGTGGCGACTTCCCCTGCATAAAGTAAGGGGATGACCTTTGGTTTTCATTAGCGCAGCCTGTGTGTTGTCCCATAATTGTTGGGTGGGAGTGTATACCAGCAAATTTTAAATTGTGGATTGCCACTTAGTGAAAGGATCCATATGTCAACAAATATCAAGAGAATCTACCATGACACCAAACGAAACCCAAGGTCTAGGGGAGACCTACTGTGAAAACTCATGAAATCCAGTGTCTGTGAGAGAATTAGTGTGATGAAATCCAAGGTTCATGAAATACCAATTCTGATAACTGGTGAATGCCAAGGTTGGGTAGAGAGGTTTAGGAGTGTTGTATTGAGTATAACAAACATTGAAAAAAAGAGTTTGAGGGAAAACCCACAAAAATCAGACAGATAAAAAGGAACCACATAGCTTGACTCCTGGGAGAGATTGTCAGCGAGTTGATGAGGGCATGAAGACTGTATAAGAGTCCAGACTGTGAGTGTACCCTAGAAGTGTCTTCCTAGGATAATTTGTTTGATTTTCTTTATCAGTCTAGGGACCAGGATTGGGGAACTCTTTTGTTGGCAAAAGCTTGGAACATTTTGTGCTGAAATCGTAGGGTAGCCTGGAGGCTAAAAGAGTTGTTAAGAATAGGCTTTGGAATTTTCCATTGGCCACATCGTTTGGACATTGCTTTGTAGGGTAGGGTGTCTCAAAGAGGGGCAAAGACTTAAGGTCTTAGTGGTTTGAACACTGACCTCTGAAGATGTTAGACATTTGGAAAAAAATCACTTTACGCAGGCTCATCTCTGACATTGTTTACTTTAGAAACATACTTGACTTTTGTAGATGACCCCATAGATCATCTAGGCATTTGGTCAAATCCCACCCCGGAAGAATCCTTAAAAAATCTGTTGGTTGAACAACCTCTATAACTTGTCATGTGTACAATTGCTTGTCCTTACCACTGTTACTTCCTTGTTGCTTCCAATGTGTCTCCTGTATCCATGCTTGAGCACTCACGCATACATTTCGTGAGGCAGCTAACCTGAGTTCTGATTCTACACTAGGGTGTGTGTATCTGTTTCATAGGGCTACTGATCTTTGTCCTGCATCTGTGTTACAACCTGCGTAGCTTCGTCGTGGCTGCTACTGTTAAAATGTATCCTGTACCAATGCTAGAACACTCATATAGTGATTTGGGGAAAAGGCTAAATCAGGATATTTAATGATAACTGCCTGTTGAAAGTTCTTGCAGTTTCCTTACCGAAAACAAATTATTTGCCCTGCCGCATTCGATGACCACTGTCACTTATCCTGTCTGTGGCTGGGGAGAAGATTGTGTCGATAATTATGGCTATTTGGGGTTATGAAATAACAGTTAATCAAATAAATTAATAAACACCTTGTGCTGAACAGACAAGCAGAAATACACTAGTGTTGTCTAGATGGGAGGTATCGTTTCCTAATGATATGATGGCAAGGCAATAGGCCCAAAGAAATAAATGCATAAGGCAGTTGTCATTAAATACCCAGAGTTGGCACAGCAGCCTCATTGGAGTTTTTGAAACGTACACAGTGTAGTTGCCAAATAGAAGGATTCTGACCTTTTACCTGGCCAACATAGAGATATCGGTCAGCACATTATGGACCCTAATGGCACTCATTGATTTCACTGAAGAATACTCTGCACACACATTTTTCAGTGCCGAACCCTTAGCGACAACAAAATCCCCATAGTTATTTACTTTAAAAAAAGGTTCAGATAGTAGTGTGGAAAAAGGGATACTGTTTTTAGTGACCCTGGGTGACTCAGGGTGTTCTTGGGGAGTTACAGGGGTTTGCCCTGCATTCTGCTGCTGCACTGAGTTTATAGATGGTGAACATTTTAAAATGAACATTTGGGGATGAAACAATCAGGGGTACGAATTATGTAACCACTCTTAATGTAATGTCATGGAGGATAATTGTTACTCCCATTTGATGCCCTAGGTAGTAGGAAAAAGTATTTATTTTTCATCAGCAGGATCCCAGCAGGATCCCAGCAAACCCCATCAAATTGTTGGCTTAAATGCCCATGATTGCTTTCACTAACTAGACAGGAATGCATAGACCAAACAAAGTCTCCCACAATTGGAAGTGAGGCCCAGTGTCGAAGCCTAAATTCAAGTCTACATAGGCTGAATAGAGTTGCTAATTACCCAGGATACCATGCTTCTTTAAATGCAAATATAATTCTAACTCCTGGCCACTAGTAGATTCCCCTTTCCTAAAACCAGTCTTTCAGTGCATCAAAAGTACCCGCGTTTCAGCACCAATTCTCTAGTCGACCTAATAATATTTTATCATACACATTTGACAGGTGCTTGGAGACAGCTAGGCTGATAAGTAATATGTTTCTCCATTATCCGCCATGTTGTAAATGGGGATAATTTCAGTGCCCCTCCTAGTAGGGGAAGAATAATGAACAATTTAGTTAAGAACACAATCCATATATCAGACGGATGTTTAAACAAATCAATGTGGGTGTAGTATAGACCAGGAGCCTTGTCCAAAGTTTGGACCTCACGTGCCATTAGAACTTCTGCAATGATTTTGATGGAGTTGGCTTCGTACATAGAGGTCTTCCCTTCGGGTAATATCCTTCATACTGACATATAGAGTACTTAAATGGGTATACCAGCTGTATTCTGTGATATTACATTTGTGCATCCTTGAAGCAGATACAGTACCCTTAGTTACTTAGTACCCTTAGTAACCACTTGCCAATTTATTTGCAGGTTTTTAGAAACCACTGCATTTAATAATATATCCCATTAATAATCACATTTTCAAAAAAAATGTCCTGCCCACCATTTGCTTATAGTATTACCTGCCTTCATTAAGGTTGCCACGCATTACAGATGGAGGGTTAATAATTGCAAAGAACAGCTCACCTTTGGAGTGTTTATATTCAACATCAAACGAGCCATTTCCTTTTGTTACACACTCTCTTATCACAGAGCTATTCTTGGTGATATAAGGCTTGGCACTTGACATTAATTGCACATACACAGTTGTTGGGACACATTTCTGTGTCTTGGGTGATAGTAACAAATGTGTGTGTACAGGCAACACATCCTTATAAAGGAATGTCCTTCACTGTATCTACTTTGACCAGTGTCCCCTCGTCTGAGTTGACATTGACCACACTTGCCTTGCACTTACCTGTTCACAGGTAGTCCAAGGATGCATAATGCCAGAATGTGTGAAAGATTAAAACTAAGGCATCATGCTCTCTTTCAACTCTAGGAACCATCTTAACATCATCAAAAAGACTCTAGCAGGCCAGACCAAAATGTAATCAATGCAGCTCGTTTTTTATGTTTCTATACATAGGCCTCACTGGCATATCTCCCCAACCTTTAAGCATACATGCTCACAACAAACCATTGTTCAAAAGAGAAGCAAGTTGTGCTTTGGTGCCAAGGACTGGAGGTATGGGCTGTCCCAAATATCATCTTTCTCTCAATGGATAGAGCAGACAATAGACAGCGGCTCAGATTGAACATATAAATCACCAATTAAGATAATATAAGATAATATGTAAAGAGCTAAAAGGCACACAGGTATCCTTAGCGGAAGACAACACAGATTCCAGTTTCCTTATCACAGCTATCCTTGGCCTAAGGCACACATGTGCAGTAGCAGATTATTATCAAAACCAAAGAGCCAGTATTCATTTCTACAATAACAGAGAGTATGACCAGAGACACCTCCCCATCAGTCCCTTCAAAGCTGGCACATGAAAGGTAATATAGTCTACTTTATGTACAGGTCCTTGAGGCCATGTTTCCTAGAAACATACAATTTGAGAGTTCTGCATAAAGTCTTGCCAGACAGTTAGCTTATTCCTGCGATCAACTGGGTTCCAAGAATGGAGTTTTGCTAGATCCTTTAAATAGGCTTTCCCTCTCGTATCAAACGCTATAGGAGGGATCATGAGGAATAACAGACAGAGGTTTTCACATCAGGCTGGGGAATGTTTATTTTTTGTCCTTCTTTATTGTGCATTTGGTTATGGAGAAAATACAAACCTTTAGCACAGTTATTAATAGACAAACAAATAAAACTGAATTAAGAACCCCAATAAAGCAGAGTAAAACTGGACATTAAATACAATCTTAAAAATTTTAATTACATGATTCAAATCCATAGACAAAGAATTTGATTATTAATTAATTATCATACACAAGTTCATATATTAATACTAAAATTGATACAGAAATTCGAATCATAAAATTTGTGATCATACTAAAAAGGAGAACATCAAGGAGCTAAAGTAGTGCAATTAGACTAAGAGTTTCTCTCCAAATGTGATATGCAGCCACAGAGATAACAAGTGCCTCAACCCCAAATCTACAACTCGAGAACTGGTCAGTTGCTATTGAATCGATATTAGAGACAAAATGTGAATAGCTCTACGTAGTAAACCTTCAATTTGGGATACAAGGTAAGAACATGACGTGCAGATTCTATTGCTAGATTACAAAGACGACAAGCCCTATCATTAACAGACTCCTTAATCCATCTGCCTGTGTGTTCATGAGTGGGGAGGAAAAGTTTATGAAAAAACAGATCGACTACCCCTCTCTTTAAGTCCTGTATGGGTCACAGGTGAAGATAAAGGTTAACCTGTACACTTTGTTAGTAAGGTTATCGCCTTTTTGGGAAAAATTACAAAAAATGCAACTAAGTACAAAAAATTCTATCTTTTTAATAGTCATAAAAATACCTAAAAAACATTACAAACTTAACTAAACGTGGCAAACTTAATACATTTTCAATCAAAACATTTAGTGATCATTCATCTATTCTAACAGGGGAATACTACAATTTAAACAGCTTTGTGCATAACAGTAAATCAAGATATGCATTAGTGACAGGGGAAAAAACCATTAGATTTTCCCTTTAGCAGTCGACATATGTTTCGGCCCTTTGTAGTGTACCACCTCTGTCAACAGTGATCACTAAGATGAATATTGGGCCATCTTCAGGACAAATGGTTACCCCGTCGGGGGCTGTTTATGTTCAGAAAGAAGTCTTCACATGACAAATGTTAAAGCCGTTATCCTGCGCATGTGAAGGAGGGTGACCTGAGCCCACTATTGCTGCGTCGCCGTGTCCCCCAGAAGTCAGGAGCACAGGCCACACAAGGCTTGATTATAAATAAGTCGTTGGACTGTAAGGATTTTAGAGCCAACACACCATTACTCTGCAGAACGAGCTCTTGCCGGTTTCGCAGACTTCCAGCTTTCACTCGGACACAAACAACATAGATCAAGGCAGCCACCAGAATAATTGTTCATGTCCTGCCAATGAATGGTACCGAGTGAAATCCAGAAATACAAAGATCAACCTCGAAAACAAAGCCACAGAAGTTGCTAATCTGAACCAAGACCAGAGATGGCAATACCTGGCCACATCCGAGAGTCTGACCAAGCTCAATAGTCCTAACTTCAGTCTATGGACCATAGATGTGCTAGTGTGCCCAATGGGGAACAAGAATAATCTACCACAAAGTAACCATTTGTCCTGAAGATGGCCCAATATTCATCTTAGTGATCACTGTTGACAGAGGTGGTACACTACAAAGGGCCGAAACATATGTCGACTGCTAAAGGGAAAATCTAGTGGTTTTTTCCCCTGTCACTAATGCATATCTTGATTTACTGTTATGCACAAAGCTGTTTAAATTGTAGTATTCCCCTGTTAGAATAGATGAATGATGACTAAATGTTTTGATTGAAAATGTATTAAGTTTGCCACGTTTAGTTAAGTTTGTAATGTTTTTTAGGTATTTTTATGACTATTAAAAAGATAGAATTTTTTGTACTTAGTTGCATTTTTTGTAATTTTTCCCAAAAAGGCGATAACCTTACTAACAAAGTGTACAGGTTAACCTTTATCATCACCTGTGACCCATACAGGACTTAAAGAGAGGGGTAGTCGATCTGTTTTTTCATAAACTTTTCCGTCACAGAGAATCCCTTCTTACAGTTCTGACCCCCCGTAAACAAAAAATAGGGATTACCCATTTATACATAACCATGAGTGGGGAGGACATTAAAAAGCAAAGAAGTGATGAATCTACGTAATTGCAGGGAGCACAATTTGCTAAGCTAAGAACAAGGTGTATTACAGCAAAAACACTGAGTGCTATATATATGCCACATACAACTTAGTTTGTCTAAAGTGTCAATATTTGTGATAACATCCAAATCCCTGGTTTTATTCTTCAATATTACAGATGGATTAGGGGCCTCAACCAGATCCACAAGCACAACATCACTGCCTTTTAGATGGTTGAGTGTGGTAAGCTGTAAATCCGCTAAAAAAGGATTAATCCGTGCCTGTAGGCATTGGTTAGTCAGAAAACAAATTAAAGTATCAGAAGCGGGGTGGCAAGTAACAATACTAAGGAATAACATACAGCACTCAAGAAGCCACAAAGAGCGAATTGATGGAACACCCAATTCGCACCTCAGGTCCTCAACTGGTACAGAACTGGGCACTCCTAATACAGATCATAATAGCTTGGCCTCAACCCTTTCCAACCAAGTTATCATAGATTCTGACAGGACAGACTTACCATATAGTGATCCAGGCAATTTCCTGCTGCAATAGATCATGATGAGGTCCTCTATATTGTGGCCACCCTTCTTGGCAATGTATCACTTTAGCAAGAGCCATTTTAGGCATAATATAATCACCATAGAAATCACGAACCGGGAATAAGCTAATCAGGACTTCTAGATAGATGTATCTTTTGACAATTTCTGGGGATAAGCCCTTAAACAGCGAACAAAATGATGTTTTTCTTAAATTTCGCTGCCAATAATCAAGATTTCTTTTATACATTGACTCTGAGGTAATTCTTTTCAGCATATGTAGACAAGGCATCCAATGAATGTTGCAGGCCAATCGGGGTATAATCTATCAAGATGGTATTGTCAGCATACCCGATCTAAGATGCCCTTGTGTTTCCGATTCATGGGGGGGGAATTACGGTCTAAGCTAATATCAGAGTCCATATTAGTGACATACGAGTTATATAGAAGGCGGGCTAAGACACAACCCTGTTTAAGTCTGAAGTTGGTAGATATTTGTTGCATGGTCGCCCCTGACAGATTAGTATGTACAACAACCGAAGTATCAGAATACAAGCCCATAAGCAAGTAAAGGGATTCTATTTAATATATCTGGTCTACTGCGTTCAGTACGTGCGGCTTGTACGTGCCGTTGTACTCTCTACCTGTTCATTCATTGAATTGTGCAGATATCTTTGTGACATTGTGTGCAGATCTGTTCTTTTTTCTGTGTTAATTACACATGTTTGCTTTGGTTTTGTTTGACTAGTGTGCCGCAGAGAGAAAAAGCACTCTTGTTGTATCATAATTGTTTCCTGAAGCTAGTTGCTACTAAACACCTAGGAAGACTTTACTTCCCAGAAGTCCCTGCGGCTACTTATCCACACATCAGGCGCTTCAGTGCCAGCGCTTCAGGGCCCATCTGTTCCTCGCCATTCCTTGCCGACCATCAACCGTATCCCAGCCACAGGTTGTATTCTGAGAGAACTCCCATTCCTTAAGTTGTGTTTATATTCCTACTTATATTCCATGCGCAACCGCTTATCTCCATACTGTCCAGCCAGCATGATGTGTGTATCAGCAGAAACTGATGTCCACAATATTTTACCCATAAATGGTAAGAACGGAATAAGTCCACTGAAATGCCTGGTTTTAAATACCAGATATTTAGTGAAGCATTCGTTGGAAGTAGCGTCCTATATTAGGGAAGAGAACATTGACATATGTTCTTTTGTCAAATTAGAAATTATATCGTGCCTCCTATTGCAATGAATATATGTATATTGGCCTACGCCAAGCTGCTTGTAAGTCACTTGCGAGGAAATCCGTGTTGCAAGGTCCTGACCTTAAAATCAATGTAAGCCGCCATTTTAGGATCATCCACCATTTTAGGTTTGCTTTGTAATATCACCCTGTGAGTTAAAATGTTGGACGATGTCATTCCGAAATACAACATGGCTGTCTTGACCTCTGCATGTAGCTAATATTTCTTTGGTATTTAGCTGTCCGGCACCACAGGAGGGGTCGCCGGCATGTACTATGTACTGTAACCATGGCATTGGAAGTATAGTATTTAATGACATTTGGCACAGACAAACCAGACATGCCTCCGAACTTCAGTGGCCAATCAATGGTAGTTTTGAAATCCCTCGTATTGAGTATTTAGAGTCAATTCTATTAAAGAAAAAGGCTAGACCTGCAGCATTTGATGTTTTTCAGAATTGGAAAAAAGAGGCGTTGCAGCAACTTAAAAGCAGACAAAAACATGCGCGCCGTCATAAGACGAATGCCGAAAAAGCATTATTGTATGACCAAGATAAACATTCTGAGTCGACTAGGAATATGGATAGGGCTTTCTCACTTGGAATTCAGAAAATCTACCCTTCCAAAGACCTCCATGCTTCTTACGAATTCGTAGACAAATTGTTAAATGAACGAAGGCCTGGTGCCTCTGCACCACCTCCGTATGTTCCTCTTCCTGCTGCTTTGCCTCTTCCTCCTGCTATTCCCGCTCTACCTGCTGTTGTTCCCATTGTTCCTGCTCCTCCTAATGTTCCTCTTCCTCCAGCTCCTCCACCTCTTCTTATCGCACCTGTAAAAGTACTTCCATTGAATTTGCCTGCTCCCTCTCTTCCAAGTGGTCCTGAGCCGCTTGTAGTCGACCGAGGTGCAGGGTCGAAGGTTGTCACTCGCAATACTGTACCAGCAGAGAAGAAACGTGATTTGATTGCAGGGGCTAAGCATTGTATGGAGAGGGATGATCAAGCTAATGTTTTTGCCACGCTTTCTAATATGGACAATTTTCCTGAGAAAAATGTTTTTATTGAAGGTTTAGGGATTCATTTATGTGTAATGTGGGGTAAATTAAATAATAAAGATCTATCGCAAGGGTTAAGGGATCTAAATACTTTAGCATTTTCTAGAGACACTGTGGAGAAAGTAAATGAGCATGTCGAGAGGTTATTTGGGTATACAAAGGAGTTGGAAAGGTTACAGAATGAGGATGACGAGGGGGAAAGTATGTATGTACAAAAACGGTTCCTTCCTTCCTTTTTTTTTTTTTTAAATTTGTTTTTATTATTTTAAAACAACATGCCAAACATTACAACTTTAAGGACGTTCATAATCAATGTCAAACCAACACATTATACATTTCCCGTCCTCCCCCCTCCCTCCCCACAAATTCGAGCCGTTACATCAGTGTCATCTACATGAGCATTTTCGGGAATCTCAGTGCTTATTGACTCATCTGAGTCTTCTGTTTCATGACTGACCTGGTGAGGGGTAGCCATTGAGGTCACCAATTGCCTCCAGGCCATCAGGGGGCCCACTTCCTCTTCTCCCCCCCTGGTGGCAGCTTCAAACCAAACCGCAGTTTCCGCTTCTGCCCATCTCAAGAGGTCCGCCCACCATGTCTCCACTCTAGGCCTATGGGCCGCCTTCCAACACATTGCAATCCTGCGCTTGGCCAGGACATATGCCAGGTCCTTCATTTTGTTAATATGCTTTAAATTACGTGGCCTGGGGAAATTCCCAAGCATGCATGCCCCAGTAGACCCCACATCCTGCACCACACCCCCGCCGGCCATTTTCGTCTTAATCTCTTCCCAGAATCGATGCACCTCTGGGCAAGCCCAGAACATGTGCAGCAGCCCTGCATCCTCCTCTCCACACCTGGGGCACTTCTGTATAGCTGAGCCTCCAAACCTGGCTATTCTTCAAGGGGTCAAATAGGCTCTGTGGGTGACATACAGCTGGATCTGCTGGAGTCTCGCATTCCGAGACACCTTTTTGTGGTACCTCTGAGCTCTGTCCCATTGTCCATCGGTCATGATTCTCCAATCTCCTCCTCCCAGTCATGCCTCAGCTGGAGTAGCTCCCTCTCTGCCTTCGCTCTTAAGAGCTCATATATCCTAGATATTTCATGTCCACCCTCTGAGACATCATACATCATTTCCATGGTGGCATCAAGTTCTTCCGCCAACGCCGTCTCAGGCCACCTCCCCCTTACCCGTTTCAAGAGCCTGATGTATGTAATGTATTGGCCGCTATGCACCCCTGTCTCCTCATGCAACCTCTGAAATTCCAATACCTTCCCTTCCTGCAATATATCTCCGAGGGTGGCTAGACCCACCGGAACCCAGTATCTGCGAACTGCTTCAAACAATTGGGGGTCATCACCACACAGAGCCACCAGCAGGACCTGCAGAGAGAGCGGGTCTGGGTCGGCCACCGTTTTCCATGCTCTGCGCCAAACTTCCCAGCCCAACTCCAATAGTCTCCCCCTCCCCACCATCTTAGATTTATGCATCCACACTGTCTCTCTTAGAAAGTATGGGACTGAGTCACCCTGCAAAAGCCTGGCTTCCGCCGAGTCCTCTGCAGACAGCCACCTGGCCACATACAACAACTGTCCCGCCAAGTAATACAATTCAAAGTTTGGCAGGTTTATGCCCCCCTTATCACAAGTGTTCTGTAGCTTCCACAGGGCCACCCTATTCCTGGAGTTGCCACATATAAAGCCCCTGCACATGCTATGGAGTCTTACAAAGAAGTGTCTGGGGATCAAGTATGGGACATTCACAAAAAAGTGCAAGAGTCTGGGCAAAACAACCATTTTGAGCAGAGCTGCTCTCCCCATCATGGCCAGGGGTAACCTAGACCAGAACGCCATGCTATTCTTAACACCCTCAATCGCTTTCACTGTATTATGTCTGTGCTCCATCTCTATTTCATGGTAAATATTAACCCCCAGATACTTGAATGTCACGGTCTGCCAGGGTACCTGCAGGACTGGTAGCCCCGCCAATGGGGTGCTCCTATACCTTCCCAAGGGGAACAAGCTAGACTTCCCGGGGTTCACCGATATGCCCGAGAGGGTGGCATAACAATCCATCACCTCCAGCACATATTGCAGGTTTTCTTCCGGGTAACGCAGGTAGAGAAGCATATCATCTGCATACAATGATATCAGGTGTGTGCCCCCCGTCGTGCGAATCCCCACCTCCCTGTATTGTTGCCGCAGGCATATTGCTAGCGGCTCTAATGCCAAGATGTATAACATGGGTGACCAGGGGCAACCCTGTCTGGTCCCCCTGCTGAGTTGCCATTTGTCTGAGATTGTGGGTCTTGTTTTAACTCTCGAAATCGGGGAACTGCATATCAACTGGACCCATCTAGTATATCCAGGTCCCATTCTGTACCCTTTCAGGGTCGCCTTCAACCATGGCCACCGCACTGAATCAAAGGCTTTCACCGCGTCCAGTGACACGATGGCCATCTTGCCCGAGTCTTTCTTAGTTTGGTCAATAATATGGTGCATCCTCCAATGGCTATCTGTGATGTTTCTACCGGGGACATAACCCGTTTGGTCTGGGTGTATCAGCTTGCCGATTACCCCCTTTAGTCTGTCGGCTAGCACTGCCGTGAGTATTTTGCTATCCTGGTTAAGCATGGACAAGGGCCTATAGGACCCGCATTCCATGTCCGGCGTACCTGGTTCAGGAGCGGGATGATCACTGCCTCGCGGAGGGACGCCAGCAGTTCGCCCCGCTCATAGGCTTCATTAAACATAGCCAGCAGCGGCTGGAGTAGCTCCTGCTTGTATGTTTTATAAAATTCGCTGGGTAACCCATCCGACCCGGGTGCTTTACATGTGGGGAGGTATTGGATCACCGCCTCCAGTTCGTCTGCGGTGATGGGGGCGTCCAGATCTGCACGTTCTAGGTCATCCAAGGTGGGCAGCCCCACATCCTCTATTGTTTCCAGTACTTCCTGGCTCATTTCCTCTCCTGTATCCTCATATAATCGTCTGTAGTACTTAAGGAACTCCCCATTTACCCCCTCTTGTGTTATAAGTCCAACCTTCCGCATCCCTAACCTCTCTGATCACTGAACGGGGGGTCTCATTTTTATATAGCCAGGCCAGTAGTCGACCTGGCTTATCCCCCCCTGCATGTAACCTCTCTGTATATTTCTTATAATTTAATTTGCATAATCTATCCCAGAGTTCCATACAAGCTAACTGTAAGTCTTTTATCTTAGCGCTGTTCTCACAGGCGGTCCCCTCACTACGAGTAAGGCCCTCCAGCTCTCTTCCTGTTTCCAGCAGTTCCCGTTCAATGCCCCCTTGGAACCCTTTAGATTTTGATATGGCTACCCCACGCACCACCACCTTGAATGCCTCCCATACTGTTCCCACAGAACGTACACTTCCCGTGTTAATTTCAAAGTATTCCTTGATAGCCACCCTCAGATCCTCTCGAAATTCTGCATCCCGTAGAGCCTCAGTTTTGAGCCTCCATGTCGGGATACGCGCTCTGGGGGGTTGATGTTGCCACTCTACGACTAAAGGCGAATGGTCGGATAGTACCCTGGCCTTGTATTCGGCCCCCACCATTTCCCCTGCTATCTCCGCCGCAGCAAACACGTAATCCAAGCTTGTGTGCAGGTCATGTGGCGCTGCATAGTGCGAATACTGCCTATCCATTGGGTGTAACCTTCTCCACACATCCTCCAGACCGAGGTCTGTCAATAGGGTCCTCAATGCTTTAGCTGCTGGCGCTGGCTTCCCTGATTTGTCATCTGACCTATCAATCCTGGGGTTCAGGGTGCAATTTAAATCCCCTCCCCACACCAATGCACCACCCACCAGGGGGCTAATTTTACTGTATAGGGACCTAAAATATGCCGCTGTATCATGGTTAGGGGCATACAGATTTACAATGTTCACCGCCCTATTTTCCAGGATCCCTGCCACCACCACCATCCTGCCCTCTGGGTCTATTGTCGAGCTCAGCAACTGAAACGGCACATGCGGTGCCACCCAGGTGATCACCCCCCTTGCAAATGCCGAGTATGTGGCACCTATTACATTACCTTTCCCTTTCCTTCTAACCACCTCCAGCTTCTCCTTGGTGAGGTGGTTCTCCTGTAGCAAGGCTATGTCAATGCGCATTCTCTTTAAATACATCATCACTTTGTTGCGTTTCAGATAGCTATTGAAGCCCCGCACATTCCAGGTCGCCACTCTGAGATTACCCGACGCCATCTACTCGATGTACTCGCCCTCCACCCTCCCCTCCCCTCCGATATCTTCCCTGATGACCCGTTGTCCGACTCTTAGCATTCCCACCCTCAAAAACTACCCCCCCCACTGCACACAACCCTTCACCTCCCCCCACCCTGCCTAACCCCAACAAATGCCCAGCTCCATCCCTGGATCTCAGGCCCACCCGCGTCTGGTCCTATCTCGTAACCGAGAACAAGGACCCCGCGGGGTGTCACCGGTCTAACAGTGACCTAACTAAGTGTACTACTAAGGGGTTTGAGGATTGTCTCCGAGGAGCTCCCACTTGTCTAAATTGGAAAGTTACATCCAATGGATCCTGCCAGCACATATTTACTGCAACATATTCCCACAAGCTTAATTTAACACTATATTCAAGTATCTTTGCCAGCATGTATTTACTACAACACACTCCCGCAAGCTTTATTTAATACTAAATTCTAGTCCCAGTGTCTTATGTCAAGTCCCCAGGGATGACCCCGCTGCGTGCTACTTATCTACTGGATGTCTGGTTCTTGAGGGCGACCCTGCGTGTCCAGCCAGTCCATAGCATCCTCCGGCGTCTCGAAGAACAGAGTTTTGCTCTTGTAGAACACTTTCAATTTGGCCGGGTAGAGCAACATATATCGATGACCGACCATTCTCAGCCTCCTTTTCACCGCCCCAAAGTACATCCTGCTGCGCTGTACGTGCAAAGTGTAGTCCGGGTACGCCGTGATTTTCGCTGGCCCCCTTTCTATCTTTCCCCCCTTCCAGAAGAATTCCAGTATCTTTTCTCGATCCCGATAGTTCAAGATCTTTGCGATCAGCGGCCGCGGGGGGGGGGCTCCCGGGGGCGGTCTCCTTGTCAAGGCCCTATGCGCCCTCTCAACCGCAAACCCCTGGGTCAGTGCTCTGCCAGTTATTTCCTGCAGGAGCATGGATTCTACATATTCTGTTGGGTCAGGCCCCTCCATTCCTTCCGGCAGGCCAGCAATACGAATGTTATTGCGTCTGGCAAGTCCTTCCGCCTCCTCTGCCCTGTTCTCCAGGTTGCCCACCCTCTGCACGAAGGTATGAAGTTCCGATCCGTGGGCGGCGCATGCCGCCGTGTTCGGGCCATCTCCTTTTCCAGGTTTCCGTTGCGCTCCGCAAGCGTGCGCACATCCTGTCTCAACAGATTGACTTCCTCCTGGACCGCTCCAATTTTGAGGTCCAGACCCACTTGCAATTCTTTCATCGCCACGCCCAGTTTGGTCTCCCAGGCAATTTTCAAGTCTGCAATCGCTGCAAGCACTTCCTGGATTGTGCCCAGTGTCTCCGTCACTGCAGCGGTAGTGTTCTTGCTTTTACCGCCTTCCACACCTGTAGGCGTCTTGGCATAAGCCTCCAGCATGGGTTGTTTGCTTTTGGGTCTGACAGTTTTGTTAGACATCCTGCAATGCTATACGGGCGTGGGCCAGCAGCGCCTCCCCCGTGCAAAAGTCTGCGTGGTGCCAGGCCACTCTTAGCGTGTACGGGGCCGTCCTTATCGCTCGCCTCACACCCAGAATGGGCTGTGTCCTCCCACGTACCTGCGCTCACGCAGTGTCGCTCCTCCGGCCCCCACTATGTTCCGTTCAATAGCTGGTGGTCCAGTACAACTACTGACTCAACGCTCTCACGCTCTGGTGCTTCGTGAGCCCCAAGGACAAATAGTCTGCGAGCCTGCCTCAGGTATTCCCCTCACGCCCCTAGGCCATAGGGGCCGTCTGGTACCATGTCTAGGAGCCAGCAAATGCTCTGAAGTTATCCACCCTTACTGTGTCGCTCCAGCAGCTCACCGTGAGGTCTCGCCAGTCCCGGACCTTGCTTGCGGTCCTCGGCGCAGTCCTGTGCCTAGTTTGGGATGCTTAGTGCCCCGGCTTGGGTGCAGCCCCACTCCGCCACGTGCCAGGGTGTGCTATCTGGGACCACTGCTGTCTTCTCCATTCACGATCGCCAGCATGTGTACCTCGGGCGTCTCCCGGCACTCCTTGTCTTCCCTCAAGGGCTCATATGTCCTCACAGGTCCCGCACCCTCTGGCTGCCAAGCTCTCCCCTCGAGGCGCATCCAAGTTCTGTAGGTGCTCCGATGCATCCAGTCGCCTGCCCAAGTCCACTCCAGTGGCAGCCCAGTGACTGTGGGGATCGTATCGCGCCAGGGGCTCAGGCTCACCCTACTGTCCGTGTCCAGGTGTATGCACAGTCCAACTTGGCTCACCACAGGGAACCGGTCAAGCGCCACCCCCAGGGCGCTCCAGCTGCCCCTGCGATCGCGTGGGGGACCCTCCTTGGGCCCCTTTGCATTGCTGGGGTGCCGGGTCTGGGCGAGGCTAGTCCGGCCTCCTCACACTCTACAAGCTGCAGGGCTCGTGACTGCTACGCGGGGGATGCTCCGGCATCACCCGCCAGCCAGAGGATCTCCGTGCGGGCCGAGGTTCGCTTTTCTATTCCGGCGCTGTTGGGCCTAGCACAGCACCCCCAGGGGCTCCTTACCAGGTGGCAGGGCTCCAGGTGCTCAGCGCGAGCCAGGCCACCCACGCGCCCGCACCCAGCAGTGACCGGCACAGCCCGGCGCCACGCTCCGCAGTTACTCCCAGACGGGGGACTCCAGTCCAGCCCGCCCCCAATGCAGGCAGCGGAGTCTGTTTTAGTTTATCTCCTTAATGAGCCCTCCGCGGCCACAGGGGAGGGCGCCGGCTTCTCTCTAACCGGAGCTCCCGGAGCCAGCCATCGATCTCTGGGCGCACAGTCTCGCTGCACCGGTCCTCGCGCTCGATGACCACAGCGCAGCCAGGGGTCTTCGCTCAAGTCCCGCTCCGTGGCCCACGGTCCGGGACACTGAGGATCTTCTTTCTTCTTTGTGTGCTCTCCGGGATCCAATGCCCGCCTCCGGTCTCTTCGGGCCCCGCTCCAGTCGGGCCTAGTACATCACCCCCAAGGGCTCCTTACCAGGCGGCAGGGCTCCAGGTACTCAGTGCGAGCCAGGCCACCCACCGCGCCCGCACCCAGCGGCGACCGGCACAGCCCGGCGCCACGCTCCGCAGTTGCTCCCAGACGGGGGACTCCAGTCCAGCCTGCCCCCACCGCAGGCAGCGGAGTCTGTTTTAGTTTATCTTCTTAATGAGCCCTCCGCGGCCACAGGGGAGGAGCCGGCTCCATCTCAGTGCTGCTCTGGGTCCGCCGAGCACACAGCACTCTCTGGAGTCTTCTCTCTAACCGGAGCTCCCGGAGCCAGCCATCGATCACTGGGCGCACAGTCTCGCTGCACCGGTCCTCGCGCTCGAGGACCACAGCGCAGCCAGGGGACTTCGCTCAAGTTCCGCTCCGTGGTCCGCGGCCCGGGACACCGAGGATCTTCTTTCTTCTTTGCACGCTCTGTGGGATCCAACGCCCGCCCCTGGGTCTCTTCGGGCCCCGCTCCAGTCGGGCACGGAAATCCTCTTCTTGGCAGGCCACCCGCAGCCCGCACTGCCGCAACAAGGCCAGCCGCGGCGACCGACGTCCCAATGACTCACGGTCAGCTGCCGGCCCTTTGTTCCTTAGCTGCCATCTTGTCCGTCACACGGACACGGACACCCGTCTTCTCGTTTTTAGGCCACAGCATCTGGTCCCAGCCACCGCTCGAGTCTTCAGGGCACACAAGTCATGCCCACGGCATTCATGCACCCATGGGAGTGCTTTCCGCCCGCAACAGTTGCCAGGATCCGCTCGTTGTCACGGATCGTTGTCGGATCTCCAGGAGCTCCCCAAAAGAGCGTCCTCTTACGCAGCCATTAGCCACGCCCCCCCAGAAACGGTTTTTTCCTTGTCGTAAATCGATATCAGAGGAAGCACGAATTTATACGAAGGATGCGCTTAGATGGATTTCAGATATGTCGATAACTCCAGTTGAAGTATATGACACATATAGTCAGTATACGCCAGAAATGCAAAGGAAAGTGATACAGGTAATGATAGAGTACCTACAGGATGATTGTGTAAAATGAAAGATTAGTTGTCCCACAGAGTTATTGAGTATTTATAAGAGAGCTTTTTCACTTGACACTTCTTCGACTGCTTTAGCGCTCGACTTAGCTCTGTTGCTTAGTAAGCGTTCGAAGTCACCTACTTCTCAGTTGCCTATGAGAGAGGTCCCTCCGACATTTGTCCCAAAGGTTGAGATTGCGGCCGATGCTGCACGGGGTATAGTTGCTGTGGACATTCCTGCACATTATGTATCGCAGTTTGTTCACGTCCCGTTCTCAAGACAGGAAGCGAATAATATTAGGCAATCTATTCCTGATATTAGGAAAAATCCGACAGGATTCTATAAAGAAATAGAGTCCGTCTTGCAGTCCTCAGTGTTCACCTTAGGAGATATTGATTTGTTATTTCCTGTACTCCTGCCCGTAGATTTGTGGAAACAAGTTAGAAGTATAGACGACGTGCCAGGGTTGGGAGATACATGGGTGAATATAACTAGACTCGATGGAGAAAGGCCAGCTGGTGAAAGACCGTCCCAGGTGATACTAACCTTGCCTGATAGAATCTTTGCAAAATTGAAAACCATAATTCCAGAGAAAAGAATTATTTGGGACAAACTTACAGCCTGTGTCCAAGGGAAGTCTGAGGGTACTACCGAGTTCTTTAATCGGTTTGAAAAGGTATTCTCTGATTTCAGCGGACAAGACCTAGGCACAGAGTCTGGGAAAAGGTTATTTGTGGACAAATTTGTGCGTGGAATGCTGCCTGACATCCAGTCACAAATTATGTCTTCTGAGAGCGCTTGGCAGGTGAAGTCCCAATCAGAAGTGCTGCATATGGCTCAGTACTACGAGAACCGTGCCAATAATGAAAAAGATAGAGTTGAAAAACGAAAAGGTGATTTAAAGACTAAAGTGCTATTGCAGCAAATTGTTAGAGGCCCCAGAGGGGGTAGTTCGCAGATTAGAGGTCAGTATGTCCCACAAGGGAATGTGCCCTTGGGTCCTGTGAACCTTAACCAGTGCGCCTATTGTCGTCAAGAGGGTCATTGGCGTGCACAATGCCCCGTCTTTCGACAAAGGTCGAATAACACATTTGGGAATTTGGGTAGACGATCCAGAGGTCGCCCAGGTGTGGGGGGCCCTGGTAGAGGTCAGTTTACACAGGATCCTCAGCAACCTTTTTCACAGGATAATCAGACTCTGAGTGTGGATACTAGGAACATATTTGATCATCCTTCTGCTGCATATTTATCTGAAGAGCTTCCTTGTGATGATATTCTGTTTTGTTAGGATTGCCCAAAGCAGGGTTTGGAACCTATACCTATTCCCGTCAATCAGAAAGGTCCCTATGTTGAAATGGTGGTGGGAAATAGGAAACATCAGTTTTTGATAGACACTGGAGCACAGAAGTGTTCCATTGATCATTCGCGGGTTCCAAACATTCCACTGTCAGGACAAACCAATGTTTCTGTAGGGTTTTCTGGCACACCAGTTGTTTGTCCAGTTTCTTCGCCGGTACCCATTTCTTTGGGTCCCTTTACGGACCACTGTCCATTTCTGTTGACTTCGAATTGTGGAGAGAATTTGCTGGGGTTGAACCTGTTAAAAGAATTAAATGCAGTGATTTATTGTTCTTCTGATGGAGTGAGCTTGACGATTTCACCACAGCAATATTCTGTCTCGCAATTCTTGACTAGACCTTTGCCGCCAGAATTTATTAATGTACCAGAGAGCTTATGGGCTATTGATGACAATGATGTCGGTGTTTTACAGATTGAGCCTGTTAAGATAGTTTTGAAACATGGAATTGAGCTGCCAAGCATTCCCCAGTATAAGATTTCAGTTGAGGGCGAGCGAGCTTTGAAATGCATTGTTTCCGACTTTGTGCATCGCGGGGTGATTGAAGAAATTTCAGGAAGTTTGTGCAATAGTCCGATTTTACCCTTGTACAAGAAAGGCGATAATGCAATTCCATTCCGTTTCATAATTGATTTACGTGCCATTAATAAAGTCGTCGCTCCACAATTTCTAATTGTGCCTGATGTGACGACAATCTTAACCATGATTCCAGCTACAGCTACTTACTTTAGTGTTGTGGATCTAAAGAATGCTTTCTTTAGTATTCCTATACACAAGGATAGTAGATACTTGTTCGCGTTCACCTTAGGGGGATGCTCGTTCACATTTACTCGTGCACCTCAAGGGTCCACAGAGAGTCCTAGCATCTATAGTAGGGCTTTGAAAGAACAACTTGATACCCTTGAATTGCCCTCTATTTGTACATTGCTTCAATATGTTGATGACTTGCTTTTAGCTGCTGACTCTGAGAGCGCCTGTAAGGAGGGCACTGTGTTATTGCTTATCCATCTAGCTAAGCATGGTCACAAAGCTTTGCTTAAAAAGTTTCAATATTGTTGCCAGGAGGTTGCCTGTCAAAGGAGGGAAGAAGATTGACACCTGAATGTATAAAACACATTTCTGGCATGCCTGTCCCAAATACACAGAAGGAAGTTAGAGTCTTGATAGGTATGGCTTCTTACTGTAGGTTGTGGATCCCAAAGGTTTCACTAGTGATCAAACCGATGTTGGCTTTGACAAAGAAGGGCATTTCTTCGCCATTGCCATGGAACGCGGAACACCAGCAATCGTTTGATTTGCTCAAGACTGCATTATGCTCTGCACCAGTTTTAGGCACACCAAACTATGAAAAGGCCTTTGTGTTGTTTGTGCATGAATGTGATGGATGTGCTTTGGCTGTATTAACGCAGGAACATGGAGGGAATAATAGGCCGTGCGGTTACTTTTCTTCCGCCCTTGATCCTGTAGCGTGTGCTTTGCCAAGATGTTTGCGAGCTGTCGCTGCTGCTGCTGCGTCTGTAAAATAGAGTGAGGGAATGGTCCTAGGCCATGATCTAACCCTGATGGTGCCTCACTCTGTAGATGTTCTACTGAACCGAACCGAAACGAAATGCAACACCTCACTTCTGCACGGTTGACGAGATATGAATTGATCTTGTTTGCTCCTCACATTCAAATTAAGAGGTGTTGTGTTCTTAATCCGGCTGAACTCCTACCTTTCCCGCAAGGTACTGCTTGCGGCGATGAAGAGTCACATGACTGTCTGTATACTACTGAACAAGAAACAAAGGGTAGAATTGATTTGAAAGACACTCCTTTGGATAATCTGCAAGGAGAGCTGTTTTGTGATGGCTCCTGCTTCAAACTTCCGGATGGTACATCCACAGCTGCTTATGCAATCACCACATTAAGCACGGTCGTGGAGACCAAGAGAATTACGCATAACTCTGCGCAGGCCGCAGAGATTATAGTATTGACCCGAGCTTGTGAACTTTCCGAAGGGCTTGCAGTAAACATATATACTGATAGTCAGTATGCCTTTGGGTTGGTTCACAACTTTGGGAGACTTTGGTCAGAGGGAGGGTTCTTAACTTCACATGGCACTAAAATCCAACATGGCTCCCTAATAGTACAACTACTCTCAGCGCTTGCGCTCCCTACTCAGTTAGCTGTTATGAAATGTGCAGCACATCGAAAGATTACAGATGACATAGGGAAAGGGAATGCTTTCGCTGATCAGATAGCTAGACAAACTGCTACCAATCCCCTTACGGAGATGTATGTTTCAAGGGAGACTGTAAATGCTTATGCAATGGATGAGGGTGTTGGGTCTGTACGGGATATCCAAGCCGATGCCACGTTAGAAGAATCCAAGAGGTGGGCTGAAGGCTTGGGGAAACTTGATGATGACGGGTGTTGGGTGGACATAGTTGAAGGAAAATGGCTACTCCCTGACGCGTATATAATGATGATGGTCATCATGGCCCATGGTCCTACGCATGTATGTGCCCAAAAAGTAACAAAAATGTTAGAGAAAGTTTGGGCAAATGACCAAATTTTGAAATTTGCCCAGCACTACGTCCAGGATTGCATGATTTGCCAACAACACAATGTGGGAAAGGGGACAGCAACTCCAAGGGGAAGTTTTGGGCCACCCTCTGTCCCCTTTGAAGTTATCAACTTTGATTTTATTGAAATGGAGCGGTGCAACAATATGAAATACGTACTGGTGGTCATCTGTGCTTTTAGCAAATGGGTTGAGGCTTTCCCCGTCAAAGATGCTACAGCCATGACTACTGCGAAAACCATGTTAAAGGAGTATTTCTCCACGGTTCGGGCTACCAAGAGTCATCTGGTCGGACAATGGTCCACATTTTGTCACTGCTGTAATTCTGCAGATATGTGCGGCATTGCAAATCGACAAACGGTTCTATTCGGCCAGAGATGCTCAGAGCGCCGGACTAGTAGAAAGACACAACGGTATCATCAAGAACAAGCTCGCTAAGACGTGTGCTGGCACTAAATTAAAATGGCCGGACGCCTTACCGATCGTGTTATTATCCATGCGTACAACCCCTCAAACTAAGACTGGGCTCTCTCCATTTGAGGTGGTAATGGGGAGACCTACCAATATCTGGAACCTTCCTAAATGTAGCTTGTTAAGAAATGTTGAAAATGTATTACTTTCAGATTATTGCAGCCAGTTGACTAAAAACCTGTATTTGATTTATCACCAGGTACGAGAGGCTTTACCTGTGCGATACAAGGGCATGGGCCACAGCATACGGCCTGGAAGCTGGGTGCTCATCAAGGCGTTTGAGCGTTCTTCTTGCCTTGCACCTCACTGGCGGGGCCCATTCCAAGTCCTGTTGGTCACCCAAACAGCGGTGCAGGTTTCTAGAAGAAAGAATTGGATCAACGCGTTCCACGTCAAGGAAACTTCCTCACCCTGTGCCACATGATACAGAAGAAACAGAACCCTAATGCTGCAACCAACGATCCCAAAGCAGTAAATAGCGCTGAGAGTGTGTCAGAGAATCTTTCTGAGCCCGTGAGGCTTGGGGAAACAGCCATTTTGTCTCCACACTCTCCAAAAGTTTTGCATCCGGAAACTGCTGTTTCAAATTCAGCATCTTCACTTGTCTCTGATACGTTGCTTCCAACGGGAAGTGACGACACATTGTTTCCGGATCAATCAGTACCTGGAAAAGCAAGGTACAATCTGCGTCCAAGAAAATAGACTTACGGTACGGTTTTGCTGTGCATCTGATAGACTTACGGCACGGTTCGGCTGTGCATTCGGACAAGGGGGCTTGTCTTTGCCCAAATTTGAGAAAGGCGATTCTGTTGGCTAGGGTTGTGGAAGGACTAAGAAGTCGCGCGGCCGGCAGGTCCCCAGCAACGAACATTGGGGTTTTCGTTTGAAGACTACAATGCCTGCCACCGCTACCGCTCGTATGGGACTTGTAAATGATGAGGTGACCAACCTGGACAATGGGCAATGCACCTGGGCCCCAAAAACGTATTGCTGTGTTTTTATAATGATATTTGGTTTTATAATAGTCACTGTCTTAGGATTGTGGTACCTCGAGGAAACAGAATAATTTTGAGAAACGTGTTTTGACTACCCTGGGATGCTCGCTTTTTGCAAACAGGAGTAAACCTAACGTTGCTTCTACTAGGCCTTCTGATATACTGTCTCGTCCTTTCTAATCTTTGATTTCCTTTAAGATGGCTCCGATAGGCAATAAGGATGCCATGCCTCCTTCTTACACTGTTAACCATAGCCATGATTCAGTTTCTTTTTGCATGCAGAGGAATGGAACTCAGTCAATGGGAGATTTTCTAGGTTGTGCCAACGTTGCAAATTTGACTGGTGAAAACAGACCTTTGTATGTAGGCGAACCTGTCTTCTTTGTCTGCGGTAATGTAGCATTCCCATGGTTACCCAGGGATTGGCAGGGAACCTGTTATTTAGGGATCCTGTTACCTGGGGTGTTTATAGCTAGTATAATAGAAGTTTCAAAGGCTTGTCCACGGCGGGACGAGATTGGTGATACTTCAGCACAAATCTTGGGAGATATAGCAAAATCAGTTGTGCCATTTTGGGGGCAGATAGCAAATTCCGAAGATATCAGAAAACTAGCGAGAGTACTGGAGAGAACCATCAACCGGACCACGGACATACTCGACAATATGACATTAAAACAGAAGGCGATAAGACTAGTAGCACTTCAGAACCGGATGGCATTAGATGTCATTCTGGCTGAACGTGGTGGAGTGTGTAAATTAGTGGGGTCCGCTTTCTGTCTTTTCGTGCCAGATTCCTCCCCAACTATCTTCAAGGCAATACAGAATCTGCCCGTCCTTAGTTCAGAAGTGCATGTTCCCGAGGGAAACTGGGATCTTAGCGCTTGGTTCCGGGACTTCTTGCGATCTTGGGGTTGGAAGGTACTTTCGGTCTTACTGATCATTTTGGGATATCTGTTGTTGACATAGCAGCATCAGACATGAAGCACAGGTGACATCCACACATTCGGGACACTCACACACACAACTACATGAAGAACACATGTGTACAGTGCTATGAGCTAGAGGACAGTGACATATACATGCTGCCTGCACGTTTATTATTTTGTTCATTAGTTTGCCGCAGCAGCACAGAAACGAAAGAAGCAAGAAGGCCATGTGTAAACACTTGCAGATGCTTGCATGCAAATAACCCCACAGAATGGCAGGAGCACTCAAGGGACCTGACAGAACCATAACACACTAACCTATGGACACTATAGAAGCCACCTACAGTAAAAACCAGACCATGGTTTAGGAACTCATAGTAGGCCGCCACCCTCTTAGAAATCCTGAAGCCACGCAGAGTGTTGTGCAAGCAGCATTGCTGCGTCTGGAGCAGAGCAGCTGCCAAGGTCGCAATGTTGCAAGTGACATTCTTTACCCTGAACCGAAGTAACGCCAACGGCAGAAGAGCCTAATTCCTCATAAAATCCAGAATAATTTGGAGCTGCAGAGCTCACAAACGTGGTCTCCAACCACGTGATCCGGCAAAGCTGATTAGGAGCCAAGATTTGGTGGCTAGGAAGAGCAACTGTCTCACGTACTAGACAATGGTTGCAACAAAGTCGTAATGGGAAAGTGAGCACTCTCACGGCAATGATGGTCCACACACAGTTATGCTGCAGACACATAGTTGCACATCACAGACACATAGTTGCACATAGCACCATGAACAGGTGCATCCCGAGCTGGGAATTGATTTTATCCCATGCTTGGGGGTTCTCAGCTCAGCCAATCACAAATTATGACCCTAGGCGTGGGTAGCTGCGATCACTGACCAATCATGGGGTCCACACACTTAACAATCAGTAAGTAGCAATTTTCAGGGATAGTCCAGGCCTGACACCTGACATCGTCTTGTCCAATGAACTAACTTCTATATGGGTTCCTATAGGGGAACTACCACTCAATATCCAACCCAGAGGAGTTAGGGTTTCTGAAGAAGGGCCCAGGGTGTGACAAAGTTGTGATGCAATTCATCATAAAAACTGGCCTGCGAGCCAGAATTAGTTGAGATGTGCCTGGACTCGCCTCCGTGCATTTGATCCCTGTGGTTTGTTGGCTGTAATAAACCCAGTTGAAATGACTGCTTGTCTGGACCATTACGTTCTTTTGGGTTGGGAAGGAGTTAGGCCTTCCATGAGTTTGGCATCCGCGGACTCCTAGCACGTCACTCTGCATGCCTGGGAGTTCCCTCCTAACAAATTGGTAGCAGAGCTGGTTTGTAGTGTCAGCCCGGCCATAAGCTGCCTCTTTCGCTGCTGGACCTGAAGGGCTGCAGGACCTCATTGTGAATTGCGAGACAACCAGAAAAGTGCTAACCGGAGAAAGGCCACTGGGAGCCATTTTGTGAAGGATCCCGCTCGCGATCGGCAGAGAGACCAAGGCAGACCACAAGGGTGTGGCGAGCAGGTAACGGGGAACTAGCGGCTGAGGAGCGTCAATGAAAGTGGAACATAAGTATTGGTCCAAACAATCAGAGATGAAGTGTGAGGGTGGGTATAACAAGTGCAGGAGAAGGGATGCATTGATTGTAATATATAGTAGTGATTAGTGCTCAGTGAATAGCGAGAGCAGGTGCTTGCTAGTAGGGACATGAGCAGAGGTAGAAGTCCCTTTTCTATGTCTAGGTTTCATTCGGTCTTTGAGGTAAAATGTTCTGGTGATGAACCAGGACTATCGACTTGATAGGCTTGGACTTTAAAAGTACGTAAATACAGTATCCCTATTAATTAGGTGTTTTAGCTTGAAGCATAGATGTCGGTATCCCCGTAAGGGTTAGCTGGAGCTTTCCTAGATTGCGGAAGGTGTACTATCTGGTTAAGTCTCCTGGAGAGAGGCTTTTCACACGTTTGGCGATACAACGGGTGCAGTTAGTCACAAGAAATAAAAGTATACTCTTCCCTGGTGAGGTGGGAAGACAGCTGTAAGGTTTCATGGGATTATTGTGGGTTTGTGCGGGTTTGAGCAAACGAGTCCTTGTTCTGTGTGTACACAAATTATATATCTATCTGTATGAACTTTAGCTTGGTAACATCACCCACAGGTCGGTGCATAGGACGGAGTGTTGTGACGGTGAGGAGCTAGCATTGTGGAATTGGGATTGGCAGAAAGGTGAACGAGTGGCGCTGCGTAGAAGGCGCATGCGTAGGATTGAGATGGTGTGCCAGAGAATGGCAGTGATGGTGAAGGAGGGGCTGTACGCGGAGTACGCCGTGTAAGGTGCAGAGCCATTTGAAGGTGATAACCATCGCATTACAATGTTTCTCCATTTGACAGAGGAGTATTGAAACCCTCAATTAGAGGTGACGTAAACAATTGATGATGTATCCGATTTATAATGGGATGGTGGGGGGAGTAACGCCAATACAACATATGTGTAAGACCCTGCCACCGTATAAAGACAAGATTGTAAAGTATAGTATACTGTGGTCCAAAGGCAATGAAGGGAAAATAGCAAGACCATGGCCGCCTAATGGCAGTTTCTCCAAGGACATGCTGCAATCACTACTGACACATCTACAGAGCACATACAAGGGGAAGAAACTAGCCAAATGTATGTCCATATTCGAGCTTTGATGTATGTTTCAGGAAGAAAGACCATGGATGATGAGCCAACAGGAGGTAAAGGAAGAGGGGGCGGACTCGTCAGATCCTCCTCAAGCCCCGCCTAGTGTAATATCTGATGATGTAGAGGAGCAACAGGGCATCTATCCTTTAATGGAACTAAGAGCAGCTGAGGGGTATTCAAAGCCTATGTGTTACCCACAACGATATATTAAATACTTACAACAGGGAGGTATGGGGCAAGCCATCAGCAGCACAGAACTCGATGAGGAGGGGCTGCAGCATGCAAAAACAGAGTTAGAGGGAATAGGGGTGGAGGAATGGATAGCTGTGCAAATACTCCTGAAATTAAAGGGCAAGACAACAGGTATAGCGGAAGGAGCAACAGAAGCCATAAAGGGCCTGGAATTGAAACAAGGTAAGCATGATTGGGCAGCACAGGTGGAGGCGGAGGAACAACAAGAAAGGGACAATGCAGCTAGGCTAGAAAATGAGGAAAGAGTCAGGAGAACGGAGATAGAATTGGAAGTGCAACAGAGGGAGCGGAGAAGGAAAGAGGACTTGGCGTTGTTGGAGAGGGAGAGAGCAGAGATAGTGGAGCAGGACCGAAAGGAGATTGTGGAAAGAGAACAGTGGGCAGTGGTCGAAGTGTATGAAAAGAAGTAGTGGAACTATGTTCCCTACTGGCCTACACTGCTCCCCACGGACCCCATCCCTGTGCCCCTCCCATGCACAATAAAAAACCCAAAACACATGTGCCTAATCTTTAATGAAACGTCCTGTGCAGTGCACTGAAAGTTCAAGTTTCAACTTCTTCCTACACTTTTATTTTAAAATAAGAGTATAGGAACGGTAAAAAGTAATTAAAAGAAGTAGAGGAGCTACGCTCCTGATCGCTCCTGCCCACTTCGACCACTGACGGTGGGAGAAGCAGAGGGAAGACTAGGAAAAGAAGGGGGAAGACGAGAAGAAAGCAGAGATGGCAATATGGAGGAAGAAATGTTACTGCAGGAATCATGTAAGTATGAGGAGAAAAGGCTAAAGCAGCTAAGATTGGAATGGATGGCAAGAGAACGAAAGAGAGAGGATGAGGATGCGTGGGTGATAAGAGAAGTACGGGAGTGGAAGCACAAGTGTAAATGATCAGACATCGATCTTAATGCAGAACAGAACTCCAACTTAATCACGCCGAAATTAAACTTTTCAGAAGGGTTCTGTAGCAACATGGGCAAAGAGTCGGACCAGGATGACCATTACAGCGATGAGGAGAGAGGGAGCCCAGCAAACTATATCTCAGAAGGTCGGGTGAAGGAACATCACCTAACCAATGGGATTGATTTTGAAATTTCTTACACGCACCAAGCAAACTTAATTGCATTCGGGCGCAGATGATAACTATCTAGCAGACACAGAGTGTGCACAGATTACAGATGGGATATGCACTTGCCAGCTTATTTAAATAAGAAGGTTTTTAGCCTCTTCCTGAAGAGTGCCATGGATGGAGAAGCTCGGCTATCCAGTGGTAGCTGGTTTCAGGGAGGGAGGACAGCCCACAGAGAAGCAAACTCAACACATTACAAATGGGAATGGTGACACCACACCATACTTTGATAGATTAGGGGCCTCCCGGGGCACAGGAGAGATGAGTCCAGAATAGCACAATCCAGAGGACGACTGTCTAGAGCATACAACCTAATACAATGGACACCTACATTAGAAGGGACACCTGCATTAGAACCAGTAGACTTGTATGTAGACGCTGAGGATGAAAGAGGGCCTATCCAAATTAGACTATGTAGACGGACCCCACAAGAAACAGCAGCATATTCCCAGATGCCCCTGCTAGAAAGAGGAGGGACAAGGCCACAATGCGTGCCTTGGAAGCACACAGACAAGGGAAACGTCAAATACAGACTGCCCTCACTGAGTGTGGGAGCTGGCAACTGGATACATGAGGGGACAGACTAGCAGTGGGTGATGTCAAGGGACTGCTGGTCTCCATATTGGGTGACACAGACAACAACAATTGGAAGAGGGCGGGCTTCCCAGGAGTGACCACACAAAATACAGCCCATGACGGGTCACCATTCGCCAATTGCAGAGGCACAGTATGGCAAGCATTGAGGACACAAAATCCTACTCGTCCAGAATACAGCAGCTGTCCCAATGAGACACAGATTAAATCAGCTGTCCTGCCTTCAAATCACCTGTCCTGACGTGACAATGACGTGCATACGTTGCGTGGAGGAAACTATTGGTACATTGATGGATGGATTTTGCTTGAATGAAATAAAGACCTTTTTAGACACGACCAGCGCAAAAAAGGTTTCCCTTATTGCACTGCATCACTTTTCGCGTAGCTGCATAGGAGTGAGTCCATTAACCCTTTGTAATCATGCACTCAACATTAGCTCACTTCATGTTCTAGAGCCCTCTTCTGCGTACACTCTTCGCTCCAAAGCAGACTCTCGGCCATTTGCTGCCAGGCTAATTTACTGTGATGGATGCAGTGTAAATCTCCATAGATTCCATAGGACTCCATCAGGATTTTGGTGGTGTTACCACATGGGGTAATTCTGCATGGCAAATACCCTGATTTCTGACCTCTAAATGGAGGATTTACCTCCAGCATCATGTGGAGGGTAAATCCTCCACTGTCAGGTTAAACTCTGAACTCATTGGTGCAGGAAAAACGGTGGTAAAATCATTACCAACAAAAAATTTGGTGGTAAAGAAATGGAATTATGGGCACTTTTTACCACACCGCTGAATTCGAAATGAGACCCACTGTTGCTCTTTTTTGGTTTCCTCAGTAAGGGCATGGTTTCTGCGTTCTTACGAAGCAGTGTTCCTAATTATATGTCGTAGTGGATTTCGTTTTTTTAATATTCCAAATATATTATACTATTGAACAAACCAAGCAAATCATCAAAGGCGCATCTTATAAGTAAGAACAATATGGGAACATGCACCGGATATGACGCACCTGACGTGCAATAAAAACAGAAGCCCCTTCCCGTCCCCCAGCCTCATCTCACACAGTATTGGAAAGAGAAACGCGTGCCACACTCATCCATGGAATGGCAGGAACTTAGCTGCATTTCAAAATATAGTTTCTCCTTCCCTTTGCTCCGTAAGATCTGTTCCTCAATGATCAAAGCCAACTGTAATAAGACCAGGTGATCTTCTTAGCCGTCTGTGTCTCCACTAAATGGCCAGATTTCTCCACTAAGTACCCAGACTCTGTCCCCGGATGTTAGGTTTTGGCAGATCCAGTGCCTCCCCCGCATATTTATACCAACCCAGAGCACAAGGCCCATATTTGTAATCTCATGTGTGCACCCCGAAAATCTATATTTTTTAAATGGCAGAAACTAACTGAACTCTATCCAAATGTGGAGGCTAGAGTTCGTTATGTTATGGGCTCTTGTACCACACACCGCTGCCACTCTTTGCTGTCTAAAAGCACCCCTACGGTTCTAAAAAGGAAGGAGGACTGGGAGTGCTTGGTTAGTGGGATTGAGAGGGAAAAGAGCAAGGTAGCTTTGATGTGCTTTTGTTAGCTATCGTTCAGAAAAAACGGTCACTGCGTGCTGGTTTGTTTTGAGTTTGTAGTTGCTCTGTGGTGTTGGTGTATGAGTGTCTGCCTGAAGATTTGTGTGTGGTTGGTTTAGTTTCGTGTTTGGTGTTGCATGGTATGTGCAGTTTGTGTTGGTTTATGCTTTGCTGTGGTAGAGGTATGGTATGTTTTGGTCTGTGTTTTAGGGTGAGTGAGTATGATATTGGAGCATTGCTAGTACAGTTGCATCCTGCTCAGCTAAGCTCGATACATTGCTAATCCCTCCATTCCTCCAAGTGCAATACACTTCCCACCCCCAAGATACCTTGTAAGTGCGATATACCGGCTACCCTCATGAATGCATTAAAGTGTAGCACATTGTCTACCCTCAGACTGCAAAGAGGAAAAAAAAACAATGTTAAAAACAGGTAATGTGAGTAAGAGTGGCAGGGTTTTGCCAGAACACAGTAATGGCTGTGCTCCCCCCTTACCACCTTACCTGAGTTGTTGCTGTCAGATGTTCTGCCAGGCATCTATGGGTGAACAGGTGCAAACAGGAAATGGGAGCTGTCTAGAACGGAGCTTCCCTTTGCCTCAGGCACTTAGCCGGCTGCCCGGGCAAGGCTGCTGTGGGGTGGGGTGCGAGGCACCGAAGAGATAGAGTTCTGGCTACATGCTGGAGCAGAGGCCCAATAAGGGAACAAAGTGGATGGGTTAGGAGGAGGGTTCAGGGAAGGGGCTGGAGGATCTCATGAATGCAAAGGGAAAGGAAAAATAATAAAACACATGTGCGATGAGGCTGGGGAGGAGGGGCTTACTGTGCAAGTGTAACGTACCTGGAGAACCAGCACAAAGGAAGGCCCCGGGTTGGCTGCACATGAAGTGACTCTCCAAGCCAGGATGATTCCGTTCACATGCTGGAGCAGCGACCCAATCAGGGAACACAGTGGGCGGGTTGGGAGGAGGTTTCAGGGAAGGGGAGGATCTTACGACAGCAAATGGAGGGAGAAAAAAATAAAACAAATGGGTGATGAGGGAAGGGAGGAGAGGCTTGCCATGCGGGATTTATGTATCTGGAGGCCCAGAGCAAAAGAAGGCGCTGGGTCGGCTTCACACAGAGAGACTCTCCAAGCCAGGATGATTCCGCTAACGTACCAGAGCAGTGGCCCAATCAGGGAACGCATTGGTCGGGTGGGAGGAGGGTCCAGGGAAGGGGCTCGTGGATTTTACAGTGTAAAAGGAAAGGGAAGAAAAATTAAACAAATGGGCGATGAGGCAAGGGAGCAGAGGCATACCCTGCAGGTGTAATGTACCTGGAGCACCAGAGCAAAAGAAGGCCCTGGGTCGGCTGCACACAGTGAGACTGTCCAAGCCAGAATGATTCCAGTCACATGCCTGTGCAGAGGCCCAATCAGGGAACATAGTGAGTGGGTTGGGAGGAGGGTTCAGGGAAGGGGGCTGGAAGATCTCATGGTGGAAAAGGGAAGGGAGAAAAAATAAAACAAATGGGCGATGAGGCAGGGCAGGAGAGGCATACCGTGCAGGTGTAATGTACCTGGAGCACCAGAGCAAAGGAAGGCCCTGGGTCGGCTGCACACAGCGAGACTGTCCAAGCCAAAATAATTCCGGTCATATGCCTGAGCAGAGGCCCAATCAGGGAACATAGTGAGTGGGTTGGGAGGAGGATTCAGGGAAGGGGTCTGGAGGATCTCACAGTGGAAAAGGGAAGGGAGAAAAAATAAAACAAATGGGCAATGAGGCAGGGCAGGAGAAGCTTACTGTACAGGTGTAACGCACCTGTAGGCCCAGATCGAAAGAAGGCCCTGGGTCGGTGGCACACAGAGAGACTCTACAAGCCAGGATGATTCTGGTCACGTGCCGCAGCAGAGGCCCAATCAGGGAACACAGTTAGTGGGTTGGGAGGAGGGTTCAGGGAAGGGACTGTAGGATCTTGCAGCATCAAAGGGAAGGAAGAACACATATTTGTAGTCTTATTAATCCATGAGACTGAATTGCACATGGATAGAAAATCCGTGCATTCTTCATAAGGAGCTATTAGAGAGTTGAGCAGTAATAAGTTAAATGGGTTTAGGACTATACGTGAGAGAAAGAATAGATTGAGAGATCATTTGACAAGCTTGGCTGCTGAGCATGTTCAGGCTTAATTATTGTTAATGCTATTATGCCTATTGTTTCGATTGCCTCTGTACTGTATATTCTGATCCAATTAAATTTAGTTCAGGTAAATCCCAATATCAGAAACATCAAAGGAGACATCAGGCTCAATCTTAGAGCCGAGGCACCCATAGCATTTCTCGAGCAGTGTAAGTGATGAAGAACAGTTACCTGAGAGATTAGCATTCCTTCTACTCAGGTGCAACAGTTCTTGGGATTGGATGGGGGTCCTTAAGGCAAATGGTGGCAGAAAGGTTTTTATTTTACACAGAAGGATGAATTGATATCATGCAATGTGGGACTTTTTGGTCGATGTGAAGTTTGAACGAGAGATTGCCCTCAATGATGAAGCCAGGCGTTTGGTGTAAGAAGGGGTGTATCAAGTGCAAGGCAGTCACGGCAGGACACGCTCTCACTTTGCAGGATTGATTGGAATTGCATGTCACGGCAGTCTCGGACGTTCTCGGAGGCCTCGGGTGCAGGAATGGATGTTTCCTGATCTAACAGGAAAAAGTGAGTTAAATAACTTTAGAGCTGAGTGATTTACTCCTTTATCTTTGCTGATTCATCAATAGACCCTGTGCTGAGCTGATTGAATAATGTCAATGCCACTGAAACGGATTTACAATCTGCATAAAAATAAACAACTGGCAAAGGCACCGGAGCCTGCTCAAACTGACTTTAGCCAGAAAGTTAGAAGAACAAGACCGGTCTCCCCACGGCTAAGTGCTGAATTGAGTCATACAACAGGAGGCGCTAAAATCACAAATTACTTCAACGCTCAGGGAAAGGGGGGTGCAAACAGGCTGAACATGGAGCCTGAGCCGTGAAAAGCTCCTATGACAAACTGTGAATCCATAGAAATGGACAATAACCCTCCTAAATGTATGGTTTCAGCTGCAAGCTGACATTCAGCAGCAACCCACTACTATTTGTTCGAAGCTGGAGCAAGGCGTGGTATCAGCCAACGTCAACGGAGGATATCACAGGAGCAACGCGCTGGTCTTGGAAGCAAGACCACGCAGAGCAACATAGATTCGAATCGCGGATCCACGCTTAGAAACCGAACTCAGGTATGGTATTAGGTGCGTTATAAAAAAACTATTTAATAAAATAAATAAACGCTACAACTGAAGGGAGTGCCATCAAAGGATCAGTAAACCAATGATTATCCATCCCCCCCGTTTAACAGTTCTTCCCAATGCTTCAAATTAAGAGGACCAAGAAGAGGTGGACAATGGTGTTTCCTCTGGCCATCAAGGAGCATCGCAAGCTATCAGCAAGTCAGAGGAAAACGCTTTGCTGACTTTAGATAATGAAGCTACACATTTTGCTTTAAAATTCCTCCTCAAACTTTGTAATTACCTCTCTAACGAATCAGTGTAACATGCTGCCCAGAGAGCGCAACTGTTATTGCTGGCTAGACAAAGACTCATGCTCATTGTTGCCTGATAACGTCCCTAAGCAACATAATATAGGTGAGGTCAGAGACTCAAGAAAGAGGACTACAATCCTATCAACCGCTGATGTAGACAGGCCAATTGAGGATGCCTCATTGGAATCCATCCTTGTGGAAGTGCTCGAAGTGACAGTAAATTAACGGTTTGAGTTCCCTCAAGAAGAGGATTCAGGTGACAAAGGGCGAAAATTAACAAGGGAAGAAGAGTACAGACTTCTAACCAAGACACATGCTTTGAGGATGCGGGCAATTATCTGGTATCTTCAAATAACCAGAAAAGAAGTACTTTTATCGAAAGCATGCAGGAAGTCAGCGAGAAGGTCAAGAATATTGGAAAATAGAGCAGGCAATTGGACCTTTAAGCCGGTGTGACAAAACAAAAAAAGATGATCCAATCTCCTTGCCTGTGGCCTGAAAACCTGAGGATCGAAGTGAAGGATTGCAACCAGTATCGACTCTGATGTCTTTGTCGGCCGCTGTTATTGTCGGAACTCAGTCAGTTCCACCCAAGTCCTCTCTGGACTTAACAAGAGTGGTAGTGGTTACAGACACTGAAGCAAGTCTTTTGCCAGCAACCGCATTCTATGTCTCACCTCTCTTTGAAGACAGTAAGTAACCAATAAACAGAAAAGCCTTATTGACATTATTTGAACACCTTCCTTCCCTGCGTGTCTTACAGAGTAGAGGTTTGGAGTACAGGGAGCAACTGGAGTATGAGGCAATTACATACACCAAGGTTCACTGACAGGATGCAGCATTGGTGCGGAACTGTGCACAATCTTTATAGAAGTAGGGCTTCGACATTTACCTGGTTGTGGAATCTGATTTGACAAAAAAATGGTCCCAGTTCAATAAATAATCAATTAGCGGCCACCAACACACCTCCTATTAGTAACTCAGAGGATATGGCTATGGTGAACCACTGGGAATGGCTACTCTCTTTTTTAATGGCTCCTTTGAAACGTTCCTGAAAATAACATCACCGTAACTTCCTGGAACACCTGTGGCCATGCCCATTTCTTTTATAGATAAGAGATCCTTTGATAATCTTCAAAACTCGGACATAGTCCCACTGCAGGAGTCATGGCTGACTGGGAAAGGATTTGTGTATCCTCTTGATTAATATATATGCTCCGCCTGGAGCACTATATACAGACAACATTCAAATTGGAATCCATGAGATTATCGTTCTACAGTTTTGGGAAAGAGGTCACTCATGTTTTGATTGGGTGTAACCTGAATTCTAGATGTATCGACACACAATATCTGAGAAAGGTGTTTTTCCAACTGGCACTAATGTCAACAAGCGAGCTAAATCAGGTTTGACAGCTGTAAAATGGGTAAAGTTCTTTAGCGAGGGTCAGGTGACCATGATGAATGAAACAATTCCTGGGGACATCCCTCCTGCACAAACCTGGAGGATGTCCAATAAATCTTCAATAATAAATCAATTTTCTGGGAGTGAGAGTATTTGTTTGCTTGCCAAATGCATGTCGGCCATTATCACAAAACATAGCCATCATGCTATATTGTCTAGTACCTTAAAAATTAGTAATGTATCCAACAATGAAATTGATGTGGTTGGTGAGATTAATGTGAACAGATGTTTGAACTGTGTGGGCTGGTCAGACCGTACCATCTTGGCTGTGACAAAGGATATGGCCAGCTTGGAAAATATATATGTCATTTATAACGCGCCTGTACACAAGTGTTTCTAGGCGTGACAAGACAAGAAAGGGTAGACAGATGGAGGACAAAGTAAACGATCTTACTAGGCGTTGTGTCATTCAGATTGCGCAAGTGTGAGGGGGAGGGTAGAGGAGAAGTGCCAGGGGGGAGAGTGCAATGGCAAGACACAGTAAGTGCTGCAATGGGATGGCTCAAGTAAGTGCAGAGAGGCAGGGGACTGTAGGGTTGCAGATGGAGTCCCTAAGTGGGCAGGGGCCTGGAGGCAGTGCAAGGAGCTACTGGTCATGCAGGAGCCTGGTGCACGTGAGGTTTAGTGAGTGGCCAGGCAACCAGTTAGCGTAGCAGACAGGAGCATGAGCAGGGGAGAGAAAAAGCAGAAGCGAAAATGAAGGGCTTGAGTTGCTTCCGGAACCTTAGGTGGCCCTGCTCAAGTTTGAGAGAGGCAGGGAGGCTGATCCAGAGGGAGGCACCAGCTGATGACAGAGATCTACTCCCCACTCTCTGCCTGGAGAAGCGTCTGACCATCAGAGAGTGGAGATGGATGAGCAGAGGGCTCGAGAAGGAAGGTGCTTTAGGAAGAGAGAGTTGGATGAAGTGTGGTCACCAGCCCCAGAAAATCTTGTTGACGATGCAAAGGGTCATGAACTTGATCTTTGCAGCCACCGGGAGCCAGTGGAGAAATTTCAGGTCTGGTGAGATGCAGTCCCTGGGCTTGTGGTAAAGGACAAGTCTTGCAGTCCTGTTCTGGATTAGTTGCAAAGGGCGAAGAGTGGAGGCAAGCTGATTTAGAAAGAGGCTGTTGCAATAGTCCAGTCCAGAGAGAACCAGGGCTCTAGAGACAGTGAGCATCTGGAGGAAGTGAGAAAAGGAAGAATACCTTTGAGGAGGGGTGCAGCTGGTAGTGTGACTTCTTAGAGACGTTGGAGATGTGAGGAGAGAAGGAGAGGGTGGAATCAAAGATGACAAAAAGGTTCTTTGCCTCACAGGAAGGTGAGAGTGGAGGACCCAAGGTGGGCGGCCAGAGAACAAGAGGGAAAGCGGGAGCAGAGGTCCCAATGAGAAGGATCTAAGTCTTACTAGCATTAAGGCAGCGATCGTTGGAGGCACACCATTCCTGAATTGTGGATAGACAGTTAGGAATGAGCGAGAGATCAGAGGACGCTGAGGGGAGCCTGAACGAGAGCTCAGTGTCATCTGCATAACACTAAACGTTATAACAGATGTTAGATATGAGGTGGTCCCGAGGAGCCAAGTAATGGTTGAAGTGCCAGGGTGAGAGGTTAGAACCCTGGGGAACACCACTAGTAGAGAGAAAGGTGGGAGAGAAAAAGAACCCCAGTTGGACTTGGGAGGGTCGATCGGTTAGACAGGAGGTCAACCATGCTAGAGCCTGATCTGTGATGCCCAGCTTGTCACGAAGACGATTGATCAGGATGGTGTGGTTGGCTGT
The DNA here is from genome assembly GCF_040938575.1 of Ambystoma mexicanum. Taxonomy (NCBI): domain Eukaryota; kingdom Metazoa; phylum Chordata; class Amphibia; order Caudata; family Ambystomatidae; genus Ambystoma; species Ambystoma mexicanum. Next base: position 563,366,966 of record NC_090935.1, read on the forward strand.
ATCAAATGCAGAGGGTAGATCAAGAAGAATGAGGACAGAAGGAAGGTTAGAGTCAAAATTTGAGAGTAGGTCTTCACTGGTGTTCAAGAGAGCAGTTTCCGTGCTTTGGGCCGCTCTAAAGCCAGACTGGTGGTCATGGAGACAACCAACTGATTCAGTATGGAGAGTAAGCTGGAAGATGGCCAGCTTTTCCAGGAGTTTGTCCCGGAAAGGAGTGATAGAGATCGGCCGGTAGTTTGCCAGAGAGAAGGGATTGGCTGAAGGCTTCTCGAGGAGGGGGTGCAGAAGGGAATGCTTTAGGGGGGAAGTGAAGGTTCCAATGGCAAAAGAGTGATTGCAGAAATTAGCCAAGGCTGGAGGGAGGATGTCAATGTGGTCCTTGATGGACTTGTCTAGAAACATCGTCGGGAGTGAAAAAGTGGAAGGAGGAGGAAGGAGGAGAAGAGAGGGCTGGAGATTGGCCAGGAGTGCTAGAGGGAGAGGAAGAGGAGAGTGTGGACAGGATGTCCTGAGTTTTAGTGGTGAAGTGAGAAGCCAGTTTCATGCAAAGGGCCTGGGAGGGAACAAGAGAGGTGGAGACTGCATCAATATTGACTAGCTCCTTGCAGATTTGGAAGAGTTTGGCTGAATTGTTAGAGGCCGCAGAGACAGAGAGTTTATATTGCCTTTGGAGCAGGTGACAGGCCAGTTTGTCAGAGAATGAGCCCGATGCCCTCCACTTCTTCTCAGACACCCTACACTTGTGTTTAAGGGTTGCGTTGTCAGAATCATACCAAGAACTGCACTTGGAAATGGGCTTCAGGTGGATCCTCATGACAGGGGCATGGGCATCAAGAGTGTTAGAGATTGAGAGATGAGGGTTGGAGGTTGGAGTGGGCTGTGTCATAGTGTGAGTCAGCCAAGGTGAAGGAGGTGGAGAGAAAGTGGCAGCTTAGGCCTCCACTGACACAGGCTTCTTGGCCTGGATGACGGAGAAGGTGGGCGGCACGGCTGGGGTCGGCTTTGCCTGGAGGACAGACAGCAATGGGTGAGAGTAGAGAAGAAAGTGGTCAGTCCAAGAGGGAGGACTGGTTAGAGGGTTGGAGAGGGGGATGTCTGACAAGATAAGAACATCCAGGGTGTACCCAGCAGAGTGTGTCAGGTCATAGGGAAGAATAGAGAGAGAGATATTTGCAGAGATTGTGAAAGAGCCCAGAGGAAGGGCTAGAGGCATCCAAGTGGATGTTGAGGTCTCTGAGGAGAAGTTGAGCGGTAGAGGCAAGGAGGGAGGATGAGACGTCGGCCCACTCGGAGAGGAAGAGGGCAACCTGGCCAGGTGGGCTGTGGATGGTGGCCACAGTAAAGAGAGGCCAGGAGAGATAGATAGCCTGCAGACCAAGCATTCAAAGGAATAGGCCTGCATGGGAATGACAGAATCAGGGATCCACTCTGGGAAGATCAGGGCTACTCCACCTCCTGGATGGTTGATTCTGGGTTTCAAAGAGGATCTTGTAGCCATTAGGGAGGAGAGTGTCGAAACTTGTGACAGAGCTGGCTGCGAACCATGTCTCGGTGAGACCAAGGTCATCCACATCAAGTTCTTTCGAGCAGTCGGCAGATCTCAGAGGAGTGTTTGACAGCAGAGCAAGAGTTCAGGGTAGTGACGTGGACCTCATTGCCACATTTGAAAGACTTTCGTGGAGGGGTACAGGCATGAGATACACCCTGCAGGGGTGTTAGATGTGCCCGAGAGAGGGCAGAGGAGGAAGAAGGAGATTGCAGAGTAGTCAGAGATGAAGAAGAGGGTGCCAGAGTGGTGGAGGAGGAAGGAGGAGGCAGAGCAGCCAGAGAAGCAGAGGAGGGTGCCAGAGAGGTGGCAGAAGAGGAAGGTGGCAGAGGAGCCAGAGAAGTATAGGTAGGAGTAGTAGGAGAAGGAAGAAAGTTGATAAGACGCAGGAAGTGTCTATCGAAAAGGGGGAGAAAGGAAAGAACAGAGGCCATATGTGGGGACCATAGGCCTAAAGAGGGAATGACAAAAAGGATGTCAGTGAAGGTCTGTCTGGAGGAAGCACTAGTGTAGGTATCAGTGATAGGGAGGCCTGGGTTGGAGACCAGGATGTCCCTTTTGAGCTTCTTCCTACCAGACTTAGTGAGAGGGATAGGATAGGAGATAGAGTAGCAGTTCGAGACGATAGGGGAGACAGTGAGCACATGAAGGGGTGCAAGGTGGAGAGTAAGATAAGATAGCCCATGCAATAGAGGGCGGGGGGCGGTCACTCACTAGGGGCACACAAAGGGGGAATGTGCACGAGGAGGATGGGTACAGTGAGCACAGAGGACCGAACCACAGTGCTTGCAGTTAAGGGGGGAGGACCTAACGAGAAGGAGACAGTGCAAAAGTATTCGAAAACACTGGAGACCACTCAGGGGGTGGGGGGACAAGAGTAAGAGGGGAAATGCAATACCGTACAGAATACGCAGAACACTACTGACCCTGGAGGACCTAGAGGAGTAAGAATAAAAATGCACAATGCCACAAATATACAATAAAATACAATAGAATAGTCACAAAACAATATAGAGTGAGAGGGAATGCAAATACAGTACACTGTACGCAAGACACTAGAACCCTGGTGGACATAGAGGGGAAGAAGAGAATGCACAAAATACAGAAAGTATACAATAAATGTCACAATTAGGGGGACCTGATAGGGGAGGAGGAGAGGGTAGAAAGACCCAAGCACATGGAGAAAGAACATATATGAACAATACACAAGTCCGCATGCAATTGTGTTTGGAAAAGTTCTATCACTAGTTCTTTTCTCATAAGGAACTCACCCCGTGATTCAAAGTTAATACGAACCATGTACGTCAATATGACATCATTATGATTGGGGGGGAAAAGATGACTGAGACATGACATCAGAAAGGTGTCACAATTGGCAATTGACCAACTCTCAAAATGCTCCTTAATAAGAATTTTAAAGAGCAAATATCGTCATTGGAGGAAGCGTAATTATATGTCTAATATCACTTTGGTATGCCAGAATGTCTAAGAGGCATTACATAAGAAAAACACCAAACATCTATGGCATGCTTTTTATAATAAGGAAAAACATTTGGAAAGAGCTTTAATTAACATATTCTCTGCAGAGAAATGAGAATCATTTTTCTCAGAAAGTAACCCGACCACCCCACCCCGGGCAAAGATCAAATTTGAGGTATGTAGAGAGGACTTAATGCTGATAATTAGGCAATTAAAACAAGTAAGAGCTCCCGGCCCAGACAGGGTTTGTAACATGGTTATGCGTGCTAACCCTGAGATGTAGGCTGAGGTTCTCATGACCCTCTTTTAACATATTGAGCATACAGGGCGTATGCCCTTCACATGGATCCAATCTCTCATTATTCCTGTGTTTAAAAACGGGAAAAGAGATGATCCTAGAAACTATCAGCCGCTGTCACTTTTGGACAGGCCCAGCAAAGTTTGTGCAACACGTATTCTCAGAGACATCGAGAAATGGATCAAAAATGAGAACACCCTGAGTAAATATAAGATTGGTTTCCAGAGGGGCGTATTTGTCAAGCAGGTTATAACACCTCCCCTCCTCTCTATGTCCTCTTTATCGACTTTGCTGCAGCATTCGATACTATTGACCATGGACAACTGTGAGCAAAGTTAAAAATTGGTGTGCCTGGTCATTTGATATACGCATGCAAATTGCTACATGAGAACACCATGGCTAAGGTGAGGTTGGGCAGCACTGGGGGGATGTCTGCGCCAATTAAAACTGGAAGGGTTGTTAAACTGGGCTGCATCCTCGCCCCCGTCCTGTTTAACCTCTTCCTGGCTGATGCAGTTAACTGCATGAGGGATCTTCGTAACTTGTGCCAAAATTAGGCAGGGAAAGAATCCTTTATGTGGTTTATGCCGGTGATTTGGTAATTTTCGATTCCACATTTGTAGGTATTAGTAGGAGTGCATCTGCATTGGGTGCCTATGCAAAAGAAAATGATCTACACATTCATTTTGAGAAGTCCAAATTAATGAGATTTGGGTCTACCAAGGGTTTATCTGGGCTATGATGTGTCTAATGAAAGTAAGGAATTCGGACTGTTTAAAAAGTGTTACTCCAAAGCAGTTTCCATGATGCTCACCTTAAAAAAATGTGTCTTCAACCTGGCTGGTGTAGTTACGGTATATATGGAAAAGCTGGTATTGAGCATCGGGTATGCCTTGGAATGTTCATATAACGATTCTGTATGTTGGGCGAATCACTTGGAGGGGTATATCTGGCGTGACATATTGGGGTTATCCAGAGCGACCCCCATACAAGCAATTTGCATTGAGCTCAGTATAATCTCCCTGAGTACCATACTTAACATCAAGAAAGGTAACCTGTACTTAAAAATTAGATGTGCAAGGGGAATTTTAGACTTGTCTCTCTCTTGGGATGAAATGTTGAATATGGCTTGCCCTATATTGAAAAGATGAATGAGTGCTTTTTTGAGATGATCGCATGGACTCCTGATTTAGAAGAGAAATTTTCCATATTGACGTCCTCAGAAATACGTCTTGCAATTTCCTAGCCCTAAGTTCAAAAGGATATTCATGAAGATTCGACTTAATAAACATCTGGTCTTGGCAGTAAAATGATCATGGGTGGGAATGCCGAAGAAAGAGAGGTACTGTAATCTTTGTAAACATTATGGTGTGGCAGAGACTCTTAGACATGCTTGACAGCCTGAAATGTGATGTACAAACACTATATGAGATACCATAGACATGTTGCAGACAGCATCATGGATATCCAGAGTGACTTATTGTGGCAGAACAGCATTTTGGGATATAGTATGGCATGGCCCATCACCTTCTCATATGTTTGGCTAGCATTTGAGAGAGAATCGGTTGTGGGAAATACCCTATAGTGTTGGGCGTTCTCTCTTTCTGTTTCTGTTACCCCAAGGGCTTGTATTATCAGTTGAATGTAAGAATTTTTTTCCCTGCCTTTTACTGGTAATAGACACCACATGATCTTAATCTGTTTGTATGGAATTTTGTGAAGTAATATTTGTGTATAATTTTATCTCATACTTGCATTTGCACATTTCTTTTTTTTCTCCTTTTTATTTACTTTACTGTATTGTGAAAAGGTTTAACAAAATATATCACAAATAAAAAAAAGATGGCAGGTCATGTGGGGCTAAGTTTTAGGGTAAAACCATCCAGGTTTGCTAGGGAGATTTTTCAGATCCTTTGGTGAGGGGTGTAAATTCATTTATCCCAAGGGCAAGATGGGTTAACCACAAAGGGTAGTCCAAACTCACTCTATTGATACACATATTAGAGCAGTGTTGGCTACACTCAAGGGAAGGGAGAAGTCTGATGGATAGGTACAGTTAAGGGAGAATGCTCACCAATCAGATTCTTCATTGGCCCAATCACTGTGGACACTTAGAGGCTTCTTGGCCATTTTGCTATTAGAACAGCGTTCAAGAGTCTGAGTAGTAAGATTAAGATAGCAGTTGGAGAAGGAGAATACATTGTATCACATCTGATCCTCTTTTACAAGTTCTAGAAAGTGTCATATAGCAAACAACCTAAGAAGGGAGAGGTTTGTGGGTAAGGATAGTTTGGGAAACCTGCTGAGAACTTGGGCCTAGAGTTTAACAGAGGTGGCAAACTTAAGAACCATGTCAGGAGAAGCCAGCTGGGGACTCTAATGCAGACTTTGGTGGCCACTGCAAGGTCACCATAGCAAGACATATAGTCTTGCACAATCTTTAGTACCGAGGCATAGTAGAAGATAATCATACTTAGAACTACCCTGGTGGTGGGATACCCCCCTGTGAAGCTGAAAGAACTCCGAAGACAAGAGGGGTACGTGACTGGAGGTCTTTTCCAAGGTAACAGGCTGAAAGAACTCCTAAGGCGACAGGGATATGTGACATAGGGTAGGGCCCAACGTAACACGCTTTGATAATCACTAGGGCAAGAGGGGTACATCACAGGTGGTCTTGCTAAAGGTGTAGACGATCAGAGTGATGCTCCTCTTGAGGAGTGACTGTTGTAATAGACCTTTATCTGCACCAGCCCCCTTACTTAATCCACCTACTTCAGGCTATCCAGAACAGGGTGGCCATATTCGACCTTGGCCTCGGGCCTAAAACCACATCACCCTGCTCTAAAATACCTTTACTGGCTTGCAGTAAAGGCTTGGATCACCTTCAGAGCCCTTTGTCTCATCCATAGGACCTGCACTAGGTCTCTTGTTGTTTGGCCTCCTAGGAGAAGGAACCATGGAGAGGGGACAATCCAAGCGATAGAAGTTTGTCCTTGGAATACTCTTCCATCCTCCCTCAGCGATGAAGAAAGCCACCTCCATTTAAGGAAATGACTAAAGATTCTCCTCCTCAAGGAATCCTTTGACCCTTAGGTTGGCACTAACAGGCCCTCCTCTTCTCAATCCCCTATCTTCAATCCTCCATTGAGAACTGCCTGGTGGGCTGGCACCCTCCTCACCCCACAGACCTTGCTCTGACGTCCCCACTCTGCTGCCTCAGCTGGATTTTCCTGCTGTTGTTTCCCATTCTCACTACACTCTCGTCTGTGCAATGGATTCTGTGATATTCTATTTTGTGCCTCCTTGCACTACTTCTTGGCACCTTGCACTTCTGTCTTGCACTTACCTGCCTTGCAATCACCTGCTCTGTTGTTCTGAGGAGCCATACTTGGCTCTTAGGTTGATGAACTGTGGTTCTGTGTATATGCCCTTTCACACCCCTTGCACATTTCTAAGATGAATATGACAAAGCTGGGAAAGATCAGTTCCTCCCTTTCAACTTATGGTACTGAAAGGTTATTGCGTTCACAGATGGCACCTAACAAATGAACTGTAATACCTAAAGACTTTATTAACAATCTAAGAGAAACCTAAAGTAGGTTTGCACATTACAGGTCTTACCCAGGCATCACTTTCAAGTGCATCTAATTGTACCATAAGTAAGGTATGGCCAAGACAAGAGTGCAACTCAAGACAAAGACTGAAACACAGAACATGTCCCCATACTTCTTTAACCATTGCTCATTGACTGCCTTTCAGACATGTAATAAATCCATTCACACGCACGCACTCACACATACATGAACATGCATGCACGCACACAAACACACATACACATGCGTGTGAGTGCACACACATACATAATGTTAAGCTTGCTTCTGACCCAGGGACCCTTCAAAATCAGGTTCAGGAAAATCGAATTTCAGAAAATATTTCGTTTAATCATGGTGGCCCCTGCCTGTTGAAACTATACCTAACAAACATTTGAGATATGATACTAAAGGCAAGGAACTTTCAATCTAAGTCAAGGCACTTTAAGGTTCTTTGGATGTCATATGCAGATGACATCTTAGTTCGAGACCATAGGCAAATGGATTGCAAAATAGTTGTGCAATTGAGAAATACGCAGAATCAAATCATGTGACAATAATTATTCATAAATCTAAAATTAACCATTAATTAATAAGAATAAGAAACCCACCATTGGATGGAAGAGGGTAAATGAATACCTGGAAGATTTAAAACACCTGTTTTGTTTCAGTGTTTTCCACACTGCGTCCACAGAGGAGGTGCTTGTGTTTAGTCAATAAAAAAACTACGATTTTTCCAGTGATTACAGCAATGAGAAAATGTAATTCTAAGAATGGAGGTTTTTGCTGCTTCAACTGATCTGCAAGTACAACCTGAAAGTTGTATCACTAATACTGCCTGGTTTGGAGATTTGTAATATGAACGCATTGAGAGCTGTAATGATTCAGGAGTAGGACTCGGGCACAGAGGCATTATGATTGCTATAGACTTTTATTGGAGTAAAAGAAGGGTTCAGAAAGACCTATCTCACCCTATCACTATGAGGGATTTCGCTGCCTCAACAAAACTATTGGATGTCAGTGTCAGAATGTTCAAAAATAAAGTGTTCTCCGTCCTGTGCCCAAAATCCTATCCTGACCCTTGCAAGCTAAACTCTACGAAATGTGCCAAGGGATAACGTCTTTAAAGTTCACCATCTGTAGCTTTTCCAATGTTCCAACAAAAAGTTCCAAAAAGGGTGCCAAAGAAAACCAATGTTCATAGTTCCACAATCCTCAGCATGGAGAGAGTGGTTTGCTTCCCCCTGAGTTTCTCTCCTTCTCATCTGCTCACTCACGATTCCTCAGGAAGTGTTCCTCCTGTACTGATCTCTCTATAGTTTATAAACACACCGATAAAAGGGGTATGTTTCTTCCCTTTACTTCCATTCCTCAATATACCATCTTCTCATCCAGGGGTTGCGATTCCATTGCCCCTTGGATTGTACACATTCAAGCAGTTGATTCCCACAGACTATTAGATATTGGGCTACAGGCCCCAGATTTGAACCAGTTCACCGGGTGTATTCCCTGGCCAGAACTTTCTTCTTAGTGTTTCTTTTCTCTCAGAATATAATTTTCCAAACCCAGGGAGGGTCTTGGACTGCACATACTTCTGGGGTTTCCTATTCTTAGCTTTCCAAAGCAGGGGCTTCTCGCAAATTGTCCCACTTTTAGGAGGGGCATGTGGCCCTCTTACCCTAGTTTTCAGACAGTCAGGGGATTTCTCTTGTTCATCAGCAACTTATAACTGTAATTCTTTTCCCCTGAATTTCCCACATTCTCCACAGTTTAAGCGCAATGCTCTGTATATTCAATTAACAAAGAAAGGGGAGTGGCTCCCTTCCGCTGGATCTTACACATTCACAGATTCCTTTCTACTACTTGCTTTCCACACTTAATTCACCTTTCCAGCCCAACAGGTATGATTCCCTTCCCTTGGGCTTCCAATTTACCATAGGCCTGCCTGATATGCTCTCTTGTCAGGACTTTTCAATATTCGCTGTATTTGGGTACGGGCCCCAGACTCACAATCACAATGCCTGGTTTACTCTCCTGCCAGGTCTTTACAACATTTAGATCCAAGGTGCATGAGACTTCCCCTTCACCTTCACTGTGCCTGGTATAGTCTCCTGCCAGGACTTTACAATGTTCTATGTATTTGGGTGCAGGACCCAGATTCGCAATCACACTGCCTGGCTACTCTCCTGCCAGGTCTGCCACAATCTTCATCATCAGACACAAGAGGATATGCCTCATCCCCAAGTAACTCTTTCTTAGAGTCCTTCACTGTTATTTTTCTTGTCCTTTAACTTCCCAAGCACTGGGATTATTCAGAACACTCATCTCAGTGTATTTTCAGAAGACGTTAGAAAGAGTTCTACTATGGGTTCAAGGTGGTTGAACTGGGTCTAGACCACAATAAGCCAAAAAGGTATCGGAGTTCAAGGGGTGGGGATCATGCTCTGAGTGTAACGGGGGATGCCATGTGTATACCCATGTGTCTCCTTCCCTCCGCTGAGAGTTCTCTGCCCCCATATGATCCTCCCGCATATATCCACCCCCATGGTCGGGACCAGGTAGCAGCTGCCCTAACCTGGCCACATGGGAAGAGAGTTTCCCCTGAGAGGGAGTGACGACAACGCTAGATTCATCACAGAGCATTAGAAGACGTCAGCTGGAAATCTCTTTTCAGGTTGCCAAATTCCTTGCTTATGGCGGTTATTACCACCAATCTGGGTTAGATGTCACTTACTGCCTTGTTAAAGTGGAGGAGATGTGGAATGACTCTCCCTCTATATTGATATAAACCAGATTCATAACTCATAAATGTGGGCTGTCATCATATCTATCATGGATCCTGAGTGAATTTTGTTTTGCTTCAAAAAGATCAATTTAGAAGGACTGTTCCGAGTGGTCTTTCGAAATCTACCTGTCATGCCCCTTGACGCACACGTGTGTGCGCAGGGGCTGACATGCACAGCGGAACCGGAAGACGGAAATTACGGTTGTGGCAGGTAAGCTATTGTTTGTCTGTGTGTCTGTTGTGGGGTAAGGGGGAGATGAGTGTCAGTGTGTTTGTGTCTGTTTCTAGGGCCATTGTAATTGACTATGAGACCCAAGTGCACTGGACTGTAAGGTACTTTGTGCACTTGTTACATGCTGCAGAAAAGTTGCAACATTAGAAAAGGACTAAGGGAAGCAGATTTTACCAGTATTGACTGTCTTAAGAGCATGTAAGTTTACCCATTAAAAGTGAGCGAAAGCCCAGAGGAGTGCAGCTGAAGGCTGTGCTTCTCTGGCAAAGTCAGGCTATGTTGTCTAAACAGCAGCAAAATGTTTGGGGTTGTACACATGGAGGGAAAATTACATACAATTATGAAATCTTTCCTAACAACACCCAATCAGCCAAACAGCTCCCACTTGCGGTCACTCCGGGTGTGCGTGCGGGTGCACATGCAAGCAGCAGAAGTAGGCTTGCTGGGAGGTAGGGGGTGGGGCCAGAGCGCTCTGTAGAAACGCTTGGGATTGAGAAGAAAAAAGAGCAAGGAAGGTGTAAACGTGGGGATAAAAAGTACAGCAAAGTCCCAGCAGTGTCCCTAAGGGCCAGCTCACAGTAAAAGTTAAATGATTACTTGAGATCACAATTGAGCAGTTTCGCCACGGTTTAACTGGCGATGCTTCCTCTTGAGGACGGGAGTCCACGGCTCTAGGGGAACACAGCTAAACAGGTCCCATTTGTGTCACTTAGGAGGCGCGGGTGGGTGTGCGGGCACACAGCAGAAGTATGCTTGCAGGGGGGTAGGGGGCGGTGTGGTGCTGTCCCCTTTAAGGGAACGCACACGGACGCATGCATATTAATAAAGGTGGCGTTCCCGGCCGCAGCATTCGTGGCGGCCCGGGGGTCACGGAGTGCTACGGTGGGGGCCAGGGACTCCCCCACCGACTTGTAACAGTGGTGACAAAGAGCACGCTGTGCCCGGTCCCGGCGGTGAATTTATTCTTGCAATTTTTTCACTGAACGAGGGAGAAATCATCTCGTTCCATACGCAGGGGGAAGGGCAGCCCACGCAGCGGTGGCCATTTTGTCCCCTGATACTGGGAGCTTCTCAGAGCTCCGGTGAGGCATGTTAGTGCCATCCAGGCACACCTTTCGGAGCATTTGATAGCTGACAGCTGTCCCTACATGCAGATGCCAAATTTTCTCATCTTTTTGTGATTTTTGGACACTTTTCACTGAGTGACGTGTAAGCCCTGGGAGGGAGGCCTGCTATTCTGTGTCTCCTGACCTAGGCTTTTCACTGACTCAATTTTTGGACAATCCTCATTCACTGGACACCAACAGCTGGCCACTGGACCAATACTACGGCTGGAGGCTGGTGAGTGCGTGTGCGCACTGGGAGAAGGCTCTTGGGGATTTTTGAAGATCAAGGTGGTCTGGAGGCCAGTGATCCTGGTGGGGAAGGTGAAGATCAAGCTGGCTGGGTGAGTTGCGGCCCCTGTGCATGAAGAAGGGGTGCCTGTGCGCTTGAACGCATGAACGACCAGGCCAATCAGGACAGGGCCCAGGCTGTTCGACAAGGACAGCAAACCCACCACCACAACCTCCAGCAATGGCCCAGATGAGGGCTCCGGCGGCACTACCACCCATTCCCTAATTTGATGTGTTAGGCCCCCCATCCAACCTGGGGACCAGGTGGAGGAGATGGGTTGATCGCCTCGACATGTACTTTCGGGCCACTATGGAAACCAGTGATGACAGCAAGCTGGCCACGCTGCTGTATGCCGCCGGCCCAGCGGTCCATGAGATTTTTGACTCTCTTCAGCCAACGAACAACACCTATGCGGCAGCAAAAGTAGCCCTGCAGAACTACTTCCTTCCATTGGCCAATGCGGATTACGAGAGGTTTGTAATGCTCTCCACCAAGCAGAAGGAGGACGAGACCTTCGACACATTTCATGGTCGCCTCAGGAGGCTTTCTGTGACCTGTGCTTGGGACAACACCAATGACATGATTAGGAACCAACTGATTCAAGGGTGCTCCTCGGGCAAGCTGAGGAGAAAGGCACTAAGAGAACCTGGCATCACTCTTCCCCGCATCCTGGAGCTGGGCCGCTGGCAGGAGATTTCAGAGGTACTTGCGTCATGGATGGAGGCGGGGTCCCGCACAGCCAAGTCAGAAGAAGTGTGTGCGGTGGGCTGGGGTGGCAGAGGTGCCCGAAGACCGCCTGGGAACTTCCGTGACAGGGGCGGAAAGCCAGGCGAGGCAAGTCAAAAGTGCGGGTACGACCTGCCCCACCCCGGGGAATGCCCAGCTGCATGGAGGCCATGTGGACGGTGTGGGGTGATGGACCATTTTGCAAGGGTGCGCAGAGCGGCCCTGCCAGTGATGGTCCCGAGGGGCCCAGTCCGGTCTGGGTTCTTCCAGCAGTCTCGCCCTCCCAACCTTGCCCAAGTAGATCAAGGGGAGGAAACTGCCCAACCCGGGGAGGAGGAAGAGGAGGAAGAGGAGAACATCTTCTTTGTTTCTAGCATTGATGCAAACCAGTCCAAGGGCCGAAGACAGCTGAGATGCATCATTGCTGTAAATGACTCTCCGGTGTCAGTGCTGGTGGACACGGGGGCCTCAGTCAACGTTATGGCCCGTCAGCATTATGATGCCATGCCCTGCCCCCCTAGACTGTCAACCCTCGAAAGCGTGCATCTTCACATTTGGGGGATCGCATCCTATTCCCCGGGATGGAGCATATGTGGCTCGGGTGGGGCATGGAAGTTCTGAAATCAAGGCCCCGTTCTTTGTCACCTCAGTCAGTACCAACACCTTACTGAGCTTTGTGGCGGCGGAAGCTCTGGGACTGTTGTGCTTTGCATACTCCGTGTATGTTGAAGACATACAAACGCTCCTGGACAAGTACTAAGGGCTCTTCCAAGGAATTGGCCGAATGGTTGGGGAACCGGAACGACTTCACATTGATGAGTCGGTGCAGCCAATTGCACTCAAACATCACAGGGTGCTGTTCCATCTGAGGGATCAGGTGGACAAAGAACCTGACAATCTGGTGAACCTGGACATTATAGAAGTGGTGGAAGGTCCGACACCCTGGGTGTCCCCAATTGTGATCGCCAGGAAGCCGAAGCAACCGGATTCAGTGCGGATCTGTGTGGATAGGAGGCTTCCCAATAACACCATCAAGAGAGAATGCCATCTAACTCCCAAGATTGATGACATTATCGCTGAGCTGCAGGGCGCTCGTTTTTTTTCGAAGCTTGACCTCAGGGCAGGTTACCATCAAGTCCCTCTGCATCCGGAGTCACGGTACATCACGACCTTCACGACTCACCGAGGTCTGTATCGATACAAGCGACTAGGCTTCGGGGTGTCCTCCACGGCTGAGGTATTCCAAAACATCATCGGGGGGCCTTGGCGGACCTAGAGGGTGTTCTCAACATCAGTGACGACATCCTGGTTTTCGCCAAGTCAGAGGTCGACCATCTACAGAGACTGGCAAAGACATTTGAAAGGCTTCAGCCGCTGGGCCCAACACTCCACCGTGAGAAATGTGAATTCCTGAGGATGAGCATAGAGTTCTTTGGCTTTATGTTCAAGGAAGGTGGAGTGTCTCCAGACCCCAGGAAGGTAAAGGACATCAAAGAAGCAAAACCACCAGAGAATGTGTCTGAGGTGAGAAGCTTCCTGGGGATGGTAACTTACTGTGGCCGGTTCATCAGGAACCTTGCATCCAGGTCGGAGCCGTGCAGGCTCTCACCAAGAAGGAAACGGTGTGGCAGTGGGGCCCGTTGGAACAGGCAGCGTTCGAGGACATTAAGAGCGCCCTCACTGAGGAAGACATAATCGCCTTCTTCGACCCGGCCCTGCAGTCTGAGAATGTCGTGGAAGCCAGTTTGTTTGGCCTTGGAGCGGTTCTGACGCAAGTGGGGCGGGAATCCTGCATCCGCCCCGTGGCCTATGCCAGCAAGGCCCTCTCTGACACTGAACAGCGATACTCGCAGATAGAGCGGGAAGCATTGGCGGTCCTATGGGGGTGCAGACATTTCCGGCTTTACATCCTGGGAAGGCCCCGTGACTGTGGTGACTGAACACAAGCCCCTCTTGCCGATCCTGGCTGGCTCATCCTCCAAGCCACCGGCGAGGATCGAGAGGTGGATGCTTGTCCTGTTGGAGTACGGGGTCTCGCTGGTGTATCGGCCTGGGGCAAACAACGCAGCCGACTACCTCTCTCGACATCCGTGGAGACGCCAGGGCGGAGAAGATGACGACTGTGTGGAAGAGGCCATTGCCCATGTTCATCTGGTGGTCGAAGCGGCCACTCCAAATGCCCTGCCGGTAGAGGATCTGGAAGCCGCAGCGGCTAACGACGAGTGCTTCTGTATTCTAAAGGCGGCTCTGCAGCAAGGTTCATGCAAGAGTGTCCTGGAGTCGCTGGTGGTGCGCACGCAGGAAGCGAAGGTGGTCCTCGAACAGCTGTGGAGAGTGCGAGAAGAGCTGTCATTCTCAGACAAAGGACTGCTGCTCAGAGGTGACCGAATCGTGGTCCTGCAGTCGAAAATACAGGAGGTGCTAGGCCTTGCACACCAAGGCCATCAAGGGGTGGCGAAAACCAAAGCCTGACTCCGCCTCAAAGTCTGGTTCCCTGAGCTGGAAAAAGGAGGGGATGACTATGTCGCTTCATGCGTGTGGTGCCAGGCAGCGTCACCTGCCCAGAGGGAGCCTGCCATAGAGGCCATGCCACGCGGCACGAAACCCTGGGAGGTGGTCCATGCCGACTTTGGGTCTACATCGCAGGTGACCCACTTCCTGGTGGTTGTGGATGAGTACTCCAGGTACCCGGAGGTGGAGTTCATCCATTTGGTGGCCTTCGAGCACGTGGTGGTGGCGGTGGAGAAAGTGTTCGCGGCCCATGGTCTCCCCACAATACTCTGTTCTGATAATGGGGCCCCATTTCAAGGAGAGCGGTTTGCAGCCCTAATGGAAGGTTATGGGGTGCACCCCAGGAAGGTGACACCCCTGTGGCCACGTGCCAATGGAGAGGCAGAGAGGATGATGCGCACGCTCAACAAAGTCTTTCGGATCGCGCATGGACAGGGACAGAGTCTGGAGAGGGCACTATACCAATTCCTGAGGGTATATAGAACAACCCCACACCTCAATGGGGGTAGCCCCTGCCGAAGCTCTCTCCAAGCGATGGCCGAGAGGACTGATACCCGAGGTGGGGGATAAGGAGCCGGCGGTCATCGACATGCAACAGGTGGAGCTGGAGTGGCAACTGAGAACTGCACAAGAGAATGAGAGGAGGGGTCTACAACAACAACAACTTGTGCTCGGGGACGAGGTCTTGATAAGAAACAGGCACCCCCGTGGGAAGCTGTCTCTGAACCTGAGCCGCTGGACGTGGTAGCAGTGAAGGGGTCTATGGTGACTGCATCTGACAGTCGGGCGTCAGTCACCCGGAACGTTAGCTTCTTCAAGAAGCTGGGTGGGCCCCAGGCTGATGCGCAAGCCGACCAGGACTGTTTGGACATACCCGACGAAAGTGGTGGTGCTGAGCCCCTCCCTCGATCCCACACACAACATAACAGGCGACCATGGTGAGGGAGGCACACATTAAATCACAGGCGACCATGGGATGGGTGGGGGACATAAAGTGTATCACAGATGACCATGGGAGGGTGGGGGACACACATTGCATCACAGGTGACCATGGGGAAGGCGGGGGCACACATTAGATCACAGGCGACCATGGGGAGGCTGGGGTGGGCACACATTGCATCACAGGCTTGTTTTTAAAAGGACTTCAATGAAGGACAGACATAGTGCTTATAAATCGAGTGGCTACAGGCAGACCTGACATTGCAGAGACACACTGAACTTGTTGTTTCCTGTGTTTGCAGTTCAAAAACCGCATTAAGAAATGGGAAATACTGCATAAAGTGGGAAGAACACATTGTAGCAAGATTTAAATTAGCATTTCTACTGAGCACCCTGGCCCCGCCTGTTACAAGTCGGTGGGGGAGTCCATGGCCCCACCGTAGCACTCTGTGAGTCCCGGGCCGCCTCCCAGAAAGGAGGGGGCAGACTGTGGAGGTGGATGTGCCCCACCCGGGACGGAGAGGGTTGCCCGGTTGCCTCGGCCGTGAAGTCTCGCGCAGCAGCATCTGCCACGTGGAAGAGGTGGGCTGCCTGCCCTGCCCCCCACAGTAAGGAGGGGCATGCCCAACGGTCTCTGCTGCAATGAAGAGAGGGCCGTGAGATGTAAGCCGCAACAGAGATGTGGCTGTCCCACCCTGTGTCAAGAAAAGTACAGGCCAGCCTGCTTCCCTGGCCTCTGCCATGAGCCGCCCGCCGGCAAGAAAAGAAAATATATCCGGGCTCGCCTGCTGCCAGACCCATCTGGAGGATCTGGGGAGCAGTAAGAAGATCAGCTGACCCCTCCTACCCGAGGTACGGCAGTGCGGGCCACAAATCCACAGAGAATTCTTCACCCCAGGGAAAGAAGTTGCTGCCTGCATGGAGGCGAGCTCGAGGAGGGGGTGCCCCACCCGCCCAGTAGACAAAAGCGCCCCACGGCCGCATTGTCTCAGGGCCGAATGCCCAGGCCCTGTAGACAGTGCGGTCACAGTGCTCTCTGTCGGATCAAAGGCTCCCATTGGAGAAGAACACACCCGTAAAAACACATCACGAGTAATACACAATTGGATGGCTAGATGAGTTTATGGAAGCGTGCGTCCTCCGTGAGTGCTGACACTCAGCTGTTGTGCCCTACCTGCCTCCCAGTGATCGCACCCGGCAGTATTGAGCCACGCATGGCGGTGGTGTCTG